>NW_024467861.1:2340762-2742980 GCF_001890705.1 Aspergillus sydowii CBS 593.65 | reverse complement strand
CCCCCCCGACTCATTTCGACTTGCCTTTCCAACATTCCTGCGCCGTTCGCACCTCCCGGCGTCCAGCCCGCGACCATGCCGTCATTCTCGAACGATTATCCTTCCCAGACGGCCACCGCTACAACTACACAACCCCGTTCGTTCGGTGCGCCTCAAGAAAGATCACACGATAAGAACGCTGTAGGAAATACGTTTGTGTGGACGAATTGGCCCAATGGTGACTCTAATCACCTCGACACTCCCCCGACCGACCGCCATCTCCCGAACGGTAGCAGTTATTCATTGACCGGGCCGCGATCGAGCGTCAGTTCCTATAACAGAGATTTCCTGCAGTCAAAGGATGGAAGTCTACACTCATTAGGGAATGGATCCGCTCGAGAACCGAGGGATGGAAGAACATCATCGATGACGATGGATAAAGAATTTCCCCGCAAGTCATCCGATACAGGTGTCGGCTCAACAACGGCGTCCATTGCTAGTCAACCGGCCAATGGATCGTTGGTGAACCACCGATCGCTTAATGGAAAACATATGATGAACGGAGATTACTCGCGACCATCTGTTGATGAGTTAGTCTGCTCCGACACAACGGGCAATCCTTCAGCGGCACGACTGTCGACTTCCTTTCCGGAAAATAGTGGCTATCTTTCCCCGGACTCCGGACGCCTGTCCCCGACTCAGAAGAGCTCGTATCGTCATTCATCCCCGCCAGTCGCTGCGGGCGTCAACCGGAGCAACACGCAAGATTCTGCGAACTCTAGCTTTCGACAACGACATACATTACAAGTTCCGAGGAATCCAAGTGGCCGTCGAAGTAGCCGCGATCAGCCAGATGATTCTGCATATAGCAGTGGTCGCTTATCTCCTACGGCGGGAGTTCGCCGTTCATCTCTTGGTTTGACTCGGCGCACCACCCGAACGAATCAGTCCGATATCATGGATGAGGCGAACCCGGACGAAGATGCAGCTCGATGGGCGGAAGCCATCAAGCAAAGGCGAGCTTCGAGAAGGAGACGTCGTGAAGAGGAAGATGATGACAGGGTGGTGGTAGGAACGAAGGTTGATCGAAATCACGCCAATTGGGTTACATCCTACAACATGCTCACGGGGATTCGGTTTACCGTTTCCAGGATCAATGCGAAAATGGACCGGGAGCTGACCCCTGCTGATTTTGAAGCGAAACACAAGTTTTCTTTCGATATGTATGTTGCAACAGTTTTGTGAGGTTCCTGTTATAATTGGTGGTTACTGACGGTTTTCTTTCTTTTTCGTTTTTTACAGAACTGGGAACGAATTAACGCCGTCTGCTCAATACGATTTCAAGTTCAAGGACTATGCACCGTGGGTTTTCCGTCGACTGCGGTCAAAATTTCGGCTTGACCCCGCCGACTACTTGATGTCTCTTACGAGCAAGTATATACTTTCGGAACTAGGTTCGCCAGGGAAGAGCGGCAGCTTTTTCTACTTTTCCAGGGATTATAAGTACATCATCAAAACGATCCACCACGCCGAACACAAACTGCTGCGAAAGATCCTTCCCGAATACTACAAACACGTGGAGCAAAACCCAAATACGTTGATTTCACAATTCTACGGCCTCCATCGAGTCAAGATGGCATATGGCCGGAAGATTCACTTCGTTGTGATGAACAACCTCTTCCCCCCGCACCGTGATATCCACTCCACATTCGACTTGAAAGGGTCCATGATTGGGCGTGAGGTGAGCGAGGAGTATATAAAAGATCACCCACGGTCTACCATGAAGGACCTGAACTGGGTTCGAAGGAATCGCCATTTAGAATGCGGCCCAGGCAAACGTGAATTCTTCTTGGCCCAGCTTAAGCGCGACGTGGAACTTCTCAAACGGCTTAAAATCATGGACTATTCCCTTTTGGTGGGTATACATGATGTGGACAAAGGGAATGAAGAGAAACTCCGTGATAAGACTCTCCAGGTCTTCCAACCCGGCGCTGACCGTGAAGAGGAGATCCACCCCAATATGTTGATTCGCACACCGTCAAAATTGGAGAACGAGCGCAAAGCGCGTGAGCTTCGAATGCTGATCCAAAAGGAGCGCCCAGTTCCGCTTGATAAGGCAACTGCCAAAATGCCGGACGAGATTCTCGATGAGAGAAAGTTCCATGTCTTTTATTCTGACGACGGCGGATTTCGAGCTACCCATGAAAACGGCCAGCCTGGCCAAGAAATTTACTACCTTGGGATTATTGATTGTTTGACACACGTTCGTCTCTCCTACGTGTACTCGTTGAATATATAGGCTAACCATTTGAGCAGTATGGCACGATTAAAAGGATAGAAAATTTCTTTAAGAGCCTTACCAATGATCGGACCCAAATATCACCGATACCCCCGGAGGGCTACGGCGACCGTTTCGTCAACTTTATCAAAAAAATAACAATGTCCAAGGAGGAGGCAGAACGAAACCGAGAATCGGAAGCGGCCCAGCAAACAAACTTTGATGGACGACCCGTGCCACAAACGGAAAATGAATCGTCAGAATACATTTCGGTTGGCCCTCCTGTCCAGCAACCAGCAGAGGCTGGTCCCTCTGGGCCCAATACCCTACCGATCGTTGACGAAGCTGGCGAGGCCAGTAGCGTTGGTGGACACAGTCAACGTAGCCCTCGTCTAGACAAGGAGCTGCCGTTACCACCGAGTCACGACACTCAGCTGTCCGAAAAGCAGAACGGAGCCTTTCAAGACAGGCCAAATCTCTCTGTCTCCGTTTGATTAACAGGAATATCCGACCATTCCTATCTCTTGTGAACGCCCTACTTTTTTGATCCTCATTTTGGCGACTTCGATGATATCCCACTCGCAATGTTTCCATTTTCCTCATTTCTAGGGCCATGGTGTAGTCCTTCATTACGTTCGCTATGAATGCCCATCAATCACTGAGCTGAAAGTGATAGTTCTGATGCTCCAACGATTAATGCAGGTGAAAGCATTAGCTGCCGATAATTCTGCACTGTTGCACCAAATCCGTTGCCTGCTGTTGATATTATTATTCCAGCAGCCTGGGTTTCGTGCTTGTTGGATAATTTGGATCGACCGTGCTCTTTGCCCCTCTATCTACGCTCTGCCGCTTATCATATCAGACAATGTCTGATTCGACTCTCATTTGAAGTGCTTGGAATTGTTTTCACAGTTCTTCGCATTTCAGTTTTTCTCTCTCTTATATGTTACGATCTCGTTTAGTGAATCTTCTGCCTGCAAACGACACCTGTTGCAGTAGGCTTGACCAGAACGTTTTGGTTTCTGTCAGGGCGTGCAGAATACCCTTCACTATATGTCATCCGTTGACTTCATTTTTCTTTTGTTGCTATCCAAGAATGCAGAGTTACTGGGCTTCTCAACCTGTCGCTGTTTTGCAGCTCACATTCTTTCCTGCCTTTTTCTGGCCTGACATAATTTGCGCTGACTATCATCATTTGGCATTGTATCCTATTTTACTTTTCCTACTTGTATACTTGCCTGGGGGACCGACGTGGGTTTCGCGTGAGAATGTTTTGAGCGGCTTAGCCTTGTCGGTTTTTGTTTTGTTGATTTTTTTGGCAGTCATGATTTTCTTATCACCCCGTGTTTATAGAGAACCGATAGAAGATGCGTGAGTAGAGAATTGATACCAACATCGCATTGTTTGCTTTTGGGATACATACGCACTTGTTTTTTAAAACCTTTTCCGGCATATTGATTTCTGTCTATCTTCCTATTTTATATAACATTTTGGTCGGAAATATTTAAGCTGTCGGGTGGTACTTTTTGTGAGATAACAATCCACTTTTACAGCCATGCCTAGCACAATCAATAAATGGCCCTAAGATTACCTTGTCTATGTAAAGTATACTATGATTTCCCAGATTCTCAAGCCGTGTTATCAAAATGATGATCAATATGAATATATGATACAGAGAAGAAACGCATAAAGATAACCAAACAGGATAGCGCAAACGATAAAAGTACTAGTACATACATATAGGTAGACAAAACTCTATAAGATAATGTCATGTCGGTAAGATGGAGCCGAGTGTCAAATCCAAAAAAAAACAATCCATCTAAACACTGATGTATCAAATAGACCACGCCCTTAGGTTCCGATCAATGGTGTCGCAATAGCAACTGAGCCAATGGTTTGGCGTTTAGCTTAATTTTGAACTGGGGTTCAAGGATGGATGTAGCAGTTGAAGCTGACGCCAATGTGCTTATCTTCTCCGGTTCATGGTCTTCACGCACATCTCGATCAGACCGGCCTTTGCTTCGCTATCCGGGAAGGGGCTAATTGCAGCGATGGCCTTGTCCGCGTATTCTTGGGCTAGAGCTCGGGTTTGTTCGACACCGTTGGTTTGATAGACGAGGTCGCGGGCCTAAAAGCAAGAGTAGTTAGCTATCTATTTCCATGATAGGGTGGAGTGGGTTGGTTCCCGAGTAGAACGAGTGGGGTGTAAGTGCGCACCTTTTGAACGTCTCCTTCCTGACCGAACTTACGGCCAACCAAGGGGCCTAGTGCGGGGTTCTGCTTCCAGGCGAAAAGGAGGGGCGCGGTCGCGAGACCGAGTTCAAGGTCTGCACCGGCAGGCTTGCCAAGTTCCACGCCGCTAACGGTGTAGTCGAGCATGTCGTCTACAAGCTGGAACGCTAGTCCCAGGTTGCGGCCGTATGAATAGGCTGCCTCGACTACTTCAGGTGTACTGTGTCCAAGTAAGGCGGCTGCGCGGCACGATTTGCTGATCAGACTGGCGGTTTTGAGGTAGGTTTTCTGGAGGTAATATGAGATGGTCTCGTCTGTGAAGACGGGGTTCTTCTCGTCGGCAGCCGTGTTTTTGAGCTGCATGAATTCGCCCTCAACGAGATTTGCGATCACGGTAGCTAGTAGCTCTGTAACCTCGGGGTCGCGCAGGCGCGCCAGGGCGACGGAGGCACGACCGAGCAGGAAGTCACCAGCCAGAACAGCCATCTTATTTCCGAACTGGGTGTTCGCGGAATTGGAGGAACGACGAGTGACGGCGTTGTCAATGACATCGTCGTGGAGAAGGGAGGCGGTATGGATCAGCTCGGTGATTTCGGCTAGTCGTCGTTGAGAGGGAAGGATGTTCTCATCGCCGGCGAAATCGTATTGACTTGCTGCCGAGGACGAAGAAGATGTGAATCGGTCGAAGTCTGGATTGGTATCGGCAAGTACGGAAGGAGATGTAATGGGGTCATTAACTGTCACAGACGAGCTGGAGTCTGTAGCCGACACAGAACGCTTTTGCGGTGGAATAGTTAATGCCGTTGCCTGGGACATAAGCAGTACCAGTAGCGGACGCATATGCTTGCCCTCACTTTGGGTGTAGTATTTCGCCACTTTATCCAGAGTGGGATGACCCGACCCAAGCAGCTGGCGGATGTTCTTGCTGAGAAATTTGAGTTCTTTCCCTACGATCCTCAGCGGGTCAACCGATATGCCAGGAGGAGCTTTGGGCAAGCCCTTAAAGAGTGTCTGGGCTGCAGAAACGGCGGCGCCGAAGGGAGAAGCATCTTTCCGCCGAGAAGGGTGGTATTTGCGCGTTTGAAACTGGTATTGGTCTAGGAGGAAATCATTGCGAAGGCATTGCCAGCATATCGGTGTCGCCTGCGGTGTGACCGGTGATGCGAGTGCCAGCTTGCGAGCTGGAACTGTGCGAGCTTTCATGCTCAATGCAGACAGGCTGAAAGTAGATGACTTTTCAATGGAACATATGCATGGATATGATAGCAATACTTTAGTGAGAGTGCAGGACCTCACTGTTTGGAGGAAGCAAATGCAGCTGTGACGCGTTTTTGAGGTCGAGTCCGCAAATCTTGGAAGTTTTTCTCCGGCGCCGACGGACCGCCAATCGGGCCGGAACGGAGCCTCAACAGTCAACACCTAGTTTACCATTTATCATGCTAAGATAAGGCACAGCCTCTGTTATTGTCAATTTACGTCTCACCGTAGAACCTCTCTTATCTAGAAAATATCAATTGAGTTACAAAGGCTCTCCGAGAAATATGCATGCACCCACCAAACAAAGAGCGTGAGCTAGATGACAGAACTAATGCAGCTGCCCTCTTGATGGAAAGAAACAACCCAGGAAATATAGGAAACATTGAATACTGGAGCATCAGCCCTCATACAAGACCCGAATGATAGTGAGATTGCAATAGGAACACAAAGTAGAAAGACTCCCCCATCATCTCCAAACAAGAGCAAGTCTGGAGTTAGGAGTGAGAGGGAAAATCGCAAATTGGCATGCGCATTAGCACCCGTCGAGGACCCTTAGATGGCATCAAAGTCTCCACCCGCATCTTCATCGTCTATGTCTCCTTCCTGGATTTCCTTCGCCAGCTCCCTCTCCCGCTCTCTTGCCTCCTGCGCGCTCTTGAGTTCAAGGCGATGCTGGTTCATCGGGAAACGCATGGCCTGGAAAAAGGAAGTTAGCTAGCATTCTAGGATAGGAGGAGGTTCTGCCAATGTATAACTACCTTAATACTCTCGTCATGTAGACCCAAACATGCCCTAATACGCTCATGGAAGACTTCGCCAGGCTCCCTAGTGGCGTATATATCGCCGACTTCCTTGCTCTTCATGAACCCCCGCTCATGGTCTAGGGTTGCTTCAATCACTCCATCCCTAATTGCTTTGGCAACAATATACTCGGCTGACTCTTCGCTATCCAAGCCCAGGCGTAGACAAATGTCCCTGAGCGAGATGCGAGAGTAGGAGAGAGACATCATGCGGATGCCCGTCTTAATCACGTTCTGGCGCAGGCGTAGGATGAGAGTGTAGGTACCATCCTTCCGGAAAGTTGAACTGTACGTATTTACAATGTTCAAGAATCCATCTAAGTCACCAGCGCTGACGGCCTGAACGAGCAGGAAATAAGGATGCATAGCTCGTTCAAGAGCCGCCTGTCTGAATATCGCACGGTCAGGAATATCGCCCATCAGAAGCTCAACAACTACAAGAAGCTTGTGGGAAGCTTGATAGAATCCCCGCGCACTGTGGCTTGAGGGCGATTTCCGGGTAGCACCGATCAAGTGACCATGAGCCTCGGTATACTGTAGCTGAATAGCGCGAATGCGGCCCAAGTAATAAAGGTATCGAGCGATTTGGTTGTTCGATGCCGATTGCGGGAAGTGGTTGTGCGAAATCAGCAAGTCAGCCTGTGATATATGAGAGGTAGACAGGTAGTTGCGAAGAAGAAGCGTCATCACAGTGGCCTGGGTATCGACATCCTTTCGTAAGACTGCCGTCCGAAGAGCCGCAAGCAGTGGTTGGCGGATCGAAGTGACCGTTGCAGCGGGAGATGGTGGAAGAGGAGCGATCTCCTCAAAGAAGAGGGAATAATAAAAGTACACACGGGCGGCAAGAGAGTCGAGTGTACGGCGGTTAAGCGTTCGAAGTCGTTCGATCAGACCTGTTGAGAACTTGGCGCCTTTCTGAATCTCCTTTCGATCATACAGATAAATTTGAACTAGGATAGACAGATAAGTGTCAATCTCAGGTAAAACTTCTTTTGTAGAAGATTTCGTCTTGTCAGTGTCAACTTCCATCTTTGAACTAGCCTCATCGAAAGCGTTTCCTTGATCGATCGCACTCAACAAGAACGACGCGAAGGTGCTTGATTTTGGGTGAGCATTAACGATGATTTCTGCTAGCACATCCGATGTGATCTGTTTGCGCATTGATGATATGGATCTCAAGACGCGGAGAGTGAACCTGGGATCGAAATGGGTGACAGCGCGTTCGAGAAACGTGAAGTTTGTCTTGATATCTGAGTTGCGTAGAAAAATAGCCCAATTAGCGAGCTACATCTGATCCAGTTATATGGTGACAACAAACCTTGGATTGCCTTGGTCCTAGGGTCAATCTCAGACACAGGCTCCTCGCCTTCGGTACCTTCCATGGACATATCGCCTTCCTGGTCCTGGCCTTTGTCGCCGGATACCCTGGAGCCCTTGGTGGGTGGCACTACAACAGTCATTTTCTGGTCACCTTTCCGGTCCTTGTTGGCGTTGAATGAGGATGTAGGCCCACCTGCCGTATCCTCTTCCATCTCGACATCCTCAGATCCATTCATGCCATTCTTCGTTGAATCGGCACCATTAGTTTGCGCCTGATCTCGTTGATCTCCCATACCGGAGTCTGAAGCGGTGTTCGAAGAGGCAGCCTTCGTAGACTTGGCCTTGTTGGTGGCGGCGCGAGTAGCCTGTGGCTTATCCTTATTGGAGCTCGAACTCTGTGAACCAGAGCGAGTCTTCTCACCGTTAGCAGACGAAGAGGTATCTGACTTGTTGTTTGATCTCAAAGAACGCCTCTCAGCTGGCATTGTCTTTGGTGTGCGTGTAGCTTGGAGCTCAGGTGAGCAAAATGGGGACCGCGGTACAAAAGCAAATGAAGGGGTGTTTGAAGGCAACTATCCAAGGCGGCTGGAAAAAACAAGCCTCGGAGATCACAGAGAGCCACAGATACAGTAAAATCACCAAATGATCGAAGGGTGGATGAAGGATGAGGCCTGACGAAACGACAAGAGTGTGATTGATGAGGTGGTGATGTGATGTCAAGGCTGGTCGCTGGAGAATGGACAGCGAGAGAACCAGCACAGGAAGCTTAGTCATTATCAGCACTTGAGACAAAGCTTTACGCAGCTCCGGATTATACGTACAACTAGCGGTACTGCAGCAACGTAGGCACCGATAACGGTAGCTCTTGGGCAGATCTGTTTGGAACGGTTTGTATCAGTCAAGTCACACCTGAGCTTAATTTCGTGGTGTTCGTCTTCTTCACCGTTTGATCTGTGCCGGCCCTTCACCTCTCAACGAGAAATAGTAAGGTAAGCTTGTAGGAGCCTGAGGCAGGGAAAGAACCACCGTCTACCTCTTGGCAAAACACGCGCCGGAAGTGTTGCAGAAAACAAGTACGACATAGAGATCACAGAACGCACCCGTTTGATTGATGTTTGATTGAAGTGAAGATGCCGCTCTTGGACAACCATCTAGAGCAAATAATGCTCTCGTCAAATGCGATTGCAGAGCTACCGTGAGGAGCATACTGTCTTTGTTGACTGCAGCTGCAATACTAACAATGCGACCAGCTTCCCCCCGCCCCGGATCTTTACGAATGCCCTCCTCGGTGCCCATGACATTACTGCTTTGATTCGCGACACAGAAACTCATGAACGAGCTTTGTTCCAAAGCGACCCGTCTGTGAAAGCGAGTAGCGCACAGAGAAGAGCCACAAGGCGAGCGACGCAATTCCAGCCCGAGCTTGAAGCAGAGTCTATGGCAAGCCGGATCTACTCAGCTCGAAACAACAGAAATCAGTCAGCTGTTGCTCGGGTTCTCGGCTTTGATATGATGGAAGAGATTAAACGTTCCGCTAGAACTTCAGGCAATGGGCCTCGTGGCGAGGTTAATATTGACGTCCTGCTTAGAGGTGCCGAGATCCTCTGTAATGTCTAGTGAGTCAAGCTCGCTACGCGCATAGGTTCTACCAAATTTTCTAACTATTGCCGAAGCCCTGTTGCTGGCGCCCAGGATAAGATTGCGAGTCTCCGTTATCGCAACCGACACATTTCAGAGTCAATTGCAGAGCTGGAGGAGCGAGTAGCTAGGAATACAGCAGAATTGGAGAACATGAGCCGTTCGTATGATGACGACTACGATGACTTCGATAACGCTGGCCCTGTAAATCCCGAAGTGATGGATGTCACTGACGCCGACCTTGATCGGGAATTGGAGGAGATACGGGAACTGGAAAAGAAAAAAAGGAGCTTGGAGGTTCGCGTAAACGGAATGGAGCGTGATTTGGGTGGTTTACTGGGATGAATCGGTATATGCTTACAGCTCAACGTATCTGCGTTGATACATCGCAGCGGGAGTATACAGACCTATGAGCTGCGTTTGGCATGCTCTCCAATTTATTTTAAGAGAGCTGCTGAAACCTTACCAGCACAATCATCGCTCACGTTGGACGTTGGACGTTGGACTTTGGACGGAACAAACCGCCAGTTTAACCCAAGTCACACGCCAGGCCACACTCTTGGTGAAAATCATGGACTGAATGCGCTTGTAAAGCTGCTGAAGGTTATGGATATACCCCGGTCGGAACTTGATTGTGTGCTGCAGCCATTTTGGGAATTAGCACATGACGGATTACTCGCGCGGTATGAGGTGGTATTACCCATAGTCATGCTGGAGATGATGATATTACGCATCTTTCGGATCCATTCCCTGAAAACCTGAGTCAGTATTTCCTGGGGTTTATAATTTGTGAAGACCGGGCCAGTGCTAAGTTCTGGAGCGTACCTTGTGATCTCTTGGAGAGACTGTTATTCACCTGATAAAATGATATGGATCCTGTCCATACTTATAAGTACAAATTGAAGTTTAGTATTGATTGAGTAGTAAATATAAATACTCTCACACCAGTAGTGCTAGACGATGTATACCTTCTACCTCATCATACTTCGCTACGTGTGGACCCCGGCGTAGAGTGCCAAGCCTGAGGCTCTGGCTCGAGAACCTCGCCCGGCGACTCCATCCCTCCCGTCACCAGCAAGCAGATATGCCCATCTCTATTGCCCAAGGCTGTTGACTTTGGAGTTGAAATATTAATCTATTTTATCCAGGCCATCATTTTTCGTTTCATCGATCTTCGCAAGCCGTCTCTCTCCCGAGGCGCGGGCGGCCGACTCCCTCTCCTTTCCGGTATCCACGTCGCATTGGACTCTTCACCTTACCCTTCACTCGAGAGCGCCCCATTCAATTTTCGGCTCGGAATCAGGTGAAGTCGCCATAATGGAGGGTACTCAGGCGCCGGGTCCTCAGCCCGGGGTGCCCCAGCATTCAAACCTCATTCGAACGGATCAGGTGCAAAAACTACCTCATCTAAACGACCAGCAAAAGGTCCAGCACACTCAGTTGGTGCGAAGCTTCTGGGAAGTCCTCAATACTTGTGATCCGCAATCTTCGGAATACCAGCAAGCACACTCGAGGCTGTCGCAACTTTCACAATCTCTCATGAAAGGTATGCGGATGTTCCAACAAAATCGACAGTTACAACACCAGCAAATGCAGGCAGCCTCCGCTGCAGCCCCCAACCAACCAGTCCAACGATCGCAGTCCGTGAATCCGCAAAACTTCGCACAACTTTTCCCCCAAATTCAGCAAAAGGTCAATTCACTGCAACTCTTTCTTCCACCCAATATTTCTAGTGAACAGGCAGGCACATGGCTCCCAGAGGCTAAACTTCGGTACGGTATCGCGCTCCAGAAGCAGGAGATTGGACGAGCCCGCTTGAGTGAGCTCCGCCAACAGATCAGCCAACGCCAAAGTGCGGGGAGCATGACACAAGAGGAGATGCAAGAATATAAAAACCGTCAGGTTCAGGCCGATAAACTTTTTCGCGAAGGCAGTGAGTTCTTAGCAAAGTTCAAAGATCAACAAGACGTGTTTAAAGCGCAACAACAGAGAGCGGGGACACAACACCCAGTCCAACAACTTCCACAGCAAGGCGGTGCTAGGCCGGCAACAACAGCTCCCACAGCTCCAGCAGGCTCAACGACGGCGCCCACAGCGGTCCATTCAGGACAAGCACCAACCCCAGCAGCCCATACAGTTAATTCTGCTGTAAACGCTGCGCGAAATCAAGCTGCACAAGCAACAATGTCTCCAACAGGTTCGCAACTAGGTCAGGCACCACCTAATCAGGGTACCGCACCTGCTGCAGCTGTTTCGACGGGTACGCCACAACAACAGCAGCAGCCGCAGCAGCCACAACAGCAACAGCAAACCCCGCAACCACAATTGCAGACACAACAGAATAATCCAGCGTTTAGTCAAGGATCTGCATCGGACGGGTCTACGTCTGCTGCTCCTACCACGCAGGGTGCAAATGTACAGGGGCCACCTCGTCCGTTATCCCAGCAAGCAGCCATGGCACAAGCTGCACAAAGCTATTCCACTAACAACAACGCCAACGGTGCCAGCAGCGTGAACGCGGGCCAGCAACAAAACATGAATCAGGGTGCCGCCAACAGCCACGCTCACCCTCAAGGGTATATCCAGAACCGACCAACCGAGAACTCGGCCCGAAACATCAACATGGTGATCCCAAAAAATCTCAATGTCCCTCCTCCGAAGCCAGTTCCCATGGCCCCCGATCGGCCAACCTTGTCTAGCGGCCCTAGCCACGGCGCCATGGGTATGATGGGCCAGCCCGCAATACAGAAGCACCCCGGTTATGTCCTTGAAGGCGAAGGCCAACGGGTTCTTAGCAAAAAGATGCTTGACGTCTTAGTCCGCCAGGTAACTGGTGGGGGTGAAGGTGAAGGGCTCACTCCGGATGCTGAAGAGGTAAGCAATAACCTTTCTTGGTTTTACTCGTTCTCTCCTTTGAGGTGGGTGCACCACTAAACTAAATTAAAACTCAAGTTCATGCTTCAAATGGCCGACGACTTCGTCGATGATGTGATTACCGCTGCCTGCCGTCTCGCTAAGCTTCGCCAGTCATCCAGTCTTGAAATCAAGGACATACAACTTGTTTTGGAACGAAACTACAACATGCGCATTTCAGGATTCTCCACTGATGATCTTCGTACTGTCAAAAAGCCACAACCAACGCAGGGCTGGACGCAGAAGATGTCGGCCATCCAAGCTGCCAAGGTGACTCAGGGCAAAGCAGAATAATATTCGCAACGTGTCGGTTTTATTTTTCCCCGTTATGATGGAAAACACCTCCCTAGTTACTGCCATTATAACAGTCCATGCTGCTTTACGCACTATCTTTCTTTTATAGTACGTGTCTTAATGGCGCCTCCGATGCCATTTTCTTCCTTGCGATGTTTGCCATTGACGTCGAAGGTTGGCCATTGTTGTCGTTGGATGTTTCTACATTTTGTGTTTCCCACTTCGGGTTTTCCTATCAACATTGCATGTTCCATGGCGTTTCTACGAGGTGGGATCGCTTTTGTCATTACTTTTTTTTCTTTTATCAAGACGTAACTTGAATCATGGTATACCCACATTGATATGGTCTGGTGAATTCGGATGTGGGTTTCAGATTGAACGAACGCCAAAACTTTTTGTTGGTAGTTGAATGATATTCTCGGTTATGAGAGTGAGTATAGCCATTAATGAAAAATTGATATCAATTGATATATATTGCGTATCTATCTTAAGCCGTCGACGGCCATTTAAAAACAAACTATGGTAGAATCCAACATGAAGGTGGAGTTAAAAGTATATCGCGATGCTCGGACCACAAATTGAACAATGAAATTACGCACTGCCGCACCTACGGCGGCGAATTTCACAAATTCATGTAGTTTCAGTTCAATGGGGTTTATGTACTCTCGACGGAGACCGTGAAGATGTGGTCGAGGAAAGGCCGAACGGATGGGGCCAGGTGTGGTAACGTCATCACGAGCTATGAATTTACTCTCGGAGATACCACTCTGGCAGGAACAGCTTGGGTCACGAGTGGGCGCTTACTGGTGGTACGTAGCATTCGAGCTTCCTTAGGACCCCGGTTGAACATCAACTCTCCTTCCTTGGACTAAATCCCCTCCCTTCAAGTTAAAGCCACTTCCTCTCAGTCTCGGTCCGCGTTTATCCCTCTCTCCCTCTCCCTCTCCCTCCCTCTCTCTCTTTTTAGTTATGAACCAGGCGATGGCCGGCGCGAAGCTCTCGCTGAAACCCGTTTGATCTTCTGGGCTTTCAATGGGGCTCTTCAACTTTCTTTTTGTTTATCTCCTCGGCGGGCTCACCTTCATCCCGCTGGTCCTGTCGTTATTCCTTCTCTACTCCTATCTTGTCCTCCCTCCGCCTTCCCCGCAATCCAAACGCGCCAGCGATTCCGCCGATACTTCCATCAATCACCCAGATGACGATCAGTACAGCCTTCGATCAAGAACAGACGAGTTAGCGGAAAAATTTTATCGCACCCATGATACAGATGTCGCTGCGGGATACTTTGTGGTTTGTCGCGAATATGTCCCAGGTGGTGTCAACGGAAAGCCCCCCGAGAGGACTACACCAGCGGGAGAGGTAATCGCCGCGGAGAGTCCGAGCGTTTACCAGACTATGTACAGGAGCCTTTTTGACCGGAAGCAAGCCCCGACAATTGAACCAGCAAGAAATACGGCAAAGAATGGCAAAAGGGCGCGGAATATGTTTTACATTGTGCTTAGGTACCTCCTCTCGCCGCTGTTACTCGTCTGAATCCCCTCGTATGGAAACTGATTTTAATGGGAACCCAGGCATGGCCACTTGATGCTCTATGATGATGCAAACCAGGTGGAGGTGAGGTATGTCATCTCGCTAGCCCATCACGATGTGAGCATCTACGGCGGAGACGGAGAAATCCCCGAAGGTGAACTCTGGTTGAAGAAAAATGCCATCAGCCTTTCACGGAGGCTTGACTCTCTCGGTGACCTTGGAGGCCCGACCCCGCCGTTCTTTTTTTTCTCGGAGAATCTGTCGGACAAAGAGGATTTTTATTTCGCCATGCTCCAGAATCAAACGAAGATGGGACATTCTTCCGATCGTCCACCCAAGCATCAGGATTTCGACGTGAAGCATGTAGTTGGATTAGTTCAGCGCTTGCATTCATCAGAGGAACAGCTACAGACGCGGTGGATCAATGCCGTTCTTGGTCGAGTTTTCCTCGCGTTGTACCGGACTCCAGAGATGGAGGAATTTGTCCGGACAAAAATCATTAAGAAGATATCCCGTGTGAACAAGCCCAATTTTATTAGCAAGATTGGTCTTCGAAGTATCGACATGGGAAATGGCGCGCCCTTCATCATAAACCCAAGACTCAAGGACCTTACTGTGGATGGAAATTGCTGTGTCGAAACAGACGTTCAGTATACGGGTAACTTCCGCGTGGAGATCTCAGCCACTGTACGCATCGATCTGGGGCAGCGTTTCAAGGCGAGGGAAGTTGACATTGTCTTGGCAGTAGTGCTGAAAAAGCTAGAGGGTCATTTGTTAATAAGGTTCAAGCCGCCGCCCAGCAATCGAGTGTGGGTATCATTCGAGGTGATGCCCAATATGGTGATGGATATCGAACCGATTGTCAGCTCGAAGCAAATCACATATGGTATCATACTGCGGACTATCGAGAACAAGATACGTGAAATGGTAGCAGAGAGTGTGGTTTTACCTTTTTGGGATGACGTTCCCTTTTTGGATACGTTAACACAGCGATTCCGTGGTGGGATTTGGCAGCGTGGATCATCTGGACCTGATTCGACCGTTGATATTCCCGATGAATCCGAGACTCGGCCCCAAATGCCGGAAGGAAGCGAAGACAGCTCGGTTAAAGTATTGCAGTCGAAGGATGACCGTACTATGAGTGCACCGGCTCTTTCTGAATCGGTCACTAACTCTGTTAAGCCGCGCAAGAAGCCAGCCCTTCCAGAACACATAGAAAAGGGTTCTTCGACTGCGCTACCCTCTCCAATCGGAAAGACAACGGGTTCGCCACCACGGTTGATTCGTTCTCGAACATTCTCAAATACCGCTAATCCGGTATTGACCGCTGATCATGGGAAAATGGATGGGATCCTATCTGAGTTCAGGAATGAAGAAAGGAGCAATGCCACTAGTGCGATGGCTGAAATATCTAGCCGGTCTCCTGCCACACCAACTAAGATATCCAGCAGTTCGCCCCCGGGTGATACCCAAAGCATTTCGGAAACTGTGCATCACAGCCGCGAATCATCTATAGCCGACCCTCTTGAAAGCGCAAGGGAAACCGACAGTGACGCGCATAAACGTCCATCCTCAGCACAGGCAAGTGAATCTACTATGAACCTGGGAGGTATAATCAGTCGTTCGAGCTCGTCATTAAACAGCAGTAAAACACGTCGGTCTTCGATCCTAGAAGGCTCAACTAGCTCTACTGCTTCCTTGATGGATCTAGACAAAAAGTCTCAGAGCACGCTATCACTAGGCACGGCAACCTCGATGGCTAAGAAGTGGGGATGGAACATGTTTGGACGAGGGGAAGCGAATACAGGTGAGGGACTCGGAATACCGCGACCTGCCGGAACTCCGACAGAACCACTTGGGCGTGGGCATCCGCTTCCTCCTCCGGGCACTCCTCTGCCAACCCCTGCGAAGGTCAATAACAAGAGGACTTCTGTCTCGGTTCCGAAACGTAAACCTCTGCCGGCAACTCTCCAGGAGCAGGACTCATTGGATGGCAACGAAAGACCACAAAAGTCACAATTTCCCCGTCGAAAGCCAGTACTTGGCCTGAACGATGTTGTAAATCGATCCGATGAATTACTCGTTATCGAAGCTCCTTACGACTCGGGGCCCAACAGCCCGGCCGACTTCGCCCCGGCCCTGAGTCTGCCAAAATCAATGGTCGATGTTTCTCAAAATCCAGTCCAAGATGATACTGAAGTCCAGTCGCCGCAACGCAACGCTGAAGAGCATGATGCCACACCTGACGGGCCTTTAAATATCAAACCCCCGGACCGTGGTGGGAGTAATCCAAGGGAACACCCAGTCACTAAACACACGGTGTTAGGAAACGTAGAGTGATGCTCCCGAAAGACGGGCCTCGTATTATCACCTTAATTTTCTACATATCTAAGATCGCGCGACATAAGTCATATGGCGCAACGGCATACCTGTGGTTCGATTATTGTGGAGGCGTCCATTTTCTTATAGATACTAGGCACCAGCGGAATACTTTCGTACTATGTATTTGGGGTTGTCTTTCACTTTCTCATCTTCGGTGTTTCGCACAGGGAGTTCAAGAGGATTGCGTGGCCCGGGCACCAAGGCAGCTCCCCGGTGTTCAGAAGCTACCAGGCGTTGGGACAGGTCTATTTATTACCATAAATGTTTAATGAAGAATCTAGTTTTCTCTAGTTTTCTGTAGAATGAAAAGTTTGCCATGGTAAGAGATAATTAAGTATAACAAGGAAGCGTTGTGTAATTTGTAAGTAAATAACTTTTGAGGCCTTCGAACTATACGATGACGAAGCAGCGGATGCCAAGACCCGCGGAGTTGGGCCTCTAGCTGTCTGTATGGAGAACCACCAGGCGTCAGCGTTCCCTGTCTACCCAAACGTCATTCCACTTCTCCCTCCTTTCGCTGTATTTTATTTCGTCACTGTTGGGGGTCACCTTCTTTTGATCTCCCCTTTCCTTCGAGTATTCAGTTTCCAAGCCGTCCAATCCCTCGTTATATCGCGGTCGTTCGCCCCCTCCGACTTGCTTGCACTCAGGCTTTCGCAGCGCTCTACCGTCGTCCGTGGCCCCTACCTCGCGGGTCGCAGCTGTAAAAATGAGTCGGTAGGTTGTTGAGATGACGGCTGGGGGACTGGATAGATCTGGAATCATGGGCTAATAACTGTCTTCGCAGCACGGAGGCTGATCTGGCGATAAACATTCGCAAGGCCACGAGCATCGGTACGTATTGCGAAAGCCACCGCCACTAACTGTCTGTATGTCATATCGCTAATACACTCGGACTAATAGAGGAAACTGCTCCCAAACGTACGAATCCCACATACTACCACCCCCAATTCGACGTCCAGACCATCCTGCTGGTCACATAGCCGGAACGTCGTCCACTGACATACCTTTCCAGGAAAACATGTTCGAAGCTGTATTGTTTATACATGGGACCACAAGTCATCGGCCGCCTTCTGGGCCGGGATGAAGGTGTATGGTTTATTACCACAGAGCTCTATTTGCTCGCCGGCACGCTGACTCGTTCTCTCTTTGTCACAGGCAACCGGTTCTTGCCGACGAAGTCCAAACATTCAAGGCTCTTATCACACTACATAAGGTCCTGCAGGAGGGCCATCCGGTAGTAATCCGCGAGGCGCAGCAGCATGCCAATTGGATCGATAGCCTGATGAGGGGGGTTGGAGGGGATGGCCTTCGAGGTACACCAACACTCCACCGAAGCATGAGGTTGGGGATTATGGCTAATTGACTTATGTGATGGATAGGCTACGGTCCCTTGATTAGAGAATATGTTTTCTACTTGGAGTCCAAGTTGGCTTTCCACCGGAATCACCCCGAGTTCAACGGTATGAGAACCGACCCACTTCTACCGAGCGTTTACTGAGCTTTCCATAGGATTATTTGAGTACGAGGAGTATATCAGTTTGAAGACGATCAATGATCCTAATGAAGGGTGATTACATGTCTTTGCGGTACCCGATTAATGCGCTCCACTGACATAGAACTAGTTATGAAACCATAACCGATCTGATGGGTCTGCAGGATCAGATTGATGCTTTCCAGAAATTGATCTTTTCACACTTTCAATCTGGCACGCACAACGAATGCCGAATTTCTGCGTTGGTTCCTCTTGTGCAAGAGAGCTACGGAATCTATAAGTTTATCACCAGCATGCTCAGAGCAATGCACACAGGTGGGTATTCAGTTCTATGCGTCTTCTTGATACGTATACTGAAAACGATTTCTTAGCAACGGGCGATGCCGATGCACTTTCCCCCTTACATGGCCGTTACGATGCCCAACACCACCGACTCGTCCGATTCTACTACGAATGCTCTAATCTACGATACCTTACCAGTCTTATCACAATTCCAAAGCTTCCACAGGATCCACCGAATCTATTGGTAGATGATGAAGAACGGCCAGCCTTGCCGAGGAGGCCGGCCAAGGAGGTTGAGCCGACACCGTCGCCTCCACCAAAACCTGTGACTGCTGAACCAGAACCCATCAACGATTTCTGGAGCACTGAAGCCCGGCGTCAGCAGGAGGAATTTGAGGCGGAGCAGCAACGTCTTCAGCAGCTGTGGGAAGACCAGCAACGGCAACAAGTCCTTGCCCAGCAGCAGGCTCAGCGCGATTTCGAAGATCAACAGCGTCTACAAGCGGAACAACAGCGGCTTGCTCAGGAACAACTTATGCGCGAGCAATATCAGAGCCATACTCAGGGTCGGTTGGCTGAATTAGAGCAGGAGAACTTGAATGCTCGTGCGCAATATGAGCGAGACCAACTGATGCTTCAGCAATATGACCGCCGTGTCAAAGATCTCGAAGAGCAGATGAGCCAGTTGACATCGAATCTGAACATGCAGAGTGCCTCGAAAGACGAACAGATTAGATCTCTTCAGGAGCAAGTCAACACATGGAGGAGCAAGTATGAAGCTTTGGCGAAACTTTACTCCCAGCTCCGTCAGGAGCATCTAGATTTGCTTCAAACGACAAAGAGCCTCAAATTGAAAGCAGCATCTGCTCAGGAGGCAATCGAGCGACGCGAGAAGTTAGAGCGAGAACTCAAGACCAAGAACCTTGAGTTAGCTGACATGATCCGGGAGCGGGATCGCGCTCTACATGACAGGGATCGCTTGACTGGAAGCAATAAGGATGAACTTGAGAAGGTTAAGCGTGAGCTTCGTTTCGCACTTGAGCGCGCAGAAAATGCCGAACGTCAAAAAGGAACCGAAATCTCTNCTTTGTTATCTAAGTATAACAGAGAAATGGCTGACCTGGAGGAGTCGCTTCGAGTAAGTTGTCAACGCAACTCTCCTTCGGACATTTATTAACTAGGCTATAGAATAAAACGCGTGCATTGGAGGAATATAGTACGAAAAATGAGATGCGGAATGGTGATCAGGAGGTTGTGCTTCAGGAGAAAGAAGCAGAACTTGAGGCGATGCAGGCTGCCATGGACGAAGCCCTTATAGAGCTTGAGGAGCTCAAGCTGGTACGTTTTCTGCGTGGGGAAGATTGCAATTTACTCAACACTGACTGGCCGACCTCATAGAACCAAGGTGATGCCGATAAAGCACTAGATACTCAAATTGACCATGTCTTGCACGGCACAGTGTCGAAAATCAACGATATAATTGATTCTGTGCTTCAGACCGGCGTGCAACGTGTTGATGACGCACTTTATGAACTCGACTCAACGATGCAAGCTGGTAACCAGAATGCATCACCCCCCTACGTTCTTTCGCAGATCGAGAAGGCATCCGCGTCTGCCACTGAATTTTCTACTGCTTTTAATAACTATATCAGTGATGGGCCTAATAGCCCGCATGCTGAAATTATCAGGACAGTGTCTAATTTCTCTGGTGCTATCGCCGATGTCCTCAGCAATACGAAGGGGTTGACTCGCTTTGCGAACGACGACAAGAACGCAGATCAACTTATCAATGCCGCCCGCAAGTCTGCCCAAGGCACTGTTCGGTTTTTCCGAGGACTCCAGTCTTTCCGTCTCGAAGGCCTGGAAGCCCTACAGAAGGCTGATGTTGTCATCAATAACAACTCCGAAGTTCAAAGGGACTTGCAGGCCTTGTCAAAGCTCGTTGATGCCTTTGCACCAAAAAGCACTCGGCTCCAGACAAACGGAGACCTGGGCGATTTGGTGGACCAAGAACTTACAAAAGCCGCGGACGCCATTGATGCTGCTGTCAAACGGCTCGCGAACCTTAAAAGCAAACCACGTGATGGATTTTCTACTTACGAGCTCAAAATCAACGATGCGATTTTGGAAGCTGCGATTGCAGTGACAGGGGCAATCGCCGAACTCATTAAGGCTGCCACGGCGTCCCAGCAGGAGATTGTTCGCGAAGGACGTGGCAGTTCCTCCAAGACTGCGTTTTACAAGAAGAATAACCGGTGGACGGAGGGCCTTATTTCCGCGGCAAAAGCCGTTGCCTCCTCAACCAATACATTGATTGAGACTGCGGACGGTGTGATTTCTGGACGCAACTCCCCCGAACAGCTTATCGTGGCCAGTAACGATGTTGCAGCCAGCACAGCGCAGTTAGTAGCTGCTAGCCGTGTCAAGGCTACTTTCATGAGCAAAACCCAAGATCGGCTGGAGACTGCCAGTAAAGCTGTCGGCAAAGCTTGCAGGGCTCTTGTACGACAGGTCCAGGACATTATTGCTGAGAAGAACCGTGATGAAAATGAGACAGTGGACTACTCTAAACTGAGTTCGCACGAGTTTAAGGTGCAAGAAATGGAACAACAGGTATGTCTTTTCCTTGACTTTCCCCGTTCCCAAGCTGTGTGCTCTTGGTCATCAGCATTTACGAGATTGTCTCTTGGCATATTACTGCCGCTATTTTTGAAAGTAACTAACAGAGGAACCATTATAGGTCGAAATCCTCCAGCTTGAGAATTCTCTCGCTCGCGCCAGGACACGCCTGGGAGAAATGCGCAAGATCTCGTACCAGGAGGATTAGGTTAATTGTCCGTGCCATCGAGATCATCGCCCACCTCGGCATTGTGCGCAATAGTAATGCAGGCAGAATAACATTCTTTTAAGTCCGGCAACTCTTGATAATCGTGCCTCTCTTACATCCACTTCTTCTCGCATGCTTTCAGCGAGACTTGTACTTCTTACTCTCTTTTATCCTGGCCGTGTTTTCTTATTTTGACTCGATAGTTTCCATTCATTGCTCTATTTCTCATGTAATAGGTAGTAAATAGCTGTACATACTAGTTTTCCGAAAACGGACTGTTCACCTCAACTCCAGCACAGCCGGTTGCCGCCGATCAAAAGCTAAAGCGCGCTTCTCGAAAGGTCCAAACCCCGAGCCTCTTGGGCCAAATGACCAAATCCTTCTTTGTTCACCCAGGAAGATCCGATTGCCATGGAAACTTAGAAGGATTTAAGTGGGGAGACTTATTACAGGCCCACGAAATCAGCTCTATCCCTTCCAGACCACTTAAGGGTTGCCAACTTGCCATTAGAATACCCGTAGTCATGATTCGTTTCTGCAGCCTTGCTTGCGAGAGGCGTGGAGTCGTGGAGCCGTGGAGCCGCGGAAGTGTCAAAGAACCCCCCAGTTCGCATTAGCGTCCGACCCCACCGCCGAATCTTATCATCAACTGGCGTTCGCAATGCTTACATGAGTTTAGTTTCTTTGTTCCTCGATGCCGCCCAGATCCTTCGTTTCGTGATGACAACTGACAGTACAACGTGGATCAACTCGTGACGTTGATTAAACTGATTTCTTCGGCGCGGGGTTTACCTGTGCGCCTGAAGTGCTCTGGAACGAACGAGGTTTGTAAGATCGAGTTCGAGTCACTGCGGCCGAATGTGAAGATGATGACGGGAGGAGGACAGATTTCGGCCTTTTTGAGAAAGGAATTAATTAATTCTTGGTGTTCTCGTGGAGAGCCCGACAAACGAACCTTACTTGGTCCGGCCATGTAAATGCGGCTAATGCCATGCAATGCAGACCTCTGCATTCGATCCTAATCGGTTCGCCGACGTGGCTATGATGCTGTGCATGGATTTTTTTGGTTC
The DNA here is from genome assembly GCF_001890705.1 of Aspergillus sydowii CBS 593.65. NCBI lineage: Eukaryota > Fungi > Ascomycota > Eurotiomycetes > Eurotiales > Aspergillaceae > Aspergillus > Aspergillus sydowii. The sequence goes on along the minus strand of NW_024467861.1, from coordinate 2,720,683 downwards.
TTGGGTTAGTAGTCCCAAGTATTAGGCGTTCGAGCGGGGAGTTCATTGTGGTTTGTCGATGACGCCAGGGCCCGTCGACTGAACGATCTTCGCTCCACCATTTGTGTTCGACTGGCTGGCAGTGGCTGGGCCGTGCGGAATGAAGAGGCGAAGCATGAGAACAAAGCTTGGAAGATCAACCAACCAGCGCGATCAAAAACAGCAGGGGATTGTGCAGGTTGTTTTCCGTTGAAGTCCACCTCGGCCCGGTTGGTCCTTCTTGGGCCCCAGTTTTCGAACTAGTGTTATTTTTGTTATTTTCATTGGTTTTACCATCGAAGCAATCTGAAGGTCTTTGATGAGTCTTGTATTGGCCCAGAAGAAGTGTTGTTGACGTGTGGCTTATTTTATCCTCTGCGGCAGAGATGGATCAAAATGAAGGATGGGAAAAGGAGTTCGACGTTATCGCATTGCCTTCGCTCAGTTACACAGCAGGCGGAAACTTTTCGGGTACCTATTACTTGAGTCTCTGCAATCCCACTGCTACTTTACTTCGTTCGAGATGCTCTGGTTCGCTCTTCGTGTCCCGGAAACGCAGTTTGCTGTTGACCTTCATTTCTGTATCTCGGTTGCCATCTACATTTTGGAACACGAATCAATAGTAACGCATATCGCATTGATACCTTTTACTTATATGAAAATAGCATGCACCGCTGAATATATTAAATCTGGGGCCTCCGCCCAGCCCGGCAAAAAAGGGCGACAACTGTAGAAAATAGAAAACCATCCGTCTCATCGCCTTTAACACCCCATTCGTATTGCCCCAGCATTAAATCTGCCAAGCCTTTGGTATACGTAGCAATCATTCCATATCTAACCACTGTTAGAGGGGAGAGTAAATGCTGTCCGAAAGATGAAGAGAGAAACAAAAAAGAAGCTTCCGAAACGCAAACCGGTGGATGTGGTAACAAAACTCGAGATGAGATGTACTGTGAAGAGAAACAACGTATTTCAGAGGAATTGCCAGCTTGGTAACGAAATGGTACGAAAATCAGAAGTTGATTATAATATTATATGAAAATATTGGGTCACTCCAGGTGACTGGCGGTAACCGCCGAGGGAATTCGGTCCCGTAAACGCAGATAGCGTTTTCCCTTGCACCAGTAAACATTTTGTCGGCTGGAATGTGCAGGGGATTGTCGTAAGGATATTGTTGACCGTAGATGAGACAACCGGGAGCAAGCGGAATGGGCTGCTGTCACGAAGTAGTAGCGTGACATGGATTTCACGCAAAGAAAATTATCTATCCACTACAACCAAGGCTACCTGAATCCGATCGTAAGAAACATTTCTTCATTGGCGATTCTGAAGGTATCCTAGTCACAGGTTAGGAGAATTTAAGGTATATTTAGCAGTACACTTACATTGGAGCTTGTCCAGCAGGGAAATGCAAGCTTTCATTGCGCAGTAGAATGCGCGGTTCGCTGTAAGCCAATTCCCTACATATGGATTAGGATTATCGCTTTCTTAATTATTAGGTACACTTACAGAATCGATGTGCGTCTTCTGGCACGCAATTGAGAGCACAAACCACGATGTTCTTTTCCGCGTCGCTGAGGTTAGGACTATATTCCATCGCTTGATAGCAGAGTCTTTGTGCCCGGACTTGATGCCCATGACCTCGAGCGTCCTGTCTCAAGAAATTTACCTTTTCGGCTACGGCTTTGCTGCAAGAGCGTTAGCGTGTTGAACCAAACTACTCGATTTGCTCACGTCATATAGTACTGGTTGAGACCAGCCCTGAATATGTAGTGATAGCCGTATTGTCTGGTGTATCTGGCAAGCTCTTCATTTGCCATTCTCTCCATTGACACGAGAATTTGGTGGAGCTCAAATACTTTCTCGCCAGTAAGTCTGGACTCAATTGCCGGGTCTAGGATGCTAGCAAGTTCAATTGGGTGTCCTTCAAAGTCGGGGACAGTAGGAGTAACATGATAGTCGTTCGCGATTGCTTGAATAATGGTACCATGACGGCAAACAGGGACTTCTAAATTTCCTTCAATCCCGATATTCCTGTGGGACGCATGCAGCAGTTTGCCGCCATTGAAAAGGGCAGAGACCTGAGCCATGAGCCGATAGCTGTTGTGGTGGGAGGCGAATGAAGCTGCGATATAGGCTGCTTGTTCTCTCTGTGTCAAAGGAAAACCGGCATCTCCAACGATTTGGTCGAGCAGCCTGAAAATTGTTTGGCAGTAGATATTCATTGGGCAATATGGGGAGATTGGTGATGCTGGTACGATAATGAAACGTGATTATCCTTGGGTAATCCAAAGAAAATGGAATGAGATAGCTGATAGATGAGAGTTGAGAGGTTGAAGACACAAGGAGTACAAGAGCTTGCAGAATGTGTATTGGATCAGAGATAGCAGAGCTTCTCTGAGCCATCTTGTGTTCTTCCGTTTTTGGAAACAATGAGAGTAAACCTCTCTCTGGTAAGCCTCTGAGTGAAATTGGCTTCCTTCATAATTCACCAGACCAAACTAAACAAAGAAATGTTCCAGTCTCTAAAGCCCAATAGGAACACAACCTCGTTTGCCATGTCTAACCGCTAGTCCCTGGGATCTTTCAACTCTTTCCATACTTGAACTTCTTAGTCCCAGAAACAGTCTTTCAAGGCCCTTTCTCCTGTCTCTCCCCGGTTGCTCCTCAATGGCATGGGAAGACACCTCAACAAGATATGATCTTTGCTTCCCTATTTTCTATTTAAATCGCTAGGAAGAACTCGGGCGAAGAATGGCTTCTATATCGATTGCCATGAAATCAACAACACAATCCGCTGACAACCTAACGGAGCTGCTTTGGCAAGATGCTTTGCGCCACCTCGGGTCTACGAATAATGAAGTCCTTCTGCCGACAAATGTGGTGGACATCATCGGCCAAGATAATGTCGAGAAAATTAAATCGCGTCTTTCGTGAGATACCCCGATCTCAAATTCGCGGTCTTATTCTTACATGCCGTAACAGTGCACTTTTGGGTACGCCGGTCGTGTCTTTTCTCGATGAGTCGATCAATGCTCTTCGTGTTCTACGCACGCCAGCGTTTTCAGGATCATCAATTTCTGTCGCCTCCCATGCTAAAACCTTCAGCTCAAAAACCGGCGAAGTCCCTGTCAAATCTAGGGCAGCATCCACCAAATCTACTAAAATCCCTCGACCTCCTAATGCATTCATCTTGTACCGGCAGCACCATCACCCTAAAGTAAAGGGAGCGTACCCTGAGCTCTCAAACAATGAGATCTGTAAGTTTTCATTATCGGGGGCAATTTTAACATAACATACTGAAAAACAATAGCGGTGATTTTGGGGAAGCAATGGAGGGCAGAGTCTGAAGAGGCTAAGCTACATTTCAAGAACTTAGCAGAAGAGTTCAAAAAGAAGCATGCCGAAGATCATCCTGACTATCAATACACCCCTCGAAAGCCGTCCGAGAGAAAACGGCGAACGACTTCCCGCTCTTCTCCTAAGCCGTCAAAACGATCCATCCCCTTTGAATCCCCGCCCTCGGTGAGCACATCATCCCCGAATGTGTTCACTCCCCCAGTATGTCCAGAAATGGAGAACAATCATACAGCTAGTACGAGCTACATAGGGCCGTTGGACAACCTGAACGTTATATTTGATGCTAGTGGTTTTACAGAAGAACCCGCTAGTTTTGGCACAAATGCATTTGATTCTCTATTTCAACAAACTCAAAGCGACTACAGCAGGACCACATTATTCCCACAGTTGGATCTTGCTGAACGATCTTTTGGAGACGCATTCGAGTTTCCAGACTTTGCAGGTGACTGCTTTTAAAGGGGGACCGTCTTCGTTCTATATCTCGTCCCTATCATGCACTGCCGGTTGCTCCGGCCCACCATAGTCTAGATGTCATGTCATCTCCCTGTTAATTTCCAAGCATTTGAAGACGGCTCCAAGTGAGTTGTTAGCATCGGGGATGCTTTCAACGGAGAGTTTCGAGTTTTCCAATGTACGGAAACGGGTGTGGTTCCGTTCAACCATGATCATTGCCGTTTTAAACTTGGGCACTAATAAGCATGCACGCCCATACACGTTCTCCTACCAACAGTACGGCGAAAGACATTATCAATTTTCTCGGAGCCATGCAAACATACATATAGTGGATATCCATAGGTGAGTGAAATTCCCGACGGCAGTTTGATCGACGGGGCGATTAACAAGCTGTTTGTTAGTTCCACAAAGTCCGACTGCGGAGAATAATACGGACTCACAATGTATCGCCGGAGCTACACAGCTCGCTGCTGCGGCCTTTCTAATGTTTTGCGTCCAGTCACCAATAGGTGATGGACTGCTACCCACGAGCTACACTGAAAGGCTGGTGGGAAAGAACTTGGCGTGCGAGCGGCGCCCGTTGTCCCCGGGGCAGTCATGACCGTACAATTTCTTACGAAGTAAATTTAGTAGCCATTTATGATGGATCTACTTACCAGCGACGTTATTTGCGAGGGATCTAGTGGGGGAGCCTCTTGTGTTTGCAGTTTGAGGGAAACAGCTAGAGCTTCGCATAGACTTGCGGGCCCATTTCCCCAGTGGCCAAAACAATACTATTACTAAATATAATATAATACTGTATTGCAAAATAAACAGTTCCATGATTCAAGTAGAGGACTGAAGGGATGGGGAAAAAAAATTGAGTTTTAAAAACATACAACAGCTGGGATTCGCATGTGGTCACCCACCATACTACTAACCAGCCGGCGTGTGGCTTAAGTACGGCTGAGCGGACGGGAAGCCCTGTTTTCCACACCCTGTGGTCGTATGTACTCGTTAATCAAATGATACTGTATCTATGCACGATTCAAAGCTTGACAACGAAACTTCCACTCCTGCCTGTGTTGCTCTCCCGCCCATGCGATCCTCAGTTCGTTCCTAGAATCATCAGATCCCTTGCGGATGGAATCAACCTCCTCCACAATCGGCAAGCTATACTAAGGCGTATACCTGCTCTCCTTTGGCAACGCGTTGCGGACGCGTCTTTTCTTCTGACATCTCTCTATTCACTTTTTGAGAGGGCCGAGTAACAAAAAGTTTATCAAAAGTTCCACAGACAATGCATAATACACCTCTGCAATGAGTCGATATCTCACCCCGTCAAAGGTTGCTCTACTATGCCTCATCCAAGTCTATACTGAAGGCGTAGTTTCGAATTCGTCTGCAATCCATGTCCTCTCGTTTGTGGTTGCTTATCTGAGTCCCGTCGGCGCAGAGGATGGACCATCTCCCTCGGACGATTGGGCTGCTCAATATTCCGTGTCCATCGAGGGCTTGGAAAAGGCATTGGCAGCAAGCTCATCGTCTGTACCTGGTCGATCTGTTTGGGATCTGTTTCTTCGAAAAATATGGTCTATCGACTCCTGTGACGCGTTGGAAGTGTTCTTCACGGAGATATCCACCATACTTGCGAAGACCCGTGAAGAGCAAATTAAAGACAGAGATGCCGGCCTCGCTCCAGAGTCTGATTGTATGCGTCTCGCTCGATGTTCGCCCTTAGGCGCGTTCGTAAGAAGAGCTCAACTAGAATTCACAAGGTTGCAATTTCACGACTCTGTAAAACTATGGAAAGGCCTTGTCAAATATCGCCTCCCGACATACCGAGCCTGGGCGCGCAAAAATCCTTCCGACGAGCAAGATCCCGTGGACATTAATTTATTGGAACTGGGCCTCGATACAGGCAGTCACCTTTGTCAGGTAGCATACGGAAACATCGAAGATGATGATGAAGACGACCATTATGTCAGTACGAAGGAAGTTGAACGGCTCCTCGAATTCCAGATCAACGAATTGCAAAGTAGGATGTTCCCTCACTGATACTCCGTGCCCCTTCTAACGAATTAGGATTTGGTGGGAGAGTCCCAGAGGGAATGAAAGCACAACTGGAGCGCATTATTGCATCTGGTGTTACTTTGCCTAATCTGATACATTATTTAAGGTGAGCTGTCGAATCTACGGGCTTCGTTATTTTCGAGGCTGACCTCCGCTAGATTTCTCGATGCTTGGAGGGCAGGGGACTACCCGTCATCCTTTGACAACCTTCATCGCTATTTCGATTACACGATGCATAGTCGGGACAAAGGGACCTATCAATATGCGCTTTTAAACCTTGCAATACTACAAGCAGATTTCGGGTGTTATGGAGAAGCCGTGTCTGCGATGCAGGAAGCTGTCTCAATCGCTCGGGAATCCCATGATATGAACTGCCTGAACTTCTGCATGAGCTGGCTGTATCATTTTGGAAAAGCCTTTCCAGAGCTCATCAAAGATGTTGAAAACACTGGCATGCTGGGCAATGAAAAAGAAGGGCTCGCGTTCCTCAAGGCGAAGGCAAAAGAAACAGAAATGTGGAGCTTATTGAGTACTACCCTCCTGAGCGAAGCAAAACTTGAACTACAGAATGTAAGTCTTGATGTTCTGTGTTTACTATACGATTCTAACTTCTCAAGGGGGAGAGTCTCGCGTCGTCAATCGAGAACGTTGTGCGCGCATCACATTTAAATGTTACAAAGAACTTGGTGAATTCAATGGGACCGCAGCTCCTACTTCAGACCGCACTATACTCTAGAATAGGTATTTCACCGCTTTTAATATGATGGAATCTTATTCTCTTGGTTAACATATTGCGTTTTCAGGAGTCACCCATCTTGCCTGGCTGAGTAGCGAGGTATTCCGCCAATGCTACCGGAACAGCGCGCCTTTCGAAGACTATCTGAAGAGCACATTCCGGAGCTGCCAACTCGTAAGTTGAGATCTTTCACTGGGTACACAATTTACTCACATACCGAAGCTAGCGCAACAGGGCCGCTATAGCGAGGTTTCTGCCCACATGACTGAGATGAGCCCTGAAAGATTTCGTTCATTGAAAACGAGCCAATACTGGGCATTTTTCTCGGGTGTACTTCAGCTTAAACGTAAAATCTACAAGTATGCTCTATTTTCTCTACCTGCAGCGTTCATGTCTGACCGTCTCCAGTGACGACCAAGTAGCAGCAGGCTATCTGCTGTCCCAGCTCCAAGCAATTGATCTTCCTGACAACGATTTGTCTTTCCTATTGTCCTTCTTATCCGTTGAATTTATGATCCGCCAAGCCAACTATGCGCAGGCGTTGGACATTATTGAAAAGACTGCGCAATTAATTCACCAGGACAACTTCGATATTCAACCGCAAGTCAAACTACTATGTCTCAAGGCTCGCATATTTGAGAAAACGGGTCAGCCTGAACGGGGATTCTCCATGGCCATGAGGGCTGCAAGCACTGCCTATCGCTCGAAACTACTCCCTGGCCTCTGGGAGGCTATCTGTGCATTGGGAAACGTTCTTTTGAGTCTCAAAGAGTTTGAGGCTGCCTCCGTGATGATCGAGAGCGTCATGCCTCAAATTCTGGAGTCAAGCGATTGTGATCTCGCCGCGTCCGCATACTCCCTACTAGTAGATGCCAATATGGGCATCGCCGGCAAACTCTGGAGTGAGGGGAAGAATACGCCCACCAAGAAAGAATACATGAACCGGGCTCTGGGCTACCTTGATTGTGCCTACGACCAATACGAGGAAATTGAGGATATTAGAGGGCAGTGTGAGATGATGGCTAAGAAAGCTACTGTGATGCATCTAACAGGCGATGCGGTTCTTGCCAATGATTATGCTGCGAAGTACCTAGACCTACAAAAGCAGAAGGCATCGCAGTAATGAGTTATTATGATATCATGCTAGCATCGTGTCGTACTGAGCCGTGGTCTTGGAGCTATTATTCAACCCACTTTTACTATATAGAATATAAACCACAACAGAATAGACGGCCTGGTCATGGAAAGGTATTCGGTCATCATTTTACGTGCTTGGTTCAAATCCTTAATCCCAGGCAATCCAGATTAGCGGATCAAAGTGATCAAAAAGTATATATTGTTTTCCGCCAGAAGTTTGGTATTCGGTGAATGCGATGTAGAAGCCAGGCTGCTCATTTGAAGTAAACTCCCAGGGAGGACACCCAATTGAAACAAAATTATGGCAGACACCTTTCTCACCTATCACCACAGTCTCCTTGGACCTGGCATGGAAACCGACAACACAAGTTTGACCTGCCTTCCCAAACCCATGTCGTCTCCGATACTATACTGGTGAATGTAGCAGCTACAGCGAGCGCTGAGTTCAGTGTTAGGCCGAACGCTAATGTAAACCTTTCGCCTGTCAGCTTCATAGATACGCCTAGTATATGGACAAAGGGCTCCTTTATGTAGTTCGGATGTTAGGAAATCCATCATACGCGCAAAAACACGTCGGCGTCGCTGAGCGATACGCTTATGAGGGATGTGGTGTGCAGAATATATTTTCTATATTCCATGGTTTGTGCCCGGTAGCGGCATAGTCCCCCGAGACTTTTACATTGGGGGCAGGAAGTGGTCTTGAAGGCTGTGGGCTTGAGACGAAAGGAGGACAGAGACTGTTAATTTGAGTCCTCATCACCAGACCAGGTGTAGGTATAACGCCGTTCCCCGTAGTGCCAGGTGCCTCCATGGTAAACACCATATCGCGAAGTTATGACAGAGATAAAGCCGTCCGATCAGCCATTTTGCCCAATGTTTAATCGTACCGGACGTATGGAGCACGGCCAAGACCGAAAGACGAGGATAAAAAGATACGAGGATGTAATTGAGATCAAATATCGTCGTTGAACATTGGCATCTGGTAGATTCGTGTCAGGTGAGAAATTGGGTACTCGCCTTGACAAGAAAAATACACACCTTTCATCTTGTTACATCGTCGAGGAATCCCAGTCGTTGGCCCAGATGAAAGTAGAACATCGCCAGGTAGTTCCTTTCTCCTTATTCCCGCTGGGTCCCAAAGGTCTGGGACAAATCCAAAAAGAGCGACCAAAATTCACCCCAGGCTTTTTAGTTTTCAGACTAATGCATGGCTCATCATGGCCTTCGCACGTGGGGGGAGGTTTCTTAGTAAATAGCTTTGACCAATCCTGTTTGCTAGCAACGGGGTCGATGAAACTTGTTTGTTCTTTAGAGGATGCTGTGGTAGCCGGCGTTGATGCGTTGGATCCGTCAACATCAGCATCTTGCGCCATTTCCGCACTTTTTGCACCTGGTACTTGTTGGCTGCGGACTTTAGACGGACTTCCGGACAAGGCTGTTTCTTCATCCTTGGGGGTTTTGGGATCCTCCAGATCAATTTCAGGGGTGCTTTTTGCCTTGAGAAATCCCTTCAGTGTACTCTGTCCAGTAATTGGCGTGACTGCCTGATTGCCTGCAGACTTTGAACGCTTTACGGAGGGATTCTCTGTCCTGACGGGTCGTTTGCGCACAATGCCCTTTGACTGGTTAGCATCGGGCATTACGACGGGGGAGCCTCCACTCAAGCCCGTTGGGGCAAGGCTGGCAGACTCTGCGGCTGTTTTGGTGTTTTCAGATGATGGCGTTGAGGTTGGTTGCTGAATAGAAGGCGATCTCTGCGATGGCTGACTAGATTTACGCATGAACATATCTTTGATGTTTCTTCGTCTATCGAACTCCGGTATCAGTCGTCCTGACAGTGGTAATAATAATTTTGTCGTGTAGTCTTGTTGGCGTGCGCCGTTTTGAAACAGCCCTGGTGGGTTCACGACATCATAAATGTTGGTTTCGCCCTCATCGAGAGGTACGGTGTCCTTGAAAACAGCATATACCGGGCAATGGTCCGATCCCTAGATACCTTTCATTAGCAGAGTAATGTTTCGGATTCTGTTCAGACCCTACCATGAGCCCTTCTTGGATATTAGAGTCATAGAACCAATCCTGCATGTTCAAGCTGCAAAGGACGTAATCTATTCTTGAACCGTAGTTGCCGGGGCGAGCATTTATTCTCTGCTCCCAACAAGTATACATGCCCCTGCGATCAGGGTGGAAGGATCTGCATATATCGAAAAGAGCTGGATGTTCCCTTCCCTCATCTCGGTCACCCAAGACTTTACCGTCAGACAGCAGGTGATTGAATAAGCGCCGCGCAGGGGCGGAGATAAAGTCGTCTTCCGTAATAGCCCCTTTTTTGATGTTTTCAGCCGCATGAGCTGCATCGATTTCGCCTCTAGAGATATTAATATCCCCAGTGACGAATACACGTTTGCCCATGGCGACTAGATTTCGGACCCGAGCATCCATCAAGTCAAGATAATTCTGGCGAAATGCATCTCGGCTTTCATCCCTATTTGCAGGGCAGTAGACACCTATGAGGACAAAGGCAGGGAACTCAAGTAAAACACAGCGTCCTTCAGAATCGAGGGTTTCTGCATCTACTTCGAGTTGTGATAATTGCTCTATCGTTGGATAACCCCCGACTTGCTGATCTTCAGGTAGGTCTCTAAATGGCGTAGATGAGTTTGGCGGATATATAGCCCCCGTCAGGCCCTCCTCGGCACGGATGGGGGCACATGTCGCATTGCGTGTGTAGATGGCGACGCCCGAATAACCTCGTGAACTGTTAGCTCCCAACCGTTGGTAGACTACAATGGAACCAACCTTTTTTTACTCTAGGCAGGCTGAAGTAGCAATCCCATCCGGGGACAAGAACCATATCATCTCTAAGATCCTTTCGCTGGATTTTGGTTTCCTGAAAAACGACAATATCCGCTTCCAATATATCAAACATAGACTGTTTGAAACAGAGTTAACGGAGCCCGTTGGGAGGCGGTAAGGGGGGGATTTACCTCGAAGGTACGTGTACTTCTCCATGGCTCATACGAGAATGGGTTCCTAGTCAAGATTAGGACGCGAAGTAAACAGCAAGCTTGATATTTACTACCGACCTAATGCCGTTTACTGCGGAAACAAAAGCATTAGTATGGTTAAATTGGCAGTAACGGAGGCAACTCACCATTCCATGTCGTTATACGAAACCCCATCCCGGCTGCTACAAGCCCAAATTGTGCATGTCATTCAGAAGACGTAGCTGACATTCAGAGATGCATCGAAACTCGACTTAATTGATCAGAAGGGAGCAACAGCTTCAGAACACGTGATCCCTGGAGCGTGACATCACGGGAGGTTTAGCCTGCTGACATAACAACGGAACGGTTGTGGCCGGAGACGAACGAATCACGGGAAGCGCTAAGCGGCTTTTGTCTGCCCACCCGAGTCGACATCGTCTGATATTCCCACCTTTGAAGACCGAGAGATACAGCTGTGAGCCATTCGCTCTTCGTTCAGCAACAATGATTCCTCAGCGCAGTGCCCTTCGCTTCGCCCAGCGTTCCGCTCCGGTTCGCTCTGCCCTTCAGCGCCGTTTCAACAGCGCGCAGTCCAAGATTCCGTCTTGGGCTGTCGACAACGAGTTCAACCGCGAGAGAGCCGCTGTCAAGCACCACGCCGCCTCGACTAGCAGTATGTTTTACTTTTTGAACCTCCACAGGCTTATTCCGAGCTTGTAAACGAAAAAATTTCGAATAATGCTAACCCATTGGCACTCTAGGTCTCTGGCTCAAGCTCTCCATCTTGTATGTCACGCAACCGAAGCCCCCTCTCCAGATCCGATGCAGTCGTACTCATATTACTTCAGTGCCGTTATTCCCTGCTTGATTGGCGGCGGCTGGAATGCTTACAGCCAGTGGAACGAGCACTGGGAGCACTGGGAGCACATGGCCCCGCTTGAGGAGCGCACTGAGTACCCCTATCAGAACATCCGCTCCAAGAACTTCCCCTGGGGAGATGGTGACAAGGTCAGTTTATGAAACGTCTCTCCAGATATGTGAATATTGGATTGCCTACTAATTTGGTATTGCAGAGCCTCTTGTAAGTTTCGTCCCTACGAACTACACGCTCTCGGACAGAACCGAGCTCCTTCGCGGTCTTTTTTATGGTCAATTACTAACTCTGCGCAGCTGGAACAGCAATGTCAACTACCACAACAAGGACAAGGCTACCTAGATAGCTCCACGTGGAACCAGGACTACACCGATTCCCGAAAACGAAGGACATGTACATTTATCCAGAAAAAGAGGGAGAGTCCAAGAGATAGAGTCCCGAGTCAGTTGGCGGAGTGGTCGCTCATCACTATGCTTTTCAGAGTTTCCTTTGTACGCTATAAGCTCATTTGCCGTTTGGAATTCATTTTATACGAGCACCTGGCTATTCCCATCCGGCCAAGACTTCGCGTCCTCGCGAAGTCGTGAGCAGGTCTATAAGATTCATCTATGAAACACACTTAACAGATACTATGAGTTTTATTCAATTCTAGACGCCTATGTAAAAGTGGGATACGCCCGAACGCTCCAATTGAAGGCTTGACCGAGGACCAATCATCTACCAATGCACCCGGATGCAACCTACGGAGTAGACCAAGGTAACGATGTAAATATGGTGGATAACGAAAGCTTCATGCGTACTCAGGTTGGTGCCTGCGCCTTGCTCGTATAACTGTTCAGGTGACGGCAAGGAGTCATGGCCAAACCCGAGAGGAAGAATCGGGCGCTCCGTGTCGGTGGATTAAGGCCGAGCGGCGGGATTGTCGGCCAGCCCAAGCTCCGATATGCAGCCCGCCTGATGACGATGTTTCATGGCTGGGAAATGTATAAATACGACGAGCGTGTACTTTAGTTTGGAACAGTCATAGATATTTTCAATCCTTTTGCATTACCATCAACCATCAAATCTAGTGCCAAATTCACCCACTTGTGGTTTTGGTTATCCGCAGGCCCTGCAACCCGTTGTACATACATCGTTTATACCACAATGACTTCCCGCCCTGACGTCCTGATTATCGGCGCTGGTCCCTCCGGCCTTGTCACGGCCTTATGGCTAGTGAAGCAAGGCATATCCGTCCGTATTATCGATAAAGCAGAGGCCGATGTAACTACGTCTCGGGCACTGGCTATCCAAGCACGAACCCTAGAACTATACCGCCAGCTCGAAATCGCCGAAGATGTCGTCTCAAACGGACACAAAATTACAGCCACAAACGTCTGGTCTGAGGGCACTCACCGGGGCCGGATACCAATTGGCGATATTGGTACTGGCTTAACGCCATATCCCTTCATCCACATTTTCTCCCAGGACCAGCACGAGAGGCTCTTGGAAGACCGTCTCAACTCGCTCGGTGTCCAAGTCGAGCGGCACCGAGAGCTTATACACTTCACGGAAAACAAATCAACAATCACGGCTCGGTTGAAGGTGACTGGTCTCCATACCAATGGGGATGACAATGTTGAAACCTGTGAAGCAACCTTTATTGTTGGCTGTGACGGAGCCCGTTCGACAGTTCGCCATGTCTCCGGAGTTGAATACGACGGTGCAACGTACTCCCATACCTTTTTTGTCGCCGATTTCGAGGGAAGCGGGCCATCATTGAATGGCGAAGCACATGTCACCTTCAACCAGTCTGAGTTTATGCTGCTGTTTCCATATGATGACAGCAGCCGAGGCCGCATTTCTGGAGCCATTGATGACGAAACTGCGGAGAAAGATACCGATATCACCTTCGAGGATGTTGCCCCAAGGATGGAAGAAACGCTGAAGCTGAAAATCGACAAGCTGAACTGGTTTTCCACTTATCGAAGCCATCATCGTCTAGCATCTGCCTTCCGCAAGGGCAGAGCGTTCTTGGTTGGCGACGCGGCACATATTCATAGTCCTGTCGGGGGACAGGGAATGAACACCGGCATTGGCGATGCGATCAACCTGGCATGGAAGCTGTCAGCGGTCATCAAAGGAAAAGCCGGTTTATCGTTACTCGACAGCTATGAGACAGAACGTCGTGCGTTTGCGAACCAACTGGTCAACACAACTGACAGCGGTTTCAATGCCGTTATTTCGCAGAGCTACTTCGCCCGGACTCTGCGAACATATGTTCTACCTTATGTTGCACCATTGCTCGCCAAAATTGACTACGTCAGACACAATGTGTTCCGGAAGGTTTCCCAGATCATGCTAGATTATAGACAGAGTATGCTGTCAGCCGGTGTTGCAGGCCATATTCACGGCGGAGATCGTATGCCATGGGCCCCTGTAGGAGACCGTGACAATTTTGAGAGCCTGAAATCAATTACCTGGCAAGTCCATGTTTATGGAGAGCCCAAGCCGGAATTGACACGATGGTGCCAGAACAAGAGCATCCCTCTACATGCATTCCGCTGGGACGCGCAGTATCAAACAGCCGGGCTGCAAGCTGATGCAGCGTACCTGATCCGCCCGGATACCCATGTGGCAGTTGCAGAGCCGTCGGGCTCATCTGAGAGATTTGATCAGTATTTTGAAGACATCGGACTTGAATTGCTTTAAGTGTTCTTTATTAGTTTTATCCCCTTGGTACCTAGTCTTTCTCCACTCTTCGACCGGGGGCTTAGTTAGGCGTTCAGCTCCGAAATGATTACCCAGGGCCAACCCTGCTTTTATCCCCTGCTGTAGTGCTCTGGCTCGCTGTATAGATATTGTTGCGTGAGGACGCTGAAACTTAATTTGCAAAAAGCCAGTAGTGATGAGCGATCTCCAGGGGCCATCCAGTTCGAGTCTTGGCGGGCTGCGCGTCCCGGACCCCCCGATCTGACTGCATGGCCGGCTTCAATTACAACGAGACACCGATTGCACAACGCTGACGCCCATTCAGCCTAATGTGACCAGCCAGGCTTGTTATTGAGCTCGCTCTTCCTACTGCAAGTTCAAATGCATCTGTCAGATGCATGCAGGTCCGTCATCCATGGACTTTCTTTCCTGATCTCAGCAGCCCTCCGGCATCTTTCGCGTTACCCCAGGCTCCGTCGGCGCCTGCTTCAACTCTTCCTGGCCATCTTCGTCATTTGGAGTACGGCAGATGTCATTCTGGTGCACCGACACTTTAACGAAGAGCAAACCCATCTAGATTACAAACCCTTGCGTCGGCAGCGGATATTCATCGCTAGCGCTCTCTGGAATAACGAACGGTCACTACCAGGTCATTGGGGCGATGTAGTTGTCGACCTAGCCAATGTCTTCGGATCGGATAATTTGTTCGTTAGTGTATATGAGACTGGAACTAGTGATGGCACAAAGGACGCTCTGCATAAACTCGACAAGAAGCTGGAAGCGGCGAATATGGGACGAAGCATCACGTTCGCCGACCAATCTCCCGACGATAAAGCATTGTTAGATCTGAACCCGGCGGATCCGAGACGCGTTTCCTTTATTGCTGGATTGCGGAATAAGTCTCTTCGACCGTTATTTAAGCTTCGAGATGATGGGATATTTTTCGATCGAATTTTATTCCTGGGCGATGTCTTCTTTACCGTGGGTAGCGCGCGCCTTTTGGGGTCACTCCATTCCAGCTAACGCAGATACAAATCTAGAAAACAGACGTCATCTCCCTTTTGAATACGAACTACGGCACATACACAGCGGCTTGCTCTTTCGATATAACGAAACCTCCGACCAAGTCCGACGCACTTGCTCTACGGGACGTGGATGGATATGAACAAGTCATGCAAAAGTGGCCTTTCTTTCGTGCGGCCGAGTCAAGAGACCCCATGAAATACATGCTGCCAGTCCCGGTTAGAAGCTGTTGGGGTGGAGTGGGTAAGCAGGCTGAAATACTTGCAGAAAAATCTCGACAGAGGTGCTAACACCTGATGCTTTAGTATTCATGGGAACGGAGGCTATCTATTCCTCCCGGCCAATTCAATTTCGAGGAATACCTGGTGGTCTCGCAGATAAGAATGCTGTGGCTTCCGAAGGTTGCCTAATTCATGCGGACAACCCGTTTTCCAAGCGAAGGGGCGTTTACTTGAACCCTTTTGTGCGGGTAGGACATACTGCGGCAGAACACCCGGCGGGTCGTTCCACTGGACATTGGCTTTCTACTTGGCAGATATTCGAATCCATATGGGAGAATCGAGTTCATCGCTTTTTCAATCCTCCATTCCTGGAAGGGTGGTCCGTACGAAGCCGCCTTTCTGCTTGGCTGGCTGAAGATGAGAATAATAGTGAACGCGGCGATTACTGCCTCGCCGATCAAACGCAAGCTATGATATCGTGATGTGCGCAAGATGGTGGTGTTACCGGGTCTGAGAGCGGTTCGAAGTTTGGAAAATGGTCACTGATCTCCTATACCTCACTGCGTGGTCAATCATTGCATATTGCGGTGCAAACCAGCTAGCTCCGAATTCTCCTGCCGGAGTACACGTTCTGAGAAGGCTGAAGTGACAGCCCTAGTGCGCTGGGCAAACCCCATGTCGGAAGAATGGCCTGTGGATGTTCGGGTAGGTTAGAATATCCGCCTTGTCAAGTCGACATGTAGGTGATCTATTCAGGGAACGTGAGTAAAGAGTAATGGGTTAAGAGTGTTAGCCAACGGGATGGTTTTAACAGACAATCCCACTGCCATTGTATAAATTGGTGAAGCGTATTCTGTATGATACACTATGAATGGATCGAAATCGATGATTAACTTGATTAAACCCCTTGGTCAATTCGTATGTCCGGACCTATGTGATATAGGGGGCCTGAGGCACCAAGCTCCGATTCCGCACCCGCCCTCATACTTCGATGCTTGACCCCGCCAAAAAAATCCCAGAGTGACGCAAACTCGTTCAGATCTCGTCTCTGCTTCCAATATTTCCCAAACTCTCACAATGGCCTCTTCTCTGACAACGACCGACCTCCAGGGGTCCCTGCCCCTCATTGCCCGCGGCAAAGTCCGCGATCTGTACGAAGTAGACGACAAGACCCTCCTCTTCGTCGCAACCGATCGTATCTCCGCGTACGATGTGATCATGGAAAATGTACACCCCTCTAGACCATTTTCTTGCTTAACAGCGCCCTTTTTCCAAAGTTACACATACTAAAAGCATCCAGGGAATCCCCGAAAAAGGCATCCTCCTCACCCTCTGCACGCAAAAATGGTTCCAAGTCCTCCAGGAAGCCATCCCCACCCTCCGAACGCACTTCATCACCCTCGACCTCCCCGCGAAGATCCCCGCCTCATTGCGCCCGGTGCTTCAGAACCGCGCGATGCAAGTCCGCAAGCTGAGAATCCTACCCATCGAGGCTATTGTGCGCGGCTACATCACCGGGTCCGCATGGAACGAGTACAAGAAGTCCGGAACCGTGCATGGAATTCCAGTGAGGGAGGGCCTGAAGGAGAGCGAGGCGTTCCCTGATGGCCCGATTTACACCCCTAGCACGAAGGCCGAGCAGGGGGAGCATGATGAGAATATTCATCCTGATAAAGGTATCTTATTTAGCTATCTTTCTAGCTATCCTTACGTCCCTAAACCCCATCCGTTGGAATTGCAAATGGTTTGGTCGGATGGCTAATTGGTTTCTGTGCCATTGTACAGCTGTCGAGATCGTTGGTGAACCATATGCGTCCACCATTGCTGAGCTCGCCGTGAAGCTCTATAAGACCGCACACACCTATGCGCTTACGCGAGGTGTGATCATCGCGGACACGAAGTTCGAGTTTGGCGTTGACGAGGAGACGAATGAGGTCGTTCTAGCAGATGAGGTGCTTACGCCAGACTCGTCGCGCTTCTGGCCTAAGGATTCGTATGAGGTTGGACGGGGCCAGCAGAGCTTCGACAAGCAGTTTTTGAGAGATTGGTTGGTTAAGGAGGGGTTGAAGGGTAAGCCAGGGGTGCGGATGAGCGATGAGATTGCGCAGAAGACGAGCGAGAAGTATAGGGAAGCTTGGGAGCGGATCACTGGGGGGAATTAGATAGTAGGGCATAGCAGATTGCGCTGTGGATGTGCTGTAATATGTGTCGTTTATTGTTTAGAATTGAACATCAATTACAAGATATATATGTACTGTACAGTTTCCAAGATTTTGTTCTCGATTTAATCCCATTCATCACGTAGCCCTTTCAGGCCCTTCCCTTTGTGCTCTTGACTTCCCTGTTTCGCAGATTTGGCATTGCTGGTTTGCGGAACCCAGTTGGTTCGAACTCCTTCATCAACAGGTAAAGCAGCTGACCCGCAGATCCGGCGTTCTTCTTCAACCTCCGGCTCGCTCATCCCATTTGTGGCCCAGATCCTATGGATTCGTAAATCGTAAGGCCCCTCTACTCGGTCCGTCAATCCAATTCCAACACTCTTCACCCTCTGGCGGATTATAGAGGTCTGAGGTTCAACAACAAGTCCATGGTTTGTTCGGACAAATGAGTTGAACGGCAGCAGGATAGTTTCCCATCCGGTCGAGCCAGATGTCGTGACCGACGATACAGAGGGTATGATTGTAGAGGACGGGGGAATGTCGGAGAGTGAAGGCGGGATACCGCCGGGGTACTTTTCTTCAGCGATTTCAGACGACTCCGCTGCTTCAGGTGATGCTTGTGGAGAAAGGTAGTCATCGGATAAGGAAGACGAGTCGCGCACATGGTGATGGCGTGTGTATAATCGGTGCTGGTGGATGTCCGTTTCGACGATACTGTCGGTCTGGATGTTGACGGTGTACCGTCGACCGTCCGATTTGACCCGTAAAGCTAGGTAGGTATAAGGATCGAGATCCCAGTACAGTCGTCCAAAAAGCCAGAGGCCCCGGTCTTGGTTACGGAAGGCGGCATATCCTAATGAGAAGCTCGTTATTTTTTGGTCCGCTTTTGTTAAATACACGGGATGTGTACCTGTTCTCTCTACCCTCCAGTTGTTAGGGAGCTTCGTAGAAATACTTCCATGAAACCTTGCGTGGGCGGGCGTGTTTGTAGAGGAATCAGCGGGGGTATAGTCGAGGCTTGCAGTACTGAAACCTCCCACAGCACGGTCTGCCATAGTCTTGCAGCTCGCAACGGCCGCTTCATCTTCGAAGTCTAGAAGGGCATATGGCTTTGTTGGCGTGTGGAGGGCCTCAGTGTTCCAGGCTAGCTCAGCACATGGCAGTTAGTTTCTCCAGTTGACAGGCGATTTCGGAGGCGCAGGGGGCGCACCGATTCTTGACAATCGACCAATTTCCTCCGCGCTCCTTTTGAGAAACCCGGGGGGTTTGGCTGCTAAGCACCTTGCTGTTGGAAACATATCGAAACCCGGAATTGGGGTGTGATTTGGAAGCTATGAAGCAGTTCTTCCCTTCAGGAACTGAGAAGAGAGGATCTCGACCCTCGGGATGCCTGAGGCCGGATGACGTCGGCAGGCCTCACCGCTATCGGCAGTATGTTGCTTATCAGATCGGGCCCTAACACCAACTGGAACCACCTTGCGGAAGTGAGAATCTAACATTGGTACGGACTACTCCGTAGTTACTTCACCTTGTGTGTTTTCGCAGCTCGGGCGTTTTTGTCAAACCACAAACTCCATTTTTGGCCACAGCTTTCCACAGTAGGCTCCCTTGGAGCCATGGTTGTCGGCATTTACTACATGCAAAATATAGATGTTTAAGTCTACATGTGCTTCCTGGAGCGGCCATATTCTTGAATTCTTTCAAAAAAATAAAAAAAAAAAAAGACATGGAAACAGTTCAAGAGCGTGGAATGGGTCTTGGGCTGTCCACTGCCACATAATTTTGATTTACTCGGGTATATATGAAGCTGTATATTCTGCATGAGCACTGTACTATCGAACACACACCCATACCTGGCAACAGACTGAAGCCCAACGCACAGCCAGGTGATACGCAATAAACGTCTTGTTCTGTTGGTCACAACCATCAGATTACTATGCCCCTGAGTTGCTCTTGCCTTCCAAGATGCGGTTTAAAGCCTCTTTCCTTGTCTAGACCCAGGGGGGGGGGGGGTTATCTCTTTCTTCATGCTGTTATGTCGTTCGTTGATCTCCTAAGTGGCTCGTTGTCCATTTTAATATAGCTGTCATTCGCTTGCTTAATACAGTATTTCCGCCGCCATTATTATGTGCCCTGACGAAGATCCGATACCGCCCGAATATAGGCCTCGATATCCCGGATTATCCCAAGCTATGCCGCCGCCTCAAACTATGAGACCAATCCCTCGGAAGTCCACGGCATCTTACCACAGCCATCCACCTCGTCCCTACTATAATACAAACTATTCTAAAGCGCCTGTTGCAACCCCTCTGCGTTGGTTCTCCCACGACACCTCTTCTCACCAATAGATCCCATCGTCTGACCATCTCTCACAAGGCACTCAGCGTCCCAATACACTCGAGGGAGATGTGCTCCCCGACATAAGTACACAGTATGACTGCCATCTTACCCGTGTCGTAATCAGGAAGTGAGTCTTAGTTCAAGAAAATTGGCCGTCTAGTGTTATATTAAAATAAGCCAGTTTGCCACCGAATGTCGACGAAGAAACAATAAGAAACGTTTTTAAAGATATTGGCAGCATCACCGTGGATATTGTGCCCCAATTAAGGGGACTGTCTACTGCATTTTTTCGGTTTTTGGTAAGAACACATGTTTCTCTCTGCTTTGAACATGTCAGGTATATATTAACTAACATCACATTAGACCAGCGACCACGCCCAGCAAGCTCTTACAAAGAATCAGCAAGTTTTTCTCAAAGGGCGCATTCTCAAAGTCAAGCCTTACAGAGAGAGTCCAACAAGATGGGGGTCAAGCGCTACGACATGATAGCTATAATGGTTTTTATGGAACTTCTCTGAGAAACTTCTAGCATTAGGAGCAGTAGGCATAAGGGTTCTGGGCGTTTTAGCGCCCCTTTCTTTCGTGTTCTGTTTGGAATCCTAATCCTGTCCCCGAGGTTTCTATCAAGCATGCAAACGGTTTGGACTTTCCGTTGTATAGTTGAAGTTTGATTGGCCGGGGTGGATTCTACTTTCTTTAGTTCGCGGCTGGAAAAGACATCTACTTCTTGGATAGTCAACTCTTGCATAAAAGGGCTGGCTCGGTTGGTGTTCAAGGCTAATGGATTGTATGTATTTAATGGCGTAGCATGTCGTTAAGAAAAATAGAATAGAAATGCGAATCATACGTAAGCCTTGTAAACGACCCGCCCAGAATAAACGCCCGATTTATGTACAACTCAAACGGGGCCATCCAAACAGTGTATGAAAGCCAAAATGCAAGAAGGTAGCCGCACGGTATAGGAAGGATTAATAATAGAGAACAAAATGGATAGCCGCCGTACGAATAGCCTGATTGAAACATGCGCGTAGACATGAATAAGCAAAACATGAGCTCAAATATGCATGGTATCATGAAGGGTAATCGGGAAATCGCGCAGAACCCGAGAAAATGGATATGAAGAAAATAGCCAACTCAATGCAGCAAATATGCGAACCAACAAATGAAACAGGAAGGGAAGGGCAAAATTCAAAAAAGAATGGTATACGAGTTGGGGAGGAAAGGAAGGCGGAAAGCAATGTATTTAAGCCCTGACACGCCTGGCGTCGAAAAGCTTCAGGCTCACAGCGGTGTCATTCACACCAAGAATTGGAGCAGCATCCTCTAGAAGTTCCCAGGGCCGTACCGGATATGGTCCAATGACACGACCGCGGTGTTGTATTCGAAGGCGGTCCGCGACAGGGTTTGTGATTTCAGATAATCCCGGGAGAACTCCGGTCGAAGCAGCTACTTGTTGTGACTGATTTGGAGGTCCGGCCGAAACGCTCCCGGATGGGGTAGGAGTGGGAGTAGAGCCGCCAGCAGCAGGAGACGAAATAGAGGCAGGAAGTTGGGAGCTGTGTATTGCCGTGTCCGTCATGGGACCTAGAAGGTACAGGAATCGACGATCGTTCTGGAATTGGAGGAAAGGAGGGCATTTCTCCTTGAGGAAACGTCCGCACTGCAGGCGCGCTTCATCCGGGAATGAATCGATGAGAGATGCTGCGACATCTAAAGCGTGTGTCTGCAACAAGATTCCAGGACATGGTCGGAAATTTTTAGGTTGTATGGTGTGGGGGAAGTAATTAGCGGTTGGAAAGAGGCGGAGGATGTTATCTGGCAACCGTGCCAAAGAAATGCAGAAGATTGACACAAGCAAGCGTGTTTGCTCCTGTAGGCTACCAGCCTTAGGTCCAAGAGATGCAGGCGCATTAAACGCAGCCCGATGAAGTACTGTCATCCTGAGCAAGGCAGAGAACCAGAATGCTAGCGATCGCTCGAAGTTGAACCTGGCCATAACAACTGGTCCTGAGCTCGACACGCTCCTATTCTCAGCGAAGCTGCTCGTATTTGTCTGCATTATGATGAGCTTCTGGAGGAGAAGATCCAGTCTCTCCACAAGAAGAGGGGCCACTGATGGAACCCCAGACTCGGGAATGCTATAGGCTAGTTTCTCTATGATCGTAATGTATAGTTTTGCGTTTTCAATCGCGTCTGTACTGGCCGCGCCATCGGATAATGAGAGGTCGTCGGCAGGGTCGTCGAACATTGGAACAGAAAAGAAGCTGCTTTCTGCTCGTTCCCGAATCTAAAAGATGTCAGTAAGAACGGAACCCAGAGGAATAAGCGGTGCTACAACATACCTGTCGGGCTGCATCCTGATTCATTAAGTTGACTAGGCCCACCCAGTGGGATTTCCTTGATCGAGAATCCGCCACTGCAGCCTTGAACATCACATGGACGATATTGCTCTTCACCTCGTCACCAGGGTTCGCGTGGAACAAAAGTTGGAGCTTCAATTGGCAGAACGGAAGAGAAAAGTCGTTGTTCATGAGAATGACTTTCTCAGCTTGTGCGCTGGGATCTGTTTCTATGCGCAAGTCAGTTGTTGGTACATCCACGTTAACAGTCGGAGCGACAAACCATCTTGAGGATCGAAGCCTAGGAGAAGGTCAACGGCCTTCCCTACAACGGTTGTGAAAGACGAGTGGCCTGTTAACTCGCGCATACAATATTCCGCCACGCTACTCGAACTTTGAGTAAGTAAAGAGCGTAGTAATTTTGCCGTGCATGCCTGGAGGTCAGGCCGCCTTGCGCCCAAATTAACGTCTTCAAGGGAATCAAGTAGCGGGATTGCGTCGTTGATTATGCTCAAAGACTCATCGGAGTATTTGACAAGAAACTCTTGCTGAGCCAGACGAAAGCGATATGTCACCTATAAACAGACATTAGTGGCTAGGAGTTTCAGCAATAATAGCACTAAACATACCAGGTCTGCATTGGGTTCGCTTCGCGGAATGAGAAGTTCAAGGATATCCAAGCGCAAGCGAGACAGATTGGGAATTGCTGGCACCGTTTTCTCAGGAGCTGAAAGCTTATTGACCAAGAGTACGAAGCTGTGGATCGTGACGCACCCAACTCCGATGAGATGGGGGAGTATATGAGACATTGTGGGCCGAGATGAAGACTTTAAAAGCCCACAAACGTACCGTACTAGCATGATATCGAAATATTTGGGACTGAACGGTCGTAAATAAGCTAGATATCTGCAAGCATCCTTCGCTGACAATTTTGTGGTTCCACTACCAAATGTCAAGATCTTGGTGAGCGAATTAAAAACAGAACCCATGGTGGATTCGTCTATTCCGTTTCCACAAGACAATAGCTGGTCTAATTTGTCCTGGAATGAGGCATCGGAATCGCTGAAGGTCGTCGGGATATGATCTGAGAGTGGTGATGGTGCTGCTAGCGCCGCTTTACTCTCAATTCGAGCGAGGTCCTGGCGGAGAAGAGAAACAGTACTGGACTCTTCGGGAATCCGCAGTCCAAGCTCAATTAATGAGAAGGTGAAGTCCAGATTTAGTGTTCCAAATCTCTTGAGACGTGCATAAGCGCCGATAAGTCCTCTGAACAAATCTGATGTCGCTCCAATGATAGACAATGCATCGAAGTGATAGTTAATAGTATCAGATGCAGATGCAAGTACCGTATTGTCATCACACTCCGTGGCTTGTTTAAGCACATCAGCAAGGATAGAAAGGTCTCCGAAGTCTTCTAATATTTCTCGAATGCAATAGAACTCTTCCGAGGTCAAGGCAGAGACTTTGGAATCACCCGAGAGGGGACGGCCGGCAATTTTTCTGCATCAGTTAGCTCGAGTACAGTGTGTAGAACCGAAAATCCTTTACCTGGTGGTATTCCTAAGATGTTTAACGACTCCTTGTCTAATCCATATGCTGACCTCGGACTTGACAGCCCAGGTTAGGTTGAGCTGTGGCAGCTGGGTGAATATTGCATTGCTATCTTTGACATGAAAGACATTTGGCAAACGTTGGCTTATCGCGAATTTCATGTCTTGGATAGTGGAACTTTCTTCCGTCGCCGACATCCCAGTACGAGCTAAAAGTGTGAAACGGAGGTTACGGACATGTTCTGGCAAGCGCCCCATGGGAAGTTGAGTAAGGAGAAGGGTATCACCGGCCAAGCCCTATAATACAAATAAGCGCTGTTTTGACTTCTGGGTTACTGATGGAAACACAAACCTCATCATCGTCGCCACTGGCGTGCCTCGCGACACCTTTAGCCATGAGCCATTGTAGGTATCTGCTGATAGAGAAGGTCTGAGATCTGACCAACTCAGATATGACGTGGTAGACATTACCCATATCCAGCTGAGCCGTATCTTTTACGGTGCTCACAAACAAAATTATATAGGTGTCAATGTCAATACCGGACATTTTCCACTTCCGCAGGAGCCGGGCTGCGGTGTATACACGGCGAAGACCAGAACGAAATCGAGTCGCCGACCACTCGAGAAGCTTAGCAACTAGAGAAATCCTATCTTCAAGAGCACTAAGACATGCTGCCGATGTAGACGATATGTCATGCGACGACCGTACCGAATCAAATAGCTGAACAACGTGTTGTTGTGCGGATTGCTGTGTGGATTCTGGTCGAGATTTCGGTAACTGCACTCGAGCATTGCGTTCGGCAAGGGTGTCATATATCGTTTTGTCTGCGGCCTCCTTCATCTTCAAGCAAGAGAGAATAAGGTTTCGGTGCGTCTCCCATAGATTTGGAAGTATTACCGACGAAGTATGTTCAAGCACCAGTTTTCGTATGTAACTTGAAAGCCGGTCAGCAAGCGGTTGCAGCAATATCGGTTGCCGCAGCTCCGTTATCTGGTCCTTGTTAGCCATATCCTGTTGCTGATTATTACATGATTTCCGCCTACCTGACGTAGTTTTCCAAGGAGCACCTCCGCCAATCGCCGCCCGCGTTTTCTATACCGTAAGAGGCTATCCCAATATATACCTAGCATAAGAAGCCAAACAGGTATCATATTGAGTGGCGATGCCTCCAGAGAGGCTAAAAACCAAGTAAAATACTGATCGTGGTCAAGTAAGCGCTCAAAGAAGAGGCGAGCAGTCAGACTGGCTCTGTTTGATGTTAATGTCCCCCCGCCACAAAAAATGCCAGGATTCATATACGTACGCGTATGTCATTTTCGATTTCCAACCTGTCGATCCACAGGCTCCTACTACCCCCTCGAGAAATTGCTGTACACCACTCGTCCATTCACGAACCCACTTTGCTTCCAAGCCTATTGCTAAGGAGCCGCTTGTGCCTTTTCTCTTGAAGGCTCGAATCTCATTAGCGCCAACGCACTTCGCAAGCCATACGGCCCGGCTGACAGGAATCAACTTGCTTAGGCACTGGTCAAGAAGTGCCTTGCCCCGAATCCCATGGGGGATCGTTCGACTTAGTCTGCGTAAAGGAACAGATGGATTGGCAAGGTCACGGAGCC
Organism: Aspergillus sydowii CBS 593.65; assembly: GCF_001890705.1. Lineage (NCBI taxonomy): Eukaryota > Fungi > Ascomycota > Eurotiomycetes > Eurotiales > Aspergillaceae > Aspergillus > Aspergillus sydowii. The sequence continues at coordinate 2,695,126 of NW_024467861.1, read as the reverse complement.
AGGCCTCTCGTTTATTATCTGTTAGGGTAACGCGAGGCGGCGGCTTGAAAGTTGATGGCGCATTAACTGTATTGTGATTCTGCCTTTTTTCCAGCGCGGCCATAAGAACTGACGAAAGCATCTGCAAGCCGGAGCGATGCTTTAGTTGCGCATAGAGTGACGGACGTGCGGTGTTAGACTCGTTCTGGGAAACCTGGGTGCGATCATAATGTCCTTGTTTCACCGTCTGGTCGTTCAAGGCATCTTCCGGATGATTCCCAGTCCATGGCGCAAAATCGGCAATTCCTAAGAAGGTTGGAACGTTGTGGGTTAGTTGACGTCTAGTGAGGCTTCGACAAGCTGGGGATACTCACTATCGCCTTTGAGTACAGGCGCAATAGATGGTATTTGAACGCGAAAAGGTGTCGTTTGCACTTCTTTGCTGGTTGCGGGTTCAGATGTCTTTGTCGCATTATTTCCGAACTGCTCAGGTGGCGCGCCCTTCCAAGGTAGAGGCGGGAATGGAGGAGGCGACGCTGGCCTTTTACCTTCAGGTGTCAAGCCAGCATCATCCTCAATAACCTCTCTAGCGTTGGTTGCTTCCGATACCATAGCCTGGAAAGACCATACCGGGCGACCACGCCAAGAGAGCGAGGAAGGCTTCGCGTTCGCTATTCCTGGAGTGGCCCTTGGTTCTCCGCCAGTCGCAGGCGCAGGACTTGCATCTTTTGCGGACGATCCCGCGGATACGTCCAACCTCAATCGCTTCGCCGGGGGCTCCCTCTCCTGCACATCATTGACACTCGATGTCAGATCGATAACTGCCGGCTGCCCGGTATGCGGCGGAAGGACGGGCGTGGATTGTTGCGTTTCAGACCGGAAATCAGATAGACTCGGAGCCTGAGAGGCGTCCACACGTCCTGAGCCATTATCGAGCTTGCGCAGGGGGTGGCCCCAGGATTGGACGCCGGCAGAAGAGTGAGGTATCATGTCAATTTCATGGTGTATTCAAGCGGCGGAAAATTGATCATTAGGGCAACTCGCTCGGAGGATAGGTTTGCGGTGGATGAGAATATATATACTGGGAGAGAGGAAAGTGAGACTGCTCGAGTATGTATCAGTCAGTATCAATAGGTCTTCATATTTCCCGCGCAAGCTGTGGATCGACAATAATCGGGGCCGGTTTGCTGAGGTTGACTTGGGAAGCGGTAAATAACAACCGCGGAACAGGGAGTGACTGACTGACGGCAAACTGCAGTTAAGGAGTCCCACAGTGGAAGCGACTTGGATGAAGCACGAAGGGATTTGTAGGGAGAAAAGAAGCAATCCAGGAGGATGACAGGAAAGGGCCGAAGACGGAGACCGAGATGTTATCGAGGATCTCCAGATAACGCAAGGCCGAGAGGAGAGACACTGATCCTGAGGAGGCGATCTGACCATCCGTCGGACTGGCAAGGTTGATAAGGTCGGGTAAAGTTAACGGTAATTTGACGTTTTCGGGCTCATTTCCGGGGGTGATGGCGAGAAATCGGTGTAATATTACATGTCATGATACGTAGACCCATGATTCAGGTCTCCCAAGTCCCAAAGAATTCTAGTATAGTTCCTGAACGAAACTTGGACAGATCATGAGGTGACAGCTGGAATCACTTGTCCGACTCCAATTTTGAGGTGGTTTACATAATAAAATTAAATGAACTCATTCTTGCAGCCTGCCATCCTACTGGATGCACTGACACCGTACGGTTGACAACTCGCAGGCCACAGCGATCAAACACGCTCAAAAGAAGGATTCGTACCTACACCTGCGCACCATGCATTAGCACGGAACATTATCTTCTGGGCAATTTGCTGTCCAACCATGACTTCCCTGTGTTTATTTCCGCAGGAGGACATCCAAATCCCTCGATCAGCAAGCTTGACACGGAATTGTCGGATTCCCAGCAATCCCTTAGGTTGGCTTGGCATCAGATGAGCAGCTTGGACGGAAAGCTGCCCGCTGGTCGCGAGCTTTCGCATTCCGCTTAGAATGTCCGTGGGATCAGACAATCGGAACCTCAGGGAGGTGGCCCGGGTGTTCCCCGGTGTATGGTGAATAGAGAGGTCATTTTCCAGGATTGTCTGTTTCCAAGCGAGGAGATGCGGCATGGCTCGCTCGGGAGAATTGGATAGATCGCGATGCCGCAGCGACAAAGAATCCCTCACGTGCTTTTGCTGAAAGTACCAATCAGCCGATATTTCTCGTCTTGTGTTCAAACAATACTCCATTAAGCCGCATCCGATTGTCCCCACTACTGATGTGCTCTCCGATTGTTGCCCGAAGTCTGAAGGGGCAACGGAGGTACCAAGCCAGTGTCATGCCACACCCACGTACGATTCTTGAAGGGCGACTTCGACCTCAATTTTGAATCAACTACACTGCACGGCAGATTTTGGATTATTATTTAGCCGGACACAATAATAGTATGCCTGTGGACAAACATTGTCTTCCAAATGCAAGTCAGGAAGGGGCGCCGTACCTCAACAGGTTAGCTGCTTGATACAGGGTCCTGCTCAGCCGAGAACGGGGCGCGGCCAGAAGCATAAGACGGTGTGTAAATGGGGGTTTTGCGTGCGACCGGAGATCCCGAAAGGCACAGATGGTCACAGATCAGACAGACAAACCAGTTCTGATTACATTCTGCTGTGCTACCTCACAATCACACACTGGAAACGAGTCATCAGCTGGGTACGGATATCGTCGAACCACACTGAGACGCAGAACAACTCATGATTTGACTTCTGGTGTTCCTTGTTTGTCGAGGCACAGCGCGGAAAGCAGAGGAAGGCATATGCCACGCCATCTGCTTTAACTTTAACCGCCGCGAACATTCTTAAGTTGTAGGCAAACCTTATTGGAAGTACACATCCTCGACGAGCGGGAGGAAGTTCCGCTAATACTCGGGAAGATATGATATATCTTTGACTTTTGGAATCTGGATTGACCCAAAATGTATGTTGAAAATGATCACCGTTGGCATTGCTGCCAAGTTGGAGGCTCTACCGAGGAGTAACTTAGAAGATGAATGTACGGTATTCAATAAAAACACACTCGGATGTTGACACATCCTGTCCCACGGCAAAATAGTCCAAATGAACTACTATGTATTATGAGTTGGAATTGAAGCCTTCCGGGTTGGTGGCCGAGGCTGGTTGATAAGTGATAACCATAAATTCGCAGGGGCGCAGACTGACCCCATGCCGGGCCGGGGCCAAGCACGCTTGCCGCTTTAGGCTTGGCGGCCAGCAATCGTGAGTCGCTGATGCCAGCCAGCATCTCGCGGCCTGGAGAATCACCCTCGAGCGACACGGTACCTGCTTCGGAAATTTACTATCAAAGAGATGGCGTCCAAAAGAGATATGCGAAGGTTCGATCTCGGTACGTTAACCACCCAACCTTTTGAATTGTCTCGTTCTCTTGCGAATTCGTGATCGCTGACTGGATCTTGAATAGCGATTCCCTATGTCGAACCGCCCAAAGACAAGAACGATGCGGATATGACCGGTACATACATTACATAGAGATGCTAGACTATAGCAATACGGCGAGTGGAGCTGACGGACTGGCTTAGGCACCATGTCGAGCACAATGCCTATGGCAGCGGTGGGTTACTCGACATCGGATGTACATTTAGCATCACTAACAGTCCTCATAGATGTTCACAAGAAATAAGTGAGCTTGTGGTTTCTTATCCTCCGGATTGATCGCCAAGAGCGTACGTTGTTTATCTGACAATTTCTTCTGTCTAGGATGATCGGATGGTGTGTATTGTCCCCAAATCATCTCCAATATAATTGCTAATTAGAAATAGGGTCGCCTTTGTCTTCTCGCTCCAAAGCTGGCTCGGTGAGACTGCTGAGCAAAAGAAAAATGCTACTACACCGGCATACTTGTCCGTTTTGATGTCTGGTACGTCGCGATACTGATATATGCCTCAAGTGCGATCATCGACTAACTTGCGACGTCTGTATAGTGTTGGCATTGGGTGTTGTATGTCACCAAAGCCCATCAATAATATTTGCTAAATGACGCGGTAACATCTAACATATATATTACAGACCTACCTTCCCATATTCCTCCCGCCCACACCTGCACCAGGTGGCACAGTCCCGGCGCCTGCACCCACACCCTCTCCGTGATATACCCTATTGGCCTTCGAGTGTCGGGATAGGTTAAGATGGCGTCCATATACTTGTATTTTAATATTTTTTTATGGAGCCCTGCATTGTCAACGCTGGAGCGTGAAGCTGCTACACCCAGCATATCACACTTGCATACCTCCTCGGCCGGCAGATTCTTTACTTTAAAGCGCACACATTGCTGGACTGTAATATTAATTCGAATACATTGATATCCCCTCGAATCAGTTTACAAAATCGTATGGCGAACTTGGAAGACAAACGGTTATCCCAATCTCAATGAGACTGGATTGTTGTCAAGGAGGTTCGCCACTGCTTTAGTGGCTTGCCATTATACTAGAACTGGCCATGAGCCCTGCACAATTTCTCTCACACAGCGGTGGCAGAAATCAGTGGACTGCATTTCCTGAGCCGCTAAATGCGATACGCTCCTTTGTAGCACAAGGCTACACAGGCCTGCAGGCTCTCGAGTGAACAAAGACAGTTGATTGAAGTCGGTGCGTGAGGTGGCCATTGCTGAGTCACGGATACACCGCCTTCCCCCACGGGACCGCTAAGTATCAGCGGCGCCCCTCAAAAGGATCTTTACTTCTCCTTCACGAACTCTTCATCTCCATCCTCAACGCTTCGCCCTACGAACCTCTCCACTCGCGATCGCTATTACAGAGAAATCATTCTCCCCTTTAACTTAATTTACAAGAAACCGCTTTTAAGGGCCGTTTACGACGAAAGGCCGAGTTTATGTCCATCGAAAACCTTAAGACCTTCGGTAAGGCCTTGCCACTCCCCTTCCTCAGTGTCCGTCCATAGCAGCGCAGCGATGCGCTCGTTTCGAAGATAACTACTTGCAATCATGGATGTACTATCATTCAAACTATTGAGTGTGAGCAGTTAGCTTCAGCGGAAATCACTCGCTGCTTACTCTGCGTTCTTGCGATCTGCGTGGGCCCTTTTGGCGGGGTAATTCTGGCTGTGATCCTACGCTGACACGTGCTCTTACAGACCCCTTCGCCGAAGCTGACGAAGACACCGGCGAGACTAAGCAGTCTCAAAACTATATCCATATACGGATTCAACGTACGTTCTACCCCGAGATCTATTCCCATCGCCACAAATATCCCAGGTCGTCTCTCACCGCCTCCACTCCGACTCCGTACTAACAATGACTTCCAGAGCGCAATGGTCGTAAGACCTTGACTACCGTTCAGGGTCTCCCTAAGAAGTTTGATCAGAAGAAGATCTTGAAGGTGATTAAGAAAAAGTTCGGTATGTTTTTGTCCCTCTAAACGCTGCCATATTTTGGTGTCTTGGCTAAACAATACGTTCAGCTTGCAATGGCACCATCGTCAATGACACTGAGATGGGAGAGGTGATCCAGCTCCAAGGAGATCAGCGTAAGGATGTTCAGGAGTTCTTGACCGACAAGAAGGAGGGCCTTGAGCTTGATGCCAAGACCATCAAGGTCCACGGTTTCTAAGTCAGAAGCCACTCCCCGTTCCGGTCCCTTCTTCCCGGTCCACGTTACACTCGGGATTGCGACCGCGGCAAGTCGCCTATTCTTTCCCGACTATTCGTTGCGTTAGTCTCAACTGCGAAGATTATAGTTGGTTAGATTATTTCTATACCCGGTGTGCTGGACTTGGGCCACTTGTCGAACCGATGCACTAGTCAACTTGTCCCTGAGAATCGTGAACGGGCGATTTGGGAGGGGTTATCAGTATCGAAGTACCTACCAATATAGAAGGGCTCTTGAGGGGGATTTCGTGTCTTCATTATTATACTTAGTATTCTACCAGGTAGCTAGTCCAAGCAAGTCCTGTCTTCATTATACGGAGTTTCGAGTCGTTATCAGTTTCGTAGTAGATGTAGTGGTATTCTTGAAGGAGCGATTTATCAGTACGATCCAAACAAATCTACTCCGTAGGCCGCCCTTTGCTCCTTGCATCTTTTCATTCTCTATACTGCCTCCTTATAAATATCGCGCTTACCAATGCCAATGACTGCATCAAAGTGCTAATTACCAATCATATTTATCGATTGGCCATTTACAACGACGGTTATATTGTGCCGGGACAATGGCTGGTAAAACAAACCGACGCAGACGGTCAAATATATATGCAATGTGTTTGTATGGCATGTTACGTCTTTATACTGTGTTAGCCCGAAGGAAAGAGATGCGATATACCGGACTCTCTCTTGCATTTAGTCAAAAGGAGAGAAATAAACATGAAACGCAGAACATCAGGATCATGACACCGAATAAAGCGGACAGGGAGGTACAAAAAAGAAAAAAAAAACCATCAAAATCGGGGGACGGGGATGGACATCCCCAGCAGCCGAAACGCCGGATTAGTTATTTATATTATAAGTCGGGAGGATAGAAATGAGATAGAGTTCGAGGCATGTACGCCTTACAGAATCGTACACTTCTTGTTCCTTTGTTTTGCTGCAGGCCGCGGGTTGAGGACAGCACTACGAGAACGATTGTCAGCTTCAACAAAACAAAATGGGGCAGAAATCATGGCGGAACATACCGAATTGCCTCATCGAATACGCTCTTAAGATTGCGCTGTGTCAGCGCAGAGCATTCTAAGTACTTATGAGCTCGAATTTCTTTCGCGACGGCCAGAGCCTGTTCGTAAGTGACCGGCTCCTGCTTCCTGATGCGGAGGCCTTCGAGCTGGGCGGGATCGTCCCGCAAATCGAGCTTCGTACCGACCAAGATAATAGGGACGTTGGGAGCATGGTGTTCGATTTCCGGAAACCACTATATGGAAATTAGATTCTGCTGCCTAAACACGTATTCCACAGCTCGGGAAATAGGTACCTTGGACTTAACGTTGTCGAAAGACGGAGGGCTGACAACAGAGAAACAAATGAGGAATACATCGGTTTGCGGGTAGGACAATGGGCGAAGTCGGTCATAATCTTCCTGTCCAGCAGTATCCCAGAGTCCTAAGCTAATTGGTCTGCCGTCCACCATCACACTTGCCGTATAGTTATCAAAACTGTGGTAATTGGTCAATAAGACATTCGACTCGCTAGAAAGAGGGTAAAAAGCGTGGTAACGGACACGGTGGGTATGTATTCGCCGGGGAAGGCATTGGTCGTATAAGAAATGAGCAAACATGTCTAGCAAGATGGTTATTATCGGATCACTCCCCAAGACGCAGCGAGAAAAGTGATGCGGGCAGAAAATACTAACCTTGCCTACCGCACCATCACCGGTCACGACACACTGTTGCAGGATTAGCCATTGGCTCTGGCTTGCCGGGAAGGAGGATTGGCGGAGAGCTCCTGACCTTGAGGGACTGAGTAGCAGGACCTGTAGCCATTGTCGCTTAAAAAATCCAAAGCTATATACACGATTCTGACGATAACCAAACGGGCTCAGGGTATCAATCGATCCAGCGACGCAAATGGTATAAATACGAGGGATGTTGTGGGATGGATAGGCGGAGCGACAGATGGAACGGGGGTATCTGCACGGAGGGACAGCGCCGATCGATCAGTCACGAAAGGTTGAGCAGCAAAGCCGGCGGCGGAAGAGATCAAAGGGGGACAAATATAGAGGGAGAAATGAAGAAAATTGCAAAGAAACAAGAACACAAAAAGGATGGAAAAAACGGCACGGTGGTTGCTGGGGGAAGAAACAGAGAGGAGAGAAAGGAAGAGGAGGGGATGGAGTTAGTCGGAGTTCTGGTGTCTGGTGGATTGCAAGTGGAAAGGGAAAGGGAGGGAGTGATGGAACTAACAGACAGCCAGACACCCGGGAGCTCACTCTCTAGTGCCCGCCGACAGCTTTGAATGATGAATGGGAGTCTCAATCTGATCAGTAGATTTAGCTTGACACCAGAGGACCAACCAAGCCGTCTTTTTCGCATCTTGCAAGCACTCGGCGCCTGGACAGCGACTAAGGCAGAACCGGCGCCAATGACAATTGGTTCCTGGAGATAGCATGGTAGAAAATCCAAACACTGCTGTTGCCAGTCTACGCGAGGCTGTTGTCTCTCCTGAACCACACATGGGGGCTGTTTGGAACCGCGGTTCACCAGCCTTGGTACTTTGGTAGGCATACTTCAAGCAACATCATCGGGTTCGCTCATTGCCCAGCCAATGCCCATCGTCAGAATCCAACCCGATTGTTGCGGAGCATTTCTTCGCGTCTGCTACTGCAATGGTCAGACAGCCACACGACCCGTCGAGAGGGCTGAGAACCGGCGGAGTTTCGATGCACGAATCAGTCCCGCAGCTCCGTCTCTTATTGTTGGTTGCCCTCGCCACTGCTTCGGACGATCTGGCCAGCACTCTCCATGTCAACTCTGAACTCATGGTTGAAACTGATCTGTCAGTGCCCAATGTGTTGAAAACATGCGGGGTTACCTGATCCACCTGGCAAAGCTTTGATCATTTCAGTTTCGTGGTAAAGCTTCAACTCTTGATTTGATGGCAAACTGCTCAAATGCCAAATGGTATCTCAACTAGAATAAACTATGTACAAAACAACGGCCTGTCCACCCACTCTGCAAATCGGCGTGCGTATTAAACAAACTTTTATATAGACATACCGAACCTAAATAGCCGGTGGGGCTGGAAAACTATCCGGGAACCCGTCGAAGACCCAGTTGAGGGAGTCAAATACTTCTGAAAACCCTGCCTCGTTGAAAAACGCTCCTTCTTGGTCGAAGTTTGGCGGATACATGAGCCCTGGGTCTTCCAGGGACCCGTCCGATTGCCGAGGCACTGCGGCGGTTGAAACGTTCGGATTGGCCGTCATGGCTTGCGTATCTTCGGCGCTTTTCAACGGCCGGAAGCGGTGTCGCCAGCGCCAAACTGTGTCATATACATGGCTCATACTCATGCGACATCTGACCTTAATGAGTAACGTATCATCCCCTGAGTCCTCGGGCGCCCCGGCATTCCACATCTGCGCCAAAATATCTGCCAGTCGGACAGGCCTATCATGGTCCATCACACTGATCCTCCTTAAAGCTGAAATCGCGCCGTTGAATAATAACTTCCCGTGCTCAAAGTCGATGTGTCGTCGGAAATCGCTTTTCAGCAGCTTCATTAGGGCAAACGCCGCTGATATGATCATTTGGAGGATATAGTTCGTTGCATGGCCAATGAGTTCGCCCGGTGAAGTCTCGAGATCTAGTACTCTGCCTAGGAATGATGTCGTGGCGATAAAAAGCTTAGTTAAGTCGTCGCTCCGTGCGTTGGAGCCTAAGAACACAAAATACCGCAAATGTAGTTCCGCAGCTCGTAAATGGATCATGTTGATCGCTGCCAGAAAAATTAAATTAGCTGTAACTCAACGCAAAAAAAAAAAAAAAAGTCTAGATGACGCTGTACCGGAGATATTTCGGCCGTATTCAAGTTCCATTTCCCGGAGCTCGTTTTCCAGAAGTTGCGAAATTAGAAGCTTTTCGGAACTGATGAACTCTGCAGGGTCAGGTCTGCTGCTGTATAGAGATTTTGTTACCCTATCGCAGAATTTTTCGATGCGTAGGCGTGTTTTCAAGTCTTCTGGGGGGTGATAGTCGGCATCTCGAAGTGACGCTGGTTCAAGTGCCCAATCGTAAATTGTACTCGGAGGCTGGCCATACCCAGTAGCAACACTATTAGGGAAATGATAAGTTTTCCAATACGCCACATATTCTGGAGAGTCACTCACTTTTGGGCAACAATATTACATATTACCCACGTCTGTAGCCGATCCTTTACAGCTTCACCTTGACCCTCCATCCGGAAGGTCGTAAACTCTTCAGCCTGCACAGGGCGGTGCAACCCCAACTGCATGGAAATTTGCATCATCAGCCCGCATAGCATAAAAGTTGCGTCCGTCCTCTGGCTCGTGGTTGGAAGTGGCCAAGTACAGAGAAGACATAGGCCTTTAACAACACGATAATCCTGCGGGACGCTTGTTATTGTCGACCACAACAATCTGCTGAATGGCCCCGAAAGTGCGCTAAGTAGGCCCGGCTCTGACGGAGCTCGCCGGCTAGCGACACAAATAATTGACCACGCTTGGAACGGACAACGACGGAGATACTCTTCAGGTTGCTTTTGGGGATTCAGAAGCGGAAGAAAAGGGTGGTAGTACTTGAAGAACCTGGGTGTTATCAGAATCTTAGATACTTGTGTTGGGAATACTAGACCGCGCAACCTACTGGTCAAATAGCCTTGCTACCCTCTGTCGGGATAGAGAAACATCCTCTAGCCTCCAAATACTGTCATCTTGAGATAAGATGGACCCATCGCTGTGCATAGTTAACGGAGTGGCTAAAGTCTGCGGTTCTAGCTTCGCAGACATAGTCCGTCCCCGACTTATGTTCGCAGGATCAGGTCCATAATACATGTCTTCAGAGCACTGTGACACTTTGTCACTAACTCGAGGCTCGACTGTATGAGCATGGCTGCCATCGCTAGAGAGGCGTTGGCGGAGATCTGCAATCTCGCGCTCCATTTCAGCATTTCGCCTGATAACGTTAGTAACGGGTCAGTGAATATCGCGTAAGGTATAACATAATCTCACTTTCTTTTCGAGATGCGCCTGAAAGAAGGCTCCACTTTGCATTCTATGTGAAGCCGCCGACAACGGGAGCAGGCGTCCGCGGGTGTCTGCACGATATCACATCGTAACTAATGTTGTTGAAACACGACAAACGTCAGCCGGACGTTGACAAGGCTAGGCAGGCTAAGGGCATTGTGAACTTGTGGGTAGTCCAAGGCGCATCGTTCCTAGTCCGTTGGACATCGGTCCCACGCACGCTGGATGGGTCTGGCATACCTTTTGTTGCTTGCACTCGTTACATGCTTTTCGACACCCGCCCCGCCGCTTCCCCGTAATGGGCGGGGTCTTCTCCATGTCTCCGGGCTCCGAGGATCTGCTTGAGAAGTCGAAGCCTGTCAGTGGGTGTGAAAGTCTCGGGTTGTTCCGAAGGTCGGGAGAGGTGCCCTGGGGTGATATCAGGCTTGCATGCGGAGGGAATCCATTCTGTGCCAAAATACCCCGGTACTCGAGGTCCATCGGTATAAATCAGAAGTCGATAAGCGCCGGAATGGGACCGCGGGGCGTATGAACACATGCGATATGGAGAATGCAACAACCAAAGGACTTTGATGAAGGTGCCGGAAATCGGAAGAAACGTTGGGGTTCAGAATCGGCAGTTCCGCATCGCTGACTCATCTGCGCCAATCCCGACTAAGTTAACTAACTTACTTAACGACGGAATTATATCAAAGCAGCATGTTGCCTCCTGGAGTCGTTTCATATAAGGTACGTGAAAATGTGAATGCCTTTATTATAATGAACCGGTATTATAGCAATCGAAATTTTTATCTTCCTATAAATGGAGAAGGGAGACCGTTTCCGTCTGCGCATGCATATCTCCCGTCGTAGCAGAATTGGCTTTCTTCGCCAGGAACTCTTTGAATGGGTGGTCAATGCACCACAAATGAGCGCCCCTCGATGGTATATTTCATACATGTTGACAGTGGCGACACTGATAGGCATCACAATTGGAAGTACAGTCTCAGTGAATGTGACTGCATACTGTCTCTACATAGTCACGTGAGATGATCGGACCAAGCCGCATTGAAGCCTAAAAACGCCTCCCGCTATTCCTGATGTGGTAAGCTGGTGACGCTGCAGTGCTGAGGTCCAGTGTTAGGCTTCCGTCATTGTTCAACCAGGTCTGTTTTTAGCCTCGTGCCCCCTCGTCTCTGCTGTTCCTGAAACTCAAATACTTCTCTTGTTTATCACCTCCTTACGCCAACAACACACATGGCAGATGCTGCTCTCCAAGATGGCCCTGCGCCAAACACTCCATCGTCCGGGGACCCAGGAGTGCCACCTTTAAGCGCTGGATCTGCTGCCCCTTCCGCTCCAGGCCTGGAGGTCCGCGCGGGCCCCCCTGTTGTTTCGGAGGAGTTGAAAGCTCGCTTGGACAAAGTGATCTATTCAGAGGTAAATCGAACCATGCGCACTGTGTGTGAGGGGATTCCGCTAACCTACAGTTCCATAGATCGGCGTGACGACTCTTTTGACTCGATTGAAGCAAAGCGTTGCCTCTGCCAGAGTACGTTCGTGACAACTCAGGGCCGCGGTTTCATATGCATGGACATATACGCTAACGGATCCTTGTTTTCTCAAAGGACTTCGCCTCATTCCTGAAAAAGAGATCGATTTTGGAAGAAGAGCATGCTCAAGGCTTGAGGAAGGTGTCCCGTTCTTTGTATGATGCCGCACATAAATCAGAGAACCGCCAGGGCACCTACAGTTACGGCTGCGTCGAGCTCAATGGCTTCCATGACCGCATGGCAGACCACGGGCTTCAGTTTGCAGCGTCTTTACACCAGATGTCTGACAATCTTACCGAACTTGCAGCGAACATCGAGCGAGGGCGCAAGCAATGGAAACATGAAGGGCTGAGTGCAGAAAAGAAAGTTATAGATGCTGAGACCTTGGCGGAGAAGGCTAAGGCCAAATACGACACCCTGGCAGAGCAGTATGACCGAGTCAAGACCGGGGAGAAAGCAGGTGCGAAGTTTGGGTTTAAGGGTACCAAATCCGTTGCTCAACAGGAAGAAGACCTACTGCGCAAGGTCCAAGGCGCGGATTCTGATTACGCGGCCAAGATTCAAGCCGCCCAAGTAGCTCGAAAAGAGCTGGTTTCGACCCATCGACCTCAGGCTGTACATAATATCCAGCAATTGATCTCAGAATGTGATTCGGGGCTTGCTCTACAAATGCAAAAGTTCGGTATGCATAACACTTGACACCATAAGTGCTTTCCTTACACTGACCACTTGCTCAGGGACGTTCAATGAGAAATTGCTATTGGGGCAAGGCTTATCTATTAATCCCTTGAAAGAAGGAGGGGACAGTGCTGGACCAAAGAGTCTTCGTGAAGTAATACAGCAAATCGACAACCAGAAAGACTACCATGACTACGTTCTAAGTCACGAATTCAACCCTGGCGCTGTGACCTCAGAGCAAGCTCAGTACCATCGTCACCCGGTGAGTCGTTTGAAGCTGTCTCCTACCCTGCTCTTATCTAATTTCCGTCCAGACACTTGGAGGATCGACTGCGCCCCAGGTCTCTACCCCCCAGTCTAGTACACAAAACAAGCGGCAGTCTATGGCGCTAGCATTGCCTGCGTCTCAACCCGCTGCGTCTATAGAACCGCCTCAAATACCAGTCCAGATACCATCGTCAGGTCCCTTAGAGAGCAATCAATCCCCACAATATCCTCAAAACCCAGATGCGTTCTCGGCTCCTCCATTCCAACCTCCGTACCCAACCTCGTCAGGGCCCCCTCCCGAGCAGCAAGCCATGAACCAAGCGCCATCGCTAGCCCAGAAAGGACCATATTCGTCTTCCGGCAACGGCTATTCTTCTAATGTGAACCTTCCTCCGCTGAAGCCAGTCTTTGGCGTCTCATTGGATGAGCTATATGCTCGTGATGGAACCGCTGTTCCTATGATCGTGTATCAGTGTTTCCAGGCGATAGAGTTGTTCGGACTTGATGTTGAGGGGATCTACCGACTCTCAGGCAGTGCGAATCACATTAGCCAGATGAAAGCCCTTTTTGATAACGGTACGTGCTCCGTCAGTTAAGCTGGAATACCTCTAATACCACCTCCATAGACTCATCTCAAGTCGACTATACCAACCCCGAAAGTTTCCATCATGATGTGAACAGTGTTGCGGGCCTATTGAAACAATTTTTCAGAGATCTTCCAGACCCGCTCTTCACCTCAGCAGCATATTCAAGTTTTATTGAGGCGGCCCGTAAGCTCCCGCAGGTCTTGCATTTGAATCTATATATCATACTAACCACAATCTAGGCGTTGACGATGATATCCAACGGAGGGATTCACTCCACGCAATAATTAACGGCCTTCCAGATGCGCACTACGCAACTTTAAGAGCCCTGATTCTGGTAAGATTCTGTTTCAGTCTCCCTTGCATAACGATCACCCTTGCTAACATAGTCCAGCACCTGAACAAAATCCAAGAACACTACACTCAAAACCGCATGAATGCAGGCAACATCGCTATTTGCTTTGGGTATGTCCCAGATCCAAGTTTCTGAGCTCGTCATTCTGGTACACCACTAACAAACAGTCTAGACCAACTCTGATGGGTGCCAGTTCGGGCGGCAACATTGCAGATGCCGGCTGGCAGGTACGCGTGATCGAAACTATCCTCATGAACACCTTCCAGATATTCGACGACGATTAGAGGCCAATTACTTACGCGGCCAGTCCAAAAGAATACCTTTCAAGGTATTCTTGCTCAGACATATTTTGTTCTTGTTCATACTTCGTGATTGGCACCATCCGTTCAGTACGCCCTTTTTTGTTATATCTTGTTGTATTTGACTTATGCTTTACGTATCCACTGTATATAATACTGTTTGCGAGGGAAGATATCTTTTGATACATTATTACCCAATGTTAATATGACCCGTGCGGTCACTCGCCCTTATATCCTACACCATTTCCAATTCTATAAGTGAAGCCTGAAGAACGTGGTAAATAAGTACAAATTTTGAAAGGCAATGGAGCAGGAGTATAGTACAAATAGGAAGCGCCATGACCAAGACGCCCGTAATTACTATCAGAGTAAATCGGCCAGAAAGGCCAGCACGGGCGCAAGTTTAGATAAAAGTTTTACACGACAATAGCAGACCGGAATCTTATTCAACGGTCCGTGATATTGTCCGATATGCCTTCTCCGCAGGGATGTGCCAGAAGGTTGAAGCCGGAACATTGATGGGTGGATGGTGGAGGAAAGAGAAAAGTTGCCTCATTATATGGCAAAATTATTTCTTCACACCCATCGTTTCTCTCATCGCGTCGAGGCGTTCTGCAAACGTGAGTCCTTGAGCAAAGAACGGACTACTTAGGTCGTCGATGGTCGTGGGTGTGGCGTGACCCCAGACACGCCAGGGTTCCTCTTCACCAATCCAACGGAGTTTCTGGAGAACGATGTACTCGGTGCAGTCCCGCTGCTTAACATCTGCAGGAACACCGTTTCCTGAAAATTGTCGCTGCGTCTTGCCAGTTGACTGACGACTTGTGATACGGAGGACAACCTGGCGCACGCCAGAATCGGTCAACTCGGGAATTTGAGTAGCGCGGTCTGAGACGACACGGATTCCCGTGAAGAAGGTGGAAGGGGACCGAATGTATTTGTCCAGGGACCAAGTCACTACCTCGCCCTTGGGGCGGGCTGCGACGCGGCCGACAAGGTCGTTTGCGAGGCCAGTGCAACAGATCTTGCGTAGTGTCGTAGTATCTCCACTATAAACCAAAAACCAAATGTTAGAAAATGGTACAGCGAGACTGCACGCCCGAAGCTAACTTACTCGGCAAATGCAGAGTACATCCGTTGGTGGAATTCGCGCGCTATTTGTCGCCGCTCTTTCAACCGTAGAGGGAGTCCCTTGCCACCTGTTTTACTATATACGAAGAGCCTACAGCCAGTTAGCTTACCGTTTACACACAATATCAAAGCGAATAAAATGTGCAGCACTCACCCCAAGAAATTCTGGAACCATGATTTCACCCACAGCCATTCGAAGTGTAGTCGTTCCCTTGGTTGTTGAAAGATGGACGGCATATCCCTCCACAATGGCCGAATATACGTCCCCGGTAACAGTCCAATATCTTGTGGCAGCTCGAATCGTGACATATTTTGGCCCCTAGACTTCATACTAGGCTGCGAGGGCTGTTTTACTGACAGCGTTTGGGGCATCCCTCGCTGCAGCGCACTGCATTGGGCGGAGAGCGAGAATTGTCGACATTGTGACAAAGCGAGTGTTGAAGATGGTGAAAAGACAGCTGCGCGGGCTCGAGTAGCTGAAAAAAGCGGTGCACCCGCGATCGAGGTCGCCATTGTGAAATTGGGTTGCAAGTCAAGCCGATTCCTCGAAGCTTTGAAATACGGTGATTTTTTTCGCCGATGAGAGATGCGCGAACTGTCACGTGAACCCCCCAAATGAGGGACTTGGGAGTTCAATTGAACTGCCGCTTCATCTTGCATATTTCCTTCAGGGCGTCGTCGATCTTTCTCGACCCCTTCAAAATCCAAATTCCCCTTGACTACACAATCTGGTCTCGCCTTTGAACTCCTCGATTGCCGCGGGATAATTGATAATCGGCAACTCGGTCTTAAAAAGGACAGACGAGACAGACATCTCTACACAGTAGGGGGCGGAAGCGAACGAGTTTCTGCGGCATTGAGCGCCATTCCACCACATCTTTCTTCTCGCTCTTGATTTCAAATTGTTCTGCGACGGCTGCATATGCCGTATAATTAAGGCTGGCTCCTCCTCGTCGTGATGATGCTCCTCCGCCCTTTTCTCCCCGCCGCCGATCGTCTCCTGAACCTGACTTGATACACTACCGTTCGCCGTCGAATCTGATCACACCTTCGTCCTTTGTCTCTTCCCTGGCTATCCCATCGACAGTTTTCCGTGATAAAGCGGTGGCTTCTCCGGATACGTCGACCGCGGTGCCGCCCTCCCCCACTTCTACGTCCCAGACATCCACCAGCAATGACGCCAGCCACACGATACCGTCAGCGCTGCATCCACGGGTTGCGGTCATTTTAGGTGTTGATCGGAAGTGGTGGGTGCCTCTGCTTGTATCTCGTGCTCTGAGTACCGCGCCAGCGGCGTGGTGGGGGCTCAGATGTGCATTCACTTTCCTGGCCGAACTTCTTCATATTCGGCCTGGAATGGGGCGTGAGGGGTGGGCGGCAGCGATTGTTGGAAGTGTAGGGCAAAATTGGGATGTCGAGAGGAGATTTCGAGTAACTGAGGTAGCATTGGCTATTATGTGGGTATGTAACGGCCGATTGTGCTGAGCTTCGCCCTTTTCTGAAATGGAAGCATGGGTCTGTGTATGTCCAAGTACAGTTGTGCTAACTAATATTTACAGTGCTGTGCATCCGCGTATCTTTCTTATTTTTTTGCTGATTGTATGATGTCTCGTTGGTATGTCGCTTACCATCTATCATGCTGCTTCTTAAGCAAAGGCGCCATTTCTCATAGCTTATTTCCTTTCGCAGGCTTTTGAATTATACCCCCCCTGCTGTTGTTATTCGCCTTCTTACAACGAACGGATTGATTGCATATATCACTTCTTGGGTTCTTTATCTCTCTGGTGCATCTTCAGACCCTCGCCTTCTGTTACCAGCATGGATCTCGATCACAACCGTGAGCTTCTCCAATCATACGTCGTCCGAGTGCCATTTCGCTGACCGCATTATTTTGGTAGACTTTGACTTTCTTATACCATGCTACTCAGAATCATGCTACGATCAAACGTGAAACTGCAGCCTCACTTCTTGTCGTGTCAGTAGCAAGTTTCGTTAGCATGTCTTCGCTTCTTCTGCAGTTACACTTGACACGCGAGAATGAACCCGAGGTACCGCTCTTCGTCTTGACGCGCAAGATATGGGACTTCGCGGTTGACGTGGTCCAACGCATGCGGGTTGCGAATGATCAGATTGGGGATCTGTAGTGTAAATACATCACTCAACAGTCTAGTTAGGCCCCTTTTAGTGCAGAGATCGATATGAACCAACATCACTCTACTGCAATGGTATCAAGATGATATTGCTGGTGTGTATTTCTTATTTCTTATACTCTTAATAATTTACAGCTCGCGAGCAAAGTAATCCCCCAGCAACAATTCCAAAATATTATATCCCAGACAGATTTAGGGTATCTGTTCAAACTTGCTGAAAACGGCGAGAACACAAAAACCTTACATCCAAAAGTGCTTTTCTAAGAGTGGCCGATTGCGTTAAAAAGAAGGGGACGGGGGGAAAAGGCTCATAATTAAGCCATGCGACCTCTTCTACTGGGGTGCACATCTGCATAGTCATCTGCGCCGGCTTCCTCCGGCTTAGCCTTCTTCACCTTCTCCGTCTGAATCTCCTTGCCCTGGCGTTTTCTCTCCTCCGCGAGCTTCTGGTTTTTATACTCAATCTTGGCTTTCCGGTGTTCCGACTTTCCACCACCACCCGCACTAGTAGTGTTGTTTGTCAATTGTTAGGTCCAAGTAGAAGAAGGGGAAATGGTGACTCACGTCAATTCAACGTTAATGCGGCGCGGAGGGTATTTGCCGTCATCGAACGACGAGTGATGATAAAGCTTCAGACAGGTCTTCATACGGTCGTAGTTGTCGAACTCGACGAAACCGAAGCCGCGAGATTTCGTGGGCTTGTCTGGTTGCGTAGCCACCCGCACGGATATCGGTTGTATCTTCTCGAAGTGTGCTTTTAGGGATTCGGTGTTGGCAGAGTAGGGTAGGTTTCCTACAAAAGCCGCGAGTTAGTTCCGTGAATATCGATGTGCGAATTGTCTTCCTTACCAACGAAGACGATGAATCTGGCTGCTTTCCTGTTTGGGGCAGCAGATTCTTGCGTCTCTTGTTCTTGGCTCTGTTCCGGTTCCTGGTTTCCTTGCTCCTTCTGCTTCTTTTCTTTCTTTGCCTTCTTCTTCTCCTTCTTCTTCCCCTTTTCCGACTTCTCATTTACCTCCGTATCGCCGTCAACCTCCATTGCGTCCGCTGGTTGCTCGCTAACTTCAGGCCCCGGCCCAGCGCCATTTGTTTCTTCAGCCGGTTCCTCATTTGCTATATCTTTCAATTTCTTCTCCTTCTTCTCTTTCTTATCCTTTTTGTCCTTCTTCTCTTTCTTCTCCTTCTTTTCCTTCTTGTCCTTCTTGTCCTTCTTATCCTTCTCGTCCTCTCTCTTATCCTTGTTCTCGTTCACTTCCGTCTCTTCAGCGCCATTGCCGATGTCAACAGCATCCTTCTGCTTATTCCTCTTATCTTTCTTTTCTTTTTTCCCCTCCCGCTTTGACTCGCGCTTAGCCTTCTTTCCTTCCGGTTCGGTGGCCGCGGTATCCTCGGGGGGGTTCTCGAGCTTGCGCTTCTTCTCGGCCATTCTTGCTTCTTCGCGGTGACGGATTCTGCAAGATTTCAAGATAACCGAGTTGTATAGTAACTTAGTACAGTAGGACCCACAAAGATGGTCCTCCCAGAAGAACCGCGAGCTCAAGAAATATGGAGATGAAGGAAATTGAAAAATAATAATAAAAACGATAAGATACGAGCAAAATTGGGAAAAAATCAACTTTCCGCTTTTTTCTGCCGCGCGAAGAGGACGGGCGGTGGGAAGGTCCCCACTCTGTCTAATCCACTTGACTTATTGGTACTTGGCACGTATTGGAAGTGCCAAGTTAGGGCTTTATGGTTTCCTGTTCTATATCGAGCGTTCTATTTGATATGCTGGCGGCATTCCACGTAACTAAGAGCAAATAAGATTAAAACTGTATCAATTAGGAAAAGCACAAAATGAGTGTATATAGGTTGGATCGGAAACGAAAAGTAATCGATGATAAAACGAAAACAGCAGAAGTTTATCTGTATACGCAAATCGGGAGAGGAAAGTTGAACGAAAGCACAACTGAAACGGCACCGTATAGTCTGCAGAATTAAAATGCACCAACTATGACTTTCCGGGCAATTTCTTGCCCTTTGGTACACGGGCCAACCAGTAGATAAACACTGCTCCGGCGATATTGAAGAAGATGTAAACCCACATCAGGCCGAAATTTCTCCAGGCATCATCAAAATTGCTGCCGATTTGCATGAGGAAATTATCTGTCTTGTCCATGTTGCAAAATGCGCATTGAGAAGTGGCTTCTGGGTTTTGGAGATAGCCACTTCGCATCATATCAATGTAGCCTTGCATGTAGCTTCCACATGTGCGATTGTCCGGTGGGTTGAATCTGAGATATTCCACGGCTTCACACTCAACATCCGTTCCTGACAGGCCCGTCGAAAGCATCGCTGAGACCAGGTATGTAAAGGGCGACACTCGATACATGAAAATCCAGAAGCGGGGCATGGCGTCTGGAGTTGAGAGAACACCGCAAAAAATCAGACAGAGGGAGAATAACATAGACGCAATATTGCCTCCAGTCTCAGCCAGCTCGATGCCTGCGATAACCATATGTGCAAATGTAGAAGTAAAAAGCAAGAATGTCCAAATTAGCAAGAACATTAGGCCACCGCGCTCTGTTACCGCATCCGTTGGCCTCGCATTGTCGTACAAGCCAATGGGATAGTACCAACAGAAAAACACAAGTGCCGACATGAGGGTGTTCCAGGGAAGTTCAACTATAATATTAGCAGTCATGAATGCCTGCCACGAATATGCTTTGGATGGACGCTCCCGTGCTTCGTACAGAGAGCGCTGTGTGACAAAATTAGGCATAATTTGTTGTACCAGATTGCCAAAGATTGTCATCAACATGAAAACACTGAACATTTGGTTTTGCAGGCCTTGTATAGAGGTGGGAGCTTTGAAGAATGAGAATCCAATATATAGTGATGTGAGAACACAAAGGGCGGCTTTAGACCATATGTAAGTTGGCGTGCGGTAGTATTGAGCAAACACACGAATAAGGCACTCCCAAAGTTGGACATGGAATGGAGCAGCGAACTCGCTCAAAGCACCCGGATCTGACGAATCAATTGGTTTTTTCGACAACGTGGATCTCAATTCGGCGAGATGCTCCTTGACGTTGGCATATTCTGGACTTTCGCGCCACGTTTTTACCCAGTCAATCTCGGTGTGGGAGCCCGGGGCTGCTCCAATGACTTCCAGCATCCACTCGGCTGGATTATCTCCAGGAGGCAGTGGCTGAGAGCCATTTCGTACGAAGTAGTTCGAAAGTGTTGAGGAGTTAGCCCCGATTTCTCCAAAGTAGATTGTCCTCCCTCCAGACGCTAGCAGGAGAAGTCGGTCGAATCGCTGGAACAGCATGGCTGAGGGTTGGTGGATGGTGCAAAGAATTGCTTGGCCGTGCTGAGTCAGGGTATCAATTAGGTCTAAAATGGACCATGAGGTCTGACTATCAAGGCCAGAAGTTGGCTCATCCAAAAACAAGAGAAGCTGAGGTTTAGCGGCAAGCTCTACTCCAATTGTTAATCGCTTGCGTTGTTCAACATTTAGCCCCTCTCCAGGAACGCCTACAATGGCGTCTGCGTAGGCCTCCATTCCCAGGAGCTTAATAACTTCTTCGACATAATCAAGCTTTTCCTGGCGACTTAGGTGGGCAGGCTGTCGTAGTAATGCACTGAACCTGAGAGCCTCCCGTACGGTTGATGTAGCCAGGTGTAGATCTTGTTGCTGCACATATCCGGTTTTGCGCTGAAACGATTGATCCCGCAAACGCCCATCAACAAGCATTGAGCCGGTAACAACACCCATGGTGACTCGCGTAGCAAGGACGTCTAGTAGAGTTGTCTTCCCTGCTCCAGATACACCCATCAGCGCGGTGCAGGTGCCAGGTTTGACCCAGCCATCGACATGGTCAAGGATCCTTCTTGGCTGTCCTTTGATCTTTATATCATAGCAGACATCCTCCCAATGAAAAACTGCAGTTTGTCTCTGAATCTTAGCAGAATTCTGGTGTGCTGGTTCCTCGGTTTTCGGGGCACCGGCGGGCTGGCTGGGGTTCTCGGGGTCAGCCTCGCCTCTTGGAATGTTTGGTTGATGCCCGCGGCGGAACAGGAGAACCTCGCCTTTCGACTTTTGCTCCGAAATATACTCCGTGCCGGCCAGGTACGTGAAGGCGAAGAAAACCATAAAGCCAATCAAAATGCCCATATTTCGCCATAGATGGCCTTTGGTATAGTTGTAGCTCAATTCGACAAACTTTCCCCCATCCACAATCGTAGATCCAGACTCTGCGCCAACTGTCGAACAAATTCGGTACTGCATGGGTATGCTATCATATTCTCCCTGAGAAGGAATGATACCGGCACACTGAAACTGCCGGCCGTGGAATTCATTGACCATGAAACTCTCAAAGGAGTAAGCGATGGGATTAATATAGTTCATCCAACGGGACCAGCCAAGCATATTTCGGGTAGGAATAGTAAAGCCCGTGTAAATCACCATTCCTAACATCAATATAGCTGCCGGCACGAGAGCCTGGGATAGTGAACGAGATGTCGAAGCCATAGTTCTAAAGATCATTGACATGGTAAATGTAGTGACAACCGAAAAAATCCAGAATGTGAAAAAGGCACCAGCATCACGGCGCAGGTTTGTCATCAAGTACAAGGGTACATTGAACGTAAAAGAGTTGATAAGCTTGTAGGGAGTATCACATAGCATCGAAGCCACGGCCTCCGCAAAGGGATGGTAGAATGCATATCTTGATTGCTTTTCCACTATTGGTCGCTGCGCATAGAGCGTCAAGATCTCCAAGGCACTCGAGAATGCGTTTAAGAGGACTGCGAAGAAAAGGAGAGCACCTCGGTAGTAGAAACTGCTCGTGTCGTCGGTAAGATCGAAGAATACAGATCCAATAATTAATGCCATAATAAAGTTTCCAACCAAGGCGGTTGCCGTGAGACTGAAGTCCCCGCGGAGACGCTGGAATCCGCGGCCAACACAAAGCGAGACCTGGTTCCATACAGAGATTGTATATGGAGACTTTACTCGCTGGCGCTTTGATTGCATGGCCTTCCGTGCCTCCACAAAGGTATTATAGGAGGGCCCACCGATAGGGTATTGCCTTTCGAACTCCTCGATTTCCTGCATGAGTCTCGCGCGGTCTTCACTTCCTTTCCATACCGCCGCGAATTCGTCGGGGGTGCGGGGGACGCGATCCTCAAACCCAGGCCGTATCAATCGTTCTGAAGGGCTAGTGAGTGATGTCAAGAAATCTGCAGTTGTTTGGCGATCGGGACACTTGAATCCCATGTCCACGAAGAACTTTTTGGCATCCTCTGTGCGACCGAAATAGATCTGCCTTCCTTCGTAGAGAACAGTAACCTTATTGAAAACATCATAGGCGTTCTGAGATGCTTGGTAGATGGCCACGCAAGCGGTAGAGCCAGTATACTTGCTCATCAAAGCCAAATTTTTGCAAAATTCCAAAGCATTAGCGCTATCGAGACCTCTCGTGCTATTATCCCAACACTGCAGTGGAGCTTGGCTCAATGTTGCCTCTGCGATACTGACACGCTTTCTTTCACCACCACTAACACCACGAACAAAGTCATTACCCACACGGGTATTGATCGTATGGGAGAGGCCAAGCATAGCCATCACCACATCTCTCATGTGCTCCGCATGCTGCCTCTGACTCACGCCCTCGAGACGGTTACGCGGTGCTCTTGCGAGAGCGGCGAATGTTAGCGTGTCACCCACCGAGAGCTGAGGGAAATGAACATCATTTTCTGCTGTATATATGGCCTCGCCTCGGAAGGAATTTTGCATGCTTTTGGCAGAGATACCTGATTGACATCGCGTTAGAAGCCTATCCATGGGGTCATGGTTGGGTAGAGTCGAGAGATGATCTCACCTTGATAATTCATTACCGCGTCTTCTGATACCTGTATTCCATTCATCTCTCCCGCAATAGTTTTAAGAAATGTGGAACATCCACTTCCAGGTCTTCCCAAGACAACAAGCATCTCGCCGCTCTTGACCAAACCTTCAAAGTCCCGGAGAATCTGAATCTTCGGCATCCTTATTCCAACTAGCCTGCGAGCCATGGTCCCAACCTCGAAAAGCACATTCGAGACATCTTTCTGGTAATCGGTGGGCGACCCAAAGCCGTGGACACTAAGCCTTTTGAAAGCCACACCGGCTGTGCGGTCAGGGTATCTCTCTGGATCACGAGACCGGATCTCTAGTAGCATTTTCATCCAATCTCGGACTCGGAAATTTGCACTGTGAGGGTTAAGCGTCGATTCAGAATCATTGAGGAAGAATGGATTCTCGAGCGTGCTTTTTGCCGTTAATCTCGTGGACTGGCGAGTTAAGCGTCTGGCCAGTGAAACCACGCGAGTTTCCACATCCGGCTCGTCCCCATGTAGTGTCTCTCCATCCTCACTTTTATCTTTCTCAGAAATGCCGGTGTTTGCACTTGTGGAGATATTGTGACCGGTTTGGTCATCTTCGAATTCCTGTTGCTGTTGTATGTTGTGACTCACTACCGACTGGGATCGTGGTACATTGGGAACGATAGATCCGAGAAACGACATGATGGCGTAGTATTGCCGGTGATAGTACGTATCAAGAATAAACCCCTGGTCTGCTCTTCAGCTGTTCGCAGCCGCACCATCTGTCGATATGGAAAGGAGAGCAATTGACGAGTTATATGACGTCCAAGTACTTAACAAAAGAAGATGCTACTCATTGCCTGCAAAAGAACCAGGTGCATGAGTAAAGGCTGGAGGAACCCGAGAGTGTCAGCAAAAAGTGTCACCTCCCTGACCTTTTATTACTCCATGTGAAAGGCGAGAATCCAGGCAATAAGAAGATTCACCGTCATGTCTGGAGAAAGCCGTCGGACCGGAAACATCATACACGACAGTGTTAGAATCCCGGCTCCGATTGGGAAGACTTTGGTGATTCTTAGCATGAGAGTGCACCCGGCAGTAATGCGACCCGACACGTAGTAAGGCATAACTTGCAAAGAACATCCGGGGTCCCGGGAGTATCTTTAGCATTGGAAAAGCCATTCTCGTAGGTAGCCTTCTGAACAGTACCAATGTTTCCGGCCACATGGGTCTCTCCGAACCATGAGGCTTAGTATTGGCCGATCTATTTCTCTGAGAGTACCTAGACGTTAAGTAGTTGTTTTTGATCCGTATTCCGAGTCGGATCTGGGAGAATGGAGGCAACAACCTCCATTGATGTTTCAAGCAAGGTATGCATAAGTGCAGCCCGGCTCCTTAGATAGCCCACACCCGCCCATTACCCCAAGTTTGTTGTGTTTACCTTCGCTTGGACCATCAGGCACAACTACGCTGCTCTCTCATCAGAGGAACAGTTCATGCATACCGCGTGAGACGCAGGTTGTGTTGAAGTTTGCAGTCTGAGAGGAGAGGAAGAAGGGACGAGGTTGGCTGAGATACCGCTGTGATACAAAATTTACACGACATCCGGCTTCCGTCTGAGGCCCGAACCCGCCATTCCAGGCTATCAATTGGCCTGGAATTCCCATTTGCCTCTCAGGGCTTGGGACTCAATACGGTTACCAATAAATTACCAATAAAGGTGCCCACTGCAGCCCTGTCCCAGAAACACTCTTGGCCGCCGTCTGGACTCCCGGATAGCAACTGCTCCGAACGACGCACACACCTCCTCCAAGGCTCGGCTTCGCAGCGATCTTCCCTGCTCGGTCTTGGACTACGGCTGGCCCATTTCTAAAGTCCGGGGTGGAATGCCGCATTATTTGAGTGGACTTGTCAGCGCCCAATCATCTGAAACAACGATTTGATCTCGTCGAGCGTGACCTAGTAAGAACGGGAGTCTAGCTACCACTGGGAATACTAGTTAGGACGCGAGCTTTCCATGGTGGGTGGAGGCGGAAGTTGTTGGTACTTGAGCCTTATCATGCCAACTCTTTCCAACTCCTGGTCTTCCCTGGACCTCAGTTTGCTACTCGTATACAGCCCATGAAATTAGGCTTAATTCGCCCGTCTCTCCAAACCGCGAGCACCTAGGGCAAAAAGATGGCCACAAGTGGAACCAACGACGTTGACTCCCGCTCTCAACAGCGACCAGTATTCGATGCACGAAGCGTCGTTAATTCACGGGAATCAGACAGAGGATGCGCAAGAGATCAACGAAGAAAGCAAGTGGGTGTCTTAAATCAGATTCCAGCAGCAAGCGCTGACCGTCTATCTATTTAGCGGAGCAGCAGACATCGAACTCAGGAGCCCCAATATGCGAGCAATCAGGAGGGCGAGCAGCCAAACAAGAAAAAGCTCAAGACAAAAAATGATCTGAGTGGGACTAGACGTCAAAGAAACCTGAAAAAGTATCTGCGCCACCTTCATTGAATATCTAATATAGTACGCGCGATAACTGACTGACAGCTGCCTGGGTCTAGCCTTATGATGATCAATCGCTTAGAGACTAATATAGGGCGAATGGAGGCCCGCTTACAGGGCTTGGGTTTTGACCTGCGCAATGAGGAAACGACACAAACCTCGCCGCAGCGGTTGGCTTCCAACAGTCTACATTCAACCCCATCGCCAAACGCCTCCGATCCTGGGAACTTACTGGATGAAGCATCCTTCAGCGTTGAACCACATCCCCAAGGCATCTGCGGAAATTTGGATGAATCACACACTGCCACAATCTCAGAGCTAGCAAAGGGACGTGGTATGTTAGATACTCATGAAGTCAAAGAAGACCTATTTCCTGATTTTGGATGTTTTATGCTTCCAAGATGCATATTAGACACGCCAACTGCTAGAAGTAAGTTGATTGATACCTGAATTATCTGCTGTGTTGATTGACCTAAATATCTAGGCCTCCCGGCTTTATCACATGAAGGTCTGGAATGGGTGAGTCAACAGTCCGGCGTAACTCCCGGGTTATTGCCCGGCAAGCATTTCAATACTATGCCATTCGGGCCGTTAAGGCCATTAGGATCGTTATGTGACGACTTCCCAAGAAAAACATTTTGTCCATTACCGTCCAGAGAAGAGGCCTCGGCACTGTTGCATGAGTATCTACAGAATTTCAACAGTCTGTGCCCTCTATTCGAGCAGGCCACGCTTGTCTCTCTCTTCGACCAAGACAATCTAGAAGTTGCTCTTCGCAGTCCTGCGTTGTGGGCTAGTGCCAATGTTGTGTTTGCCCTAGGAATCGGATTTCGCATCAATGATGGAGCTGCTGCGCAATCAGAGTATCAAAGAAGTTGGCTCTTCATCAAAAATGCCTTCGGTGCCTTTCACGATCTTTGTCTCAGTCAACCAGATATGTGGTCCATCCAGGCACTCTTAGGAATGGTAGTCTATATTCCAGGCTGAAGATCAGGTACAAAGCTGATGGCCTATCTAGTCGGTTTTCTTTTTAGGAACGATGTCTGCCGAACCTTGCTGTTTTCTCGTAACCGCTGCGATACGCATGATTCATCAAATTGGGTTGGGAAGGGGAGAGGAAAGCACTACACTCGATCCGGAGTGTAAGGAACATCGAAGAATTATATTTTGGGTCGCGTACTGCCTTGATAGAGAGTATGCGCACTCACGAGCTTATCGATGTCTACCCGCTAATCATAAACAGGGTTTCTCTCCGCTTCGGGAGACCTCCCACGCAAAACGATGATGATATGAGCATTGAACTACCTACCGATGCGTCGATAGGCAATGCTAGTATAATACCGTCAATGTATCAGCGTGTTGAACTTGATGCCTTCAGAGCACATTGTCAACTTGCAACCATCAAAGGTCAAGTCTACAAAGATCTATATTCGGCCGCAGCAAAGGATAGATCGCTGCCTGAATTAATCACTTCCGTCGGAGCGTTGGATAAAATGCTCGAGAACTGGAAGGAGGAGTTGCCATCAAAATACCAGCCAGAATCACAGCGATTACAGTCCATCTCGATGACCCTTCTCTACCTCCATTGCTCCTATTTCAACTGCATTATCGCAATGCACAGACTTATTGCAAGTCGAGGAATTCGTACCGGTGATGATTTGGTCAAAAAATACCGAGATTATAGTTTTTCGGCATCCCTTCTCGGCTCTCCAAGACTATTTGCGTCCGAATCTCTGTGCACCAATGCCGCACGAGCCTCTATCAGGCTGATGAAATATATACCTGAGGGGCATATATCCGCTATCGGGTACGTATCAATTCAACTTCCATGAATACTGTTATCAGTCACCATACTAAAAGCCTGCCTGCAAGAATCCTCATCCATTATCCCATTGTTGGTTTGTCGACCCTTTCCTCCAGCATTATCCGGAATCCTTTGGATGCCTCGCGATTATCGGACATGAGGCTTATCGACCAGGTAGAGACGCTCTTGTCTTCGCTTGTTGCAAGTATTCCATATCAATCCATCACACACCTGAAGACATATTGTGCAAACTACCGCGCTGCTGCAAAAGCTGCAATTCAAAAGACCATGCAATTCTGTGTCAATGAAGATATTTAATGGAAACACGGAGTATTATTGTCTATATCTCGCACGCTCCAAGTACATCAAGTACAGCGCGATGACCCTGTGTTTCTGACATATATATCTTGCCAAGATTCAACAAATATGCGAAGCTGTGGGAAACAGTGACTATTATTTTGATGAGATATGTATCAGATGCGTTTTATTGGGTTAGCGAAGGCTCTTTTTGCCTGTTTCTTGTATTATTTTTCCTAAGATTGAATGTGAGAGAAATGTATAGCTTCGAAGAACTGTTTGATTCGCTATTATATACAAGCTTCGAATAATTCGTTACACTCCTGCACATGAAGGGCATATTCAAACCCAGCTCAGCGGACGCCGACAATAACCATTATGTATCGCTTAAAACACAAGAATCTCAATCTTCTTTCCCTTGGCCCCATACCGCTCGCGGAGCTCGGGTCGAGTGAGCAGCTGCAGAAGTGGGAGATGAGTTTCTTTCATGTCAAAGATCCCTCTTTGCTTTTGGTCAACATGAGAGCCGTCAATTACAATGCGCTTCAGCTCGTCCAGTTTCAGGGAGCCTGTTGCCGTCAGTACCAATAGATATCGGATCAGACGACGAATACACCAAGGACCGGAAAAAAAAAAATACATACCTGCTTCAATCAGGTCAGAGATACGGGCCGGAGTACCAGCGCCAATCCCAAGTCTAGGCCATGGATTAGCGAAATCGGACTTATAAGGTATACCAGAGCACTTACCGCGCTCGCTCGAGGAACTGCTTGGCTTCTTCCAGCTTGATGTGTTTCGCGAATAGTTTTCCGATAGGAGATTCCTTTTTTTGAAACATCCGAAGGGCCCTATCCAATATAAGCATCCATTCTATTCCTCGCGTTGTAGAGCGCTATCACGTACCTGACAACATCCGCAGCGCGGAGACCAGCAGGTGAAACGACAATAGTATGCGGGGTTCCTGTCTTCTCCGACGAGTCTGCAAGGTTGGACCCTTTAGGACTAAAAGATTTTAAGAAATCAGGAAGCTTTTCCAGTGTTCTTGGAGAGGTAAATGATGATGTATCGAGGAATGCTGAGTCTGTGTCTTAAATTAGTGCCTGCAGCCGTAATGTAGAGGACAGAAGTCCACCATACCTGGAACACTAAGATCACTCAGTTCAACCGCAGTCAACTCCTTATTGTGAC
This sequence comes from Aspergillus sydowii CBS 593.65, assembly GCF_001890705.1. NCBI lineage: Eukaryota > Fungi > Ascomycota > Eurotiomycetes > Eurotiales > Aspergillaceae > Aspergillus > Aspergillus sydowii. The sequence continues at coordinate 2,665,781 of NW_024467861.1, read as the reverse complement.
GTTTGGCTTTCTGAATGAAGTGGTCGGCGAGCAACCGGCCATCCATCTTCCCGATGGCTTCGTCGACAGTTCCCTTGCGCTCTTTTTGCAGAGGTTCCCCCTTAAGAGTCTTAGGTTTGTCTGTTTTATCCTCCTTGTCTTTTTTATCTTTCTTGTTCTTCCCACTCTTCCTTTTCTTGTTCTTGGGGCCGTCAGAAGCGCCACCAGTAGATTTATTCGGAGCGTCGGACTTGCTCTGCTTGGGGGGCTCCTCGGCCTGTCGCTTGCGCTTTTTCTCCATCTTGGCGGCGAAGCCAGTCGAGGTGTTCGTTTCTCCAGACATATTGGTCTGTATCCTCGGATATTCCGGAAGAGTATTCCAGCTTATCCAGATCTTTATTCTTGAATGGCACGATGATGCACTGGTTTGTCGCAAAAGTTCATGGGAACTTTTTTGTGCTGAGTCATCATGTTCTTATCGATAAGCTTGTCGGAGTCGAGAGTCTCGGCTGCATTGTTGTGAGACGCGCCCCCAAGTTCACGACCCCTCGTCGTCAACACTCTCGACTGCGTTTATCAATTGGTCTATCCCACGTCGGAGTATTAATTGCTCCTAGGCCTTTAACTCCGGTGCTTTAATGCCCGCTTGTTGCTAGCTGCGATGTCGAATACTCCTAATCCGCGTGGAAACCGGCCCGCGCGAGATTCCGGAGTCTCTGAAGCGTCTACCCCAGCCGGTGATACTACACTTACTAGGGTATGTATATATTCAACCAACGCTACACCTTGCTAATTCGCGTGTTACAGCTACAGCGCCTTCCTATTCACTCGCGCTATCCATCTACACCAAGGCGGCTTGCGGGATCCACAACCCCATCGGCGAACAGATCGGCTTCTCGATGGGGAACACCAGGGAACAGAGGGGGCGCCCCGTCGACTCCCTATGGACTCCGTGCAATGCAACGGCGTGCAGCGAATACTCCTGGACGCAATCGTCGGAAGAGCGGAGCAGCCCAACGTGAAACGGTTTTCGATGTTCTCCGAAACCTTAGTAAAGGTATGGAATCTTTGGATGGTTTTTACTGTTATTCCTAGTTGTTAACCATATCGCTGCAGCTCTCGCACCAGAATCACAACCTATACGATCATCACCGCAGGTTCAACCGGAGCCGGAACCGGAATCCGAGGTTGACGAATTTGACGAGCTTGATAATGAGCCTGCGCCTGAGAGACCACGACTATCTTTGCCGTTGGAGGACGTTGGAGACGAGGATAATGACACAAGCCCTGAAATACGCCCGCCGCGAATGTCGATGGCATTGGAGGATGACGATATGACACATACTTCTGTGGAATATCCTCGGAGAGCCACCTTTGACCGCGATAGAGGCCGATTGTCTATGGTGAGCCTTGGTGCCCCTCGGCTGAGTGAAAACTTTGCGGATACCACCGGGCTGGAAATCGGTTCAGATACTGGCGACGATACTGGCATGATACAAAACGACGTCGAAGGGCAGGATGAAACTCTCATCAGTCAGGGTGCTTTCGACAGAGGGTGAGACTTGAAACATTTGAATCAGATATTGCATGTTGACTAATACCATTTTCCCAGGGGAGAAACGGATGATATCGGACGGTTCAATCTTGATTTTAACTTTCCGTCACCTGCTGCCCCGGTTGATCTAGACCAGGATGAAGCCATGAACGACGATGAAGGGTTCGAGCTACCCGTGGACGACCTTGAAGAGCCAGGGCTTGGCCCAGGATCGGATGATAGTGACGTCGGTGATGCTACCGAAGGTCTCGGCCTAGAGTTATATCCTTCGGATCGAGTTTCCATGAGCCAAAGTCCTGGACTTGTTGGAGGAGGGCTACGCGAAGAAGACTCAGCTATACGGGGCCCAAAACAGAAGAAGCTATCGCGGCATGGTATTCCAGTTCCTAACATGCCTGCCGGTGTCGTCCGGAAATTGGCTACGCGGTTTGCACGAGCACGAGCCGGCCCGAAAGCAAAGATCAGCAAGACCACTCTAACAGCGATCGAGCAAGCATCTTCGTGGTACTTCGAACAAGCTAGCGAGGATCTAGCAGCATACTCAAAACATGCTGGGCGCAAAACGATTGATGAGACCGACGTCACGGCATTAATGAGGAGGTGAGTCCGTAGTATCTCTTCATATCTTGAATGTGGATGCTAATAGGCAGGCAACGCCATCTCAACAACACTACAACTGTATTTTCTCTCGCCCAAAAGCATCTACCGAAAGAGCTCTTGCAGGACATGAGACTCGCGATGCCTCCCAGATGAACAGTACAACTATGTTACAGTAATATATCATACCCAACAATCCGAACGCCAGTACCCAATGCGCCGTCTCACAGGCGGTTTACCAATTTATATTCTGACGGACACGGCGGGTAGCCTCGTTAGGCCGCTTACGAATAATCATCCATAGCATGATCGATGTCGCGAGAGATAATCCGTACCTATCTATATGAGCAACGAGTCTCGACCTGAAGGCTGCGGTAAGCCTTAGAGGACATCAGAAGGGACTTACCATGTGAAGATGTACTGGCTGTGGTTATTCCTTAGGTTCACTTCAGCAGCACGACCAATAGGAATGCCCTTGGCTTCCCGGTCCATTGCCTCTAGCAGATCCTGGACTAAAGGACGAGTTAGCCGCGCCCGGAATCAGAATCGTATACCTGCTTCTGCTTACCCATAGTCTGCTCTATCCATACCGCCTGACTACCTGTCAGTGCAGCCATTTGCTCAACATCCGGAAAGTAGAATCTTCCTTCCTCCGGCTTGTTATCTGGTGTAAACATATTCTTCTTCCAAGGTTCCCGTATCAAGCCTTCAACGGTCACTTCGCCCTTTGGTAGCCCCTCCGGCCTGTCTTTCTGGTCCATCGTCTTCTTGGAGATCCATCCCCTGTTAATCAACACCGTACTTTCTCCTTCCCCGCGCTCCAGTGGGGTGATAACCATAAATCCATCCTGACCTTCACGCATGCGCGGCCCAATCAACATCTCCTGGTCATGCCGGAGCCGACCTGTAACGTAAACACGGCGATAATCAAATTCAGAAACAACACTTGGGTCGACACGTGGAGGTAACGGAAGAGGTTCTCTAACAAGGCGGTCTTCATATTTTGCAATCAAATTCGTTTTCCAGTCGAGGCGTTGGATTTGCCATGTTCCGAGGGCGAAAGAAATGATAGGTATTAATGCTTCATTCACAGGCCAGTCAGTAATATTCCCAGAACACATATAGCAATTGTGAAGGAAAATAGCATACCCAGAATTATCAAACCTGGTCCATGTTTGCGGCCGGCTCGAACAATTTGTGCAGGGTGGTCCACAACTGATAGCCAGCGTTGATCATCGCCCATTTGCTGACCGTTGAAGAAGCGAACCTGAGTCTGTTGGCGGCGGCATCTGGAACAAATTGTATCGAGCTTGAGTGCTGTGCGCGGACTTCGAGCGGACGAGGAGGATATGGGAAGTTGCCATGCCCGAGGAGCGGCCCGCTGGAGGACCGAGAAAATGGGTCGCATGTCCAATTGAGGTGTGTGAATTTCTTTTTTATTCTAGCTGTGAATGTTCAGGTGAAGATTGCAAAACCTCCTGATGTCGATGGTCTGAGTAAGAAGAAAAGTAATAATGCCGAGTTGACGGAGGAGCTGGAGGGATTGGCGGCCGAGTCCATTGCGGAACTAAAATGATCGTCGCCGGCTTACGGTATACGCTGGCGACGATTCCACTGGCCTTGAAGGTCATGGCATCATTCTCGATTTCTCACAACACCATCCTAAAATAAATATGTTTTTCGCCGGTTCTTTACAGGAAGGGATTGCCTTGGCCGTTAAGGACTCCAAGACTGTTATTTGCTTTGTGCCAGGTTCGTACTGCTGATACCCTGAGGTAACTAGCATCTCATGGTACCGCTGCTAACCAGTGCTCTCTTCAAAAGATAACGGCGAGACCAGCTCAACATGGCAAGATGAATACTTTACGGGTGATGAGGTACATTTTTTGATGGCTCTATAAAGTCCCCGCCTGCACACTTTATTCTGAACCGTTCTCTAGCAGTTTACAAGGCTACTGAAAGCGCGATCTGTCCTACTGCGCATTGCCAAAGACAGCCCAGAGGCTGGGTTCCTAGCTTCTGTCTGCCCCATCACACAATACCCAACAGTTGTTGTCATTAGGTATGGATTTCATTTTGATTAGGTTAATCGAGCAATGAGCTCAGTGCAGCTGTGACTGACCTTCTTGTAGGAACGGAATGCTACGGGAATATATCATGCCGAATGTCTCCAAAAACGAGTTCCGCGCCCGACTTACGGCCGCTATAGATGATGATACTTCTGAATCCCAGGCAGCTGCGCCTTCAATAGCTCAGCGACCGCCCGAGCTGCCTCAGGAAACAAATTCACCCGCACCAGCTCCGGACCCTGTTGTAATAACCCCCGCGCGAAGTGCGTCGGCATCCGACGCGCCGTCAAAACCGGAACAGGCCAGTCGAGATACACCTGAGAATAAATCTAGTGAGAAGGGAAAAAAGCCTGTATATGTTGGAGGCTCCCAAAGTCAGCCTCGAAAGCAGGAAGAACATAAGGACCGCCAATCCCCGATGGACTCCCGGGAAAAGAGTCAGGAGAAGGATACGAAAGGCAACTCACCAATACGAGCCGCAAAGAAAGAGAAGTTGGCACATGAACCACCAGCTCGTCGGCCCACACAACCAACAGGGCCTCCAACACAATATCGTCTACAAGTGCGACTCTTCGATGGAAGTTCCGTGCGATCAACCTTTTCGCCCACACAGACTATCCACAAAGATGTCCGCCCTTGGCTTGATGGTCAACTAGAAGAAAAGAAACCCTATAATCTCAAGCATATTCTCACTCCCTTGCCGAATAAGACACTTACAATCACTGAAGAGGACCAAACGCTACGTGAACTCATCACCGGCTCTACGGCAACCTTTGTCATGGTTCCTATCAAAACATATATAGATGCATACTCGGAATCAGGGTCTTTACCCGTCCGAGCCTTGTCCTCAGCGTATGGGCTGGTTACATCTGTAATTAGCGGCACGGTAGGGTATGTCGGATCCTTCGTTGGGTACGCCCAAAACACCGTTGGGCCATCACAACCAGAACCGGCTCGACCCAGCGAGTTACAGCCACCTACAGACAGTGCAAGGCGCCCTCGACCGTGGGGCCCGAACATTCGGACTCTTAGAGACCAGGGAAGTGAACAGGATAGTCAATTCTATAATGGTAATCAGGTGAGTTGCTCAACAATCTCCCCCAACTTCTATTCAGTATTGACTGGCTAACTTTGTCATTTTCTGAGATGCAGTTAAATTTCGAACCAAGACAAAATGATGAGCCATGAAATTGGCGTATCTTTGAGCGAATAGTACTCTTTTCATCTTATACCATTGTTCACTACGGAAGCCCTGTAGGTTATGGGCTGTGCGTTGCTGGTGGATATGGTGGATATCCTTCATTGTATTATCTTTGCACTAAATAGGCAGGAACGGATGGTTCGAGTTTTGAGCCGTAGGACCGATCGCGCCTTACCCCAGGAGTGGCGGAGACACATTTCTACTTCGAGGAAGGAACGATGGGATCCATGTAAATTGCCCAACTCCAGAAAGCGACCACCGGGGGCGCTGGCCCTGGGCCCGGGGATCAGGTGCAGCTTCCCCACGAGTCAGACAGATATTTGACTTCTAGGAAGGCACAACTCCAGCTCCCGTCGGATATTACTCCATACGTACTTCGTCTCCAGGTCAGTAGACACAGCTAGTCGGAAAGAGTATCTTGAAGGGGAGATTATTTTTTTTATGTTCGGGTATCTTTGTTTATCTTGGCCCAAAAGTAGACTCCAGTAAATCTCTAGACGACAGAGAGAGCAGACTACTTGACAGTAATATGGTTAATACAGTAGTCATAAGTACGCCGCTATGCAAACGCCGTTTAGATTGACCTCCATGCGGAATTCAAGCTACGTATTTTGCTAAACCACCTTGAAGCCCAATCGCAGTATACATGTTATATCACGCTTAGTAAGGTTTGGCAGCAGCCTGGCAAGCTTTCTATAAAATCACAAGAATATCAGCATCATGTTACCATGAACAAGGAAGAAACATACCAGCTGGTCAAGGTACCATCCGCAAATGGACATGTTACCTTGGTTGTCATCCATGCACTTGCGGAAGTTGCGGATGTCAGTTTCGCAGGCGGGAGTCTCCCAGGAGCTGTTCGTTGCGCTGCTCTGCCAGAGGCTGTTGTCCATGGGCTGGGCCTCTGCAGGGGGGGCCTGCTGGTTCTCGGCAGGAGCGCTAGAGCCGCCGCCAGAGAAAAGCCCACCGATGGCGTGGCCGATGGAGGAACCGACTGCTACACCACTGTAGGAAGTTAGTAACTCGAATTTATACATGGCATGAAATATCCGATGTCGCTCTATGCGCAGCTTGCCACCAAGGGAAGGTAAAAAAAGTCATCTAAGCTCGGGTACGGAATATGCGACTTACGCAGCGGTGGAAGCCATCTGGCCGAAAAGACCGGGCCCAGCGCTCTGCTGGGTGGGAGCTGGGGCTGGAGGAGCCTGAGAAGCAGCAGGAGGGTGAGCAGCGGTCGAGTGAGGCTGTTGCTGCTGGCCGTATGGCGAACGAGCTGGCTGCGCGGGAGCAGTAGGACGAGTGGGAGCGCTGCGCGCGGGAGTAGGAGCGGGAGCAGCACCACGGCGTTGGCGAGGCATGTTGACTGATGTGTATGATTTTTTTTCAGGTGTGAGATATGGTAGAGATAACGTCGACGTGGGTGACGGGGCTTATATAGCTTGGTAGTAAAGAAGATGGTCGAATAGCCGGCGGAGAAGCAGGTCCACTGGGATTCGGGATGTTTCGAAATCTCCGGCGGTGTGATTGGTGAATTGATTATTTATGTCAGCATTCCATAAGGGGTATAGCGTTACAGTCCAAAATTAATCAGGTACAGCTTCCATACTCCGTAGATGGAGAACCCCAGGTACAAGTTGTTAAGAGTTGCTACAAGTAAAGAGCAATGATTACAGAACTAACATCACTCTGTCCAGTACTATAATTTGTGAGTTTATGAGTTGTTTATTTGAATTGAATTGCCAACATAGATATACATCAAGTCCGGTATCTCCGGCCTGGATAGTGGCGAGTGTTGCTGACCCTGTGAGTCACTTGCGCTGGATACAGAGAGTATTTCGGTAAGCTGTGAATGTTTTGATGCTGGTATTATACGCGAAATTTCCACAGAACGACTGTTGGTCGGGAATCGCGAGCACCGCGAAACCTAGTGGGCGCCTTACTGCGAGACCTTTCCTGTGAGGTTCCGCTCATCCATAGACCGATCGAGAATCGAAGACACCTATCGAAACCGAAGTGCACGGGCAGTCATATTGAATGCCGGGGGTGGACCTTTATGCGACGGTTGTATTTAATTTTCCGGTGGGACATTGTTATGGCCGACGGGAAACATTGGGTTGAGTTCATGTTTCCTTCCTCGCTTTCCTCGATTCATCCTTTTTTTTTCTTCTCTCATTGCGGCGCTCCCTGCGCTCTTCCTTGCTGCGGCCCTTTTTATGTTTGCCGTCTTTCGTACCGGACTTAGTTTTGCCATTCTTGTGTCTCCGAGTACGGCCAGCATCCTTTTCGGATGTTTCCATATTTTGTGAGGCTTCGGTCTCCTTGACGCCGCTCGCAGGTCCGGTGTTGGGGTTGGCGTCGGAATCTTCGGAATCGCTTGAAGCAACTTTGGACGAAGCCTCGGGCGTGGTGCTTGCTTTCTTAGCTAAAAGTGATGCTTTCAGTTGCCCGCGAGCCTTCTCCTTAGCCATTTGCTCCTCCCGTTGTAAATCAAATTTCTCGTTTCCGGCCTGTAAAGATAAGTGATGGCCCAAAAGCGGAGCAGGAATAGGGTCGCATACAAGCCCATGTTTAATAAAGCGCCCGGCAGCTTGTTTATCAAGCACCATAGTCCTTTGCTCTGGTTCCGTCTCCAGCGACTTTATCTTGTCGAAGTATTGTCTCACTCTCGTCAGTTCTCTGAAAACCGGATGCTCTGTAGCTTTTACACCGTGTAGGCGCAAATACGCTGTGAAAACAATAAGTTAGTTTACTCTTCGTAGAAATTGTAAGGGAGTTGTACAAAATATCAATGACTCCAAAGCATAAGTAATCAAGACATGAAATTTCGCTTTGTCTAGAACCGGCAGCTTCTTGGAAGATTCGATAACAGTGCTCTCCAGGATCGGCGCAAGCGCCTCTTCGAGGCCATCAACATTATCGTCCAGCTGCTCAATCAGCGGAATTAGGTCTGCAGACTCCATTTCGCCGGGCTATAATCCGTAGGTTCAATGACCTTGAAGTTTGTCGGGTGCGGGTTCTTTGAAAGTTTTCTGCGGAGAAGCCGCGATCGCTGTGCCTCATACCTAGGCGGTGTCCATGGCGGTGACGATGACGAGCATCAATTGCCTACCAGGACAGGATGCTTTTTACTTGTCAGGATATGAATTCACCAACCCAAGACTGACTCCGACCTTAGGCACGCTATCAATGTGTGTTACTTGAATATACCCGCTCTTTGCAGCCGTGAGAAAAACAGATGCTCTCTGAACATTAATAGCGCCACCCCAACTTAATGGTGTTCGGTCACCGCCTCTCAGTCTCGCATATGTTGGGGGTCCGTCCGCTCTTGCGGGCAGCGGCTTCGGAGGTATGCGTTGCTAAAGCGCGTATTCCTTATCAGATATTTTCTAGCCGGCTGGTATCGACATGGATGCAAGATGCAGACAGGGCCTCCGCGGAGAGTGAAAACCGCCGACTATCTGGCCGCATTCATATCCTCGGAGTCGGAAACGTCGGCACATTCGTCGCCCATTCGCTCGCGAGCCAGCCATCTCCACCACCCATCACTCTTCTTCTTCACAATCCGGGGGTATTCTATGCTTTTCAGAAACGGAAACAGTGTCTGGCCATCAATAGCGCCGGCCTAGACGATATCAAGACTGGCTTTGACGTCAGTGTCCTCTCCAACGGAACTTGGTACTCATTGCCTTATGGAGTTGAAGGGAATAATGCGCCGGCAGGTGAAAAGCACATCGCTGAAAATATGACCGAAAATGAAGCCGAAATTGAGGCTGAAATGGCAGATATTGAAGAGGATACCGAACCAATTGAGTGTTTAATAGTCACCGCTAAAGCACCTGCAACTGTAGCTGCGCTGCGATCTGTACAGCACCGATTGACACCCGAATCTACTGTATTGTTCATCCAAAATGGCATGGGAGTTATCGATACAGTAAACAAGAAAGTCTTCCCGGAGCCTACACTCCGTCCACACTACATGCTTGGTATCGTCAGCCATGGCCTGGCTCAGCGACAGGATAGGTTTCACGTCACGCACACTGGGTTGGGCACAACAATATTAGGTCCAGTGCCATCACAAAACTCTGGAACCCTGGCATCGAACAATGAGGAGCCAGATTGGGCCCCGAGTACCAAATATCTACTGCGGACATTGACACTTACGCCGCCTTTGGTTGCACTTGCGGAGACCCCTTCCTCCATTATGCTATATCAGCTGGAGAAATTGGCCATGAATTCCATTATCAATCCATTGACTGCATTAATGAACTGTCGAAATGGCGAAATATTGTATAACTATAGCTTCACGCGTGTGATGAGATTACTTCTTTTTGAGGTCTCCAGCGTGATCTGCAGTTTACCAGAGCTGCAAGGCATACCTGGGGTCGAGAGTCGCTTTTCTCCAGAGCGTTTGCGCGGGATGGTAACGCAGCTTGCAAATAAAACAGCCAAAAACCACAGTTCCATGCTGCAGGACGTGCGATCTAACAAAACAACGGAGATCGAGTTTCTGAACGGCTACATTATACGAAGGGGCGAGGAACTCGGCATAAAATGTGTGGCGAATTACATGATAAAACACCTTGTGCTTGCGAAACAACGAGAATCACGGCAAAAGGATTTCAGCGCTATTCCTATTGACATCACAGATGACCCCAAGACCAGCGGGTCTTGACCGTTTGCATGTGCTTAACGCCTTTATACCCAACCTTATACAGCTTGCAAGGCTTTATTGCAGAGTTCCTTGATTTGCTTCCACCTCTTCAGCAACATTTGCACCTTACCCTGGTGCTCCTGGCCTATCTTGCTAGATCCAAGATTACCCAATTCATCTATAGCCAAATCCGCCTCCTTTATATATGTACGGATCCAGTCTCGGATAATGTCTTCCGACTTCTTCTCATCTACTCCTCTGGTAGAGTAGCCGAGGACGTAATTTTGCCAGTCTTCGAGTGACATATATTTAATGCAAGCGGCGACTTCGGTCCGGTAACACACTCCGGTGGCTGTGACTTGATAGTTGCTAGTGCGGTGTAAGCAGAGAACTCAAACATGGGCATGAAGGACCAAAATTTACCCGAAGTACTGCTGCAGGTTCAACTCTTCCTGAATGGATGTGCTGAGGTCGCTAAATACTATATCATCCAAGTATAATGCTTCGGAATCGCTTTCGCCTAGGTAAAATCCATCTACCAAAATCAGCAAACAGGAAAGAGGAATTATGAGTTACGCTTGCCTCACATTCGGTGAACAGAAAATCATTTGGATGGGGCCCATAACTCATGAAAATCTCCTCGCCCGCCTCTACATTAAAAGCTATAAGCAGTCTAACAAATGTTAGCTTCAATAGGCACGTACCATACGCTTTCACAGCCCTGAAGACGTATTCTTGGCCATCGAACTTGACATCGCACTGTAGGAGTCAGCAAAACGGTCTTGCAGCTTACTGTCAATTGCACATACTGCCACATCGGAATGGTTAAAGTAATCAGCGAATGGAAGTAACGCCATAGCATCATTCCGATCTTCAGGTGGCTCCTGGCCAGGCATCAAATAGAAGAAGCTCCTGGTGTTAACAATCAGCCAGTAATAAGAGTAGATCTCCTTGCTGGTCTCTGGGAAAACAGCGGCCACGCTCTCCCAGGCCTTGCGCAATCGTTGTTCCTGCTGGGGGAGAAGCTTCTGGTGGGAAGATTCATATTCGAACTTCAGTTTCTCTTTCGGAACACACTTCCAGCAACCCGATATCGACGGTGGTAGAATAGTGGCCGGTCCAGGAGAGGAGCAAGCGCGCAAAGACTCTGGCCATAGAATCGGCATGCAATCTTCAAAATCGTTCCGGGTTGGCCAGGTTTTCCTCCAAAGCTCATACGGCTCCAGGTCCTCTGGCTCGCCATGACACAAAAATGCAGCTAGAAGCGCATGTACTGGCGTTCCCTCGGCAAATTTTCTGGCAAATGAAGATGGAATCGTATCTACTGCCAACATTACTTGTCGTGGGACTCTCACAATTGCCTCATTTTCCTATGTGCAGACCTTAGAATGCGGAATACTTCGCAGATGCGGGACATGCGGTCACGTACTTGTATACTCCGCTTGGCTATCATTCCTAGGCCGCGCCCTGGGAATTTTGCTGGGCCAACGCCATTCACAATGATGCCCTGGGATACTGCCCATTGCGTGAACAATTCATGCTCCTCGCCAGGCCACCAAGCTGGTCTCATTTTTATTATCCGGGAAAGGAGCTGAAGGTCCAAAAATTGACTGGCCCTACTATATATAGTGTCAAAATTCACGTCGGGAACCACATGTTTGATCACACTATCCCACCGTACTAAACTTATTATGAACAAGGGTTGATAAATCGAAATTATCGCCGTTATCAATCTTTTATCAGTAGTACGGTGAGCCATAGGGGCCACCTGCGTTGTCCGGAACCGTCCTCCGCATCAGACCACCTCAGAGCTCATCTCTTCCTGGTTGAATACCAAACAATGTCTGGCTGAATTTCTAGCAGCAAAATGTCCCTTTTTAAGAGGCCCGGGCCTATCGCTCGCAGTGTGCGTGAGATCGCACTGCCATGCGCACACATTCCACGGCCCGCATGCTCGCGCTCTTTTTCCGGCCTCAATCGCCCGTCACCAAAATATCCCCATCATGTGCCGCTCGGCTTCTTCGAGAAGGGGTTTCTCGCCATTGGCTCTGCAGTAGGAGCACTGCTCAACCCTCGAAGAGCTGGTCAGTCTGAATCTACTGAAGAAAAAAAGGAAAAAGAAAAGGTTCTATCCTGAAAAACTAACTCAAATCTCCCCTGGTCCAGACCTAATCGCAACCCTCGGCGAAGTAACAGCAACGCCATACTTTATATATCGACTCCGCAATGCTATGCTCCAAGATCCCACAGGTCGACAAATTCTCCGCGACCGCCCACGCATAACCTCTGAAACGCTCCCTCTTCCTTATCTCCGTTCCCTCCCCGAGAACTCTGTCGGACGCACCTACGCCGCATGGCTAGACAGGGAAGGCGTATCCCCAGATACCCGCGATAATGTGCAGTACATCGATGACCCAGAATGTGCATACGTCATGCAGCGATACCGCGAGTGCCACGACTTTTACCACGCCGTAACTGGGCTTCCTACATTCGTAGAGGGTGAGCTGGCGCTCAAAGCGTTTGAATTCTTGAACACATTGATTCCGATGACGGGACTTAGCATGGCTGCATCTGTGCGATTGAAGCCTGCGGAACGGGAAAGGCTATTTTCGTTGTATCTTCCTTGGGCGGTGCGTAGTGGACTGTCCAGCAAGGAACTAATCAATGTCTATTGGGAGAAGGCTCTAGAGAAGGATGTTGATGAATTGCGGACAGAGCTGGGGATCGAGAAGCCGCCGGACATGAGAGACATTCGACGAATGATAAGGATGCAGAAGAAAAGGGAGAAGGAACGGTTGGAGGGCAAGAGTTCGTAGGCTTCTTTGTTTTCGATGAACAACTTATGTACTTTTAGCGAGATTTATAGATGTACAATATTACCCCCACTTGACAGCCTCCGAAGCAAAGCAACGACAAGTGATAACCTGTCACCTACACCCTCCTAATAATGAACGTGTCCAATCCACGTTGATGGACATGTTCATTTTATCATAGCCCATGTCGGTAAATGTAGCTCAAATCAGGTGATCGGATGCGTCGTAAATCATAGTCCTCCATAACCATGCCGCTATCCTAATTCACAGATCCAGCAGATCGTCATCATCATCCCATCCGCCCTTACGCCGAGTAATCACAATCTTCTGTTCCTCCTCGTCCTTGCGTTGGTTTTCCGCCACGGCATTAAGAAGTTGTTTAAGTTGTTCTTCTGTGACCTTCTGTCGTAGTTGACCCGTCTGCGCAAGCATGATGAGTCTGTTCTCAATATCCATAGCACGAGATTCCTTCACCATGCGGATACGCCCTAGACGATCTGCGGCTTCTGGTTCGAGGATCTGGTTTAGGATACTGGCGCGTCGTTCGGCTAGATACAGAAGGGCGTATTATAAGCGGGTGTTGTAGCAATGGAGCGAGCTTTCCGATAGAGCTTACCTTCAACTTGTCTGGCGAAAATGGCGGGTTAGTGACTCATGTTGAACAGGGCATATCACAAGACTGGGATCATACGCACTTTCTCTGGTCTTCTTGACCACCTTCTGATGGACCCGGACCACCCCTGGGGCCGCCGCCCTGTTGTTGGAGTTGCGCAAGACGAGCTCGCCTGATCTACGGCAGTAATCATGTCAACTCGACTGCGGGTATTGTGTGACCGGGACCGAAGTGGGAGCTGCATGTACTGACCTCCTCTAGCTCTGCGTCTGCCATAGCTCTTCCAAGAATTATTTAGGATGGTCTGACAACAGAAATACGCGAGGGAAAATAAGACAGAGTTTCTCGATGGAGAATGAATATTGCGTCAGTCAATCTGAAGATTTGTCGCGCTGATAGAAGCCCGAACCCCACTCTAACTATGGCCTGAGGCAGAAAGATTTCATGATGGGGGTGGGGCTGAGCGCGAGGCATTCAAGAATCAAGATTCCAAATCGCGGCAGGTCAGATTCCGAGAATCGTGCCTGATCATCGGATGGCTGTGATTCACTGATTATGGCCATAGCGCCATTGACGCACGTTTTACTCTTGCAGAGGAGACATAGACTCTCCATTGGTTGGTGCCTGAGCTCGTGTCTTGCTCTCAAGCAAGCAAGGAAGGAAAGTGTATTATTGAAGGCTTGAAGCCGAAACGCCCCGCCGTACAAGGAGCTTTCCATCGTCCTCCTGTGTTCCTATAATTACAATTATTGCTGCGACAGCCCCAGTGGATGAGGGATACACCACAAATGTGAAGCCTAACAATTAAAGTCTCACAATAGTACCCGACCAAGGCCGTAACTTAAACTGGTCCATTCTGCATGTGGTCCTCGCTGTCTGGCAGAGGAGCCCCAAGTCAATAAAGCAGCAATACCCCGCTGGCTACTTGTACGACGGTAGTACGCGCAATTGCACATTGAACAGTTGTTACAAAGTGGCTTTGGTGTGATCCCTTGCGCTGTTTGTTAGGAAGTCCAGCAAGATCGGCGCCGTGTCTGTCATGTTTCTGACGAGGTCGGTTAATTTTCTCGGATGAAAGGTCACGAGCGAATCAGCCAGACAGATGCTGGGATAGTCATGATAATAACACGGGGTATTAATATATTAATGTCACAATCACATATCGTAGCTCGGCTTCGCCTTGTGATAGCAAGGATTCGTGGAAACGCGAATACGCGTCACATGATTGAGTGGCGGTCATTTACGGTAAGTTATTCGCCACTGCGGTATGCCCGCGGTAAATACGGCTCGGAGGAGTGGCTCCGCCGGGATCCTCCTTGAGTCCTTGACTGACGAAGAGGCTGTGAAGTGCTTCCACCACCACCAACATTCCTCATCTGCTAGCCGCCTTGGAAAGAGGGGTTCGTTCCATCTCCAACTTCCTCTTCTTGTCGTCACTCACATTCCTTCTTCCAATATCACCTCGCCCCGACCCGCCCAGTCTACCTTCGTTCTGCCACCTCGCATCCGCTCCCTTCCCAGCCTTGACCTCATTCCTTTCTTCAGCGTCAATGCGTCCCAACTGAACCTATTAGCGCCTCTTTGAGTTACGCGCCGATACGAATCCTGTCTTCCAGCCTAATATCTCGCAAATCCAATCTCTTGCACCCTTTCTTCGTTTCGACCCGTTTTCATGAGATCGATAGATTGATTGTCTGCCTTATAGCGACGTCTATCTGGTCCCGGCACTTCCCTTCGTCGCCGACTCCCCGACTAGATTCTCGCCACCATGGCAGAGTATGTCCACAAACTCAAAGCGATATGAAGCAAATTCTAATTCATATATAGTTTAATCGCCTTCCATTCCTACTATTCTCACCAGAGTTTCCTCTCCCCTTCAAACATGATTCCACGCCCCAGCCACAAACGCTCCCTTTCTTCTGGTAATAGGTCTGCTTCGCCAGATCGACAAGTTACGAAAGCCAAATCCACAAACGACCTCTTGAAAAGCGCTGCCACACCCCCGGCTACTGCCGTGCGATCCTCAAGTGAAGGCGGATTAACCGACGCTGGTTTCAGCACGCTGAAAGACCCGAGACTTGTACCGAGCTCTGAATCGTCAGAATCATCTACACCACCTTCGCATCACCCTGATCTCAACGGTGAAGTCGCAACATTGAGTTCAAAGCTAGTACAAGCCATCAACAACCAGACAAAGCTCGACGATACTCTAGTCGCCACCCGTCAAGAATTAGAGCTAGCCCAGGAAAAGGTCCGCGCGCTCGAGTTAGAGAACGCTAAATACCGACGAGACATTGATGAGAGTGTATATGTGAAGAAAGCCGACGTCGACGATGGATTTGCGCGCCTGGAAGCCTCTTTGGAAGAGGAGAAGACGCAGCGTATCATGATCGAGAAGGAGAAGAAGGGCATTGAACAGGAACTAGAAACACTCACCGCAGCTCTTTTCGAAGAAGCGAACAAGGTAAACATAATTGACTCAACCATTTTTTTAAACTTTTTTTGAATCTTCTTCTAACCTCCGTCCAATAGATGGTCGCTGCTGCCAAACTAGAGCGCGAAGCTGTGGAGAAGAAAAACGAACAGTTGCGCTCCCAAGTCAAAGACACAGAGTCGCTCCTCGCCTCGCATCAGGAACAATTAGCCGAGTTGAAATCCGTCCTTCAAGTTATGAATATTTCAAAAGATGACCTTGATGGTCGCACAGCCATTTCTACCGCACCACCTTCTCCAGCCGGCCCCTTGCAACCACCCGCATTTACAAGGAAGAGCATGGAAGCTACAGATATTCCGGGCGATGTTATATGCGCCGAGATCGCTCCAGGCCCCGCTACAAGCTTTCCTGAGCTCATCAAGACTGTATGTCGAACTGACGTACTAGGGTACGAGGATTTTCGGGACCTATTCACTGCGGCAAAAAGCTCCAAACCACCAAGCCGAGCGACCAGTGGGTCATACTCTGGGCTAAATGTCATGAGCTTAGCTAGTTTCAGCGGCGCGGGATTCGGCTCGGCCTCCTCGTCACCCTCCAAATCTCAGACCCATTCACCGAATGGAAGTGTTTCCTCACCACAGCCAGCAACTGCGAGCGTTCCTCTGAAGGATGCGCGTTTCTATAAGCGCGCACTTATGGAGGATATTGAACCGACCCTTAGACTTGATGCAGCTCCTGGAATATCTTGGCTAACCAGACGGTCTGTACTAAGTGGTATTTGTGAAGGAAGTCTTGTTGTCGAGCCGATGCCATCAAATGTCAAGAAATACGAGTTTCCATGCTCTCTCTGCGGCGAACGGCGAAACGGCTCTGATAATGAGCGGACCCACCGTTTCCGAACTTCTGACAGTGAAACAGCACAGCGATATCCGTTGTGCGTCCTCTGCCTAGAGAGGGTGCGCTCGTGTTGCGAGTTTACAGGCTATCTTCGACTCATTCTTGACGGCCATATCCACGCCGAAGATCCCGACGATCTAAAGGAAGCATGGGAAGAAACTATTCGCCTAAGAGAGAGGATGTTTTGGTCCAGAATTGGCGGTGGAATCGTCCCCATTTTCGCTCAAACAAGTGCCCCAGAAGAACAGCCCGAGGAGTGTCAGCGCGATATCGATACTCCTATCCAAAAACCCGTGGTGAAAATCGAACAGAGCGATATACAAAGCGCTACCCTTGATCAGGAGAAAATTGCTGCAAACATCCAGCCTGTCGCTGCGGACGCCATGACCTAGAGTTCTATTACTAGGCATACCTAATTTATCAGTGGCATTGGTGACATGTCTCTTCGTCTCGAGAATCGACTCGCAAAAGACCGTTCGTGCGAGACTTCGATATTCGCCAAACCATCATTCAGATGTTAGAACCGCTCCGCAGTTTGAACGATATTTTGTTGTCATGCCAGCGGCAAGTCATAGCGGGATATAATCAGTGTAGCATGACCTCAAGCGCGGGCCGCTTGTTATCTTTTTTTCTTGCTTATGCTCCATACTCTCTATTCACACCGTGCCAACGGGTATTCGTGGTGTTGTCGCTTTTAATACCTTGTGTCGTCTATTCCCCACGACCAACTTTCGCGGCGACATGTTGTATTACTACTAATATTGTTTTGCTTCGTTTGGTCCCTGTATATGGTCTTATTTCTTAATATTTTCTTTTGAGTCTTTGTTGTTTTTCATTTCCTATAATTTGTTGGGGCATTCATCATACGGCGCAACGGGAGTACTTTTGTTTTGTTCCCTCTCATGGGTGGTTCGTTTATTGTTGATTCTATTTCGTGTTATACATTCATGGCTGCAAGGTCTTATGCATGAATGGGGACGATCTACGAGATGGTTAGTTGCTATACCATGGGTTTATGGCATTGATATTCCTTTGCAATTCAAAAATAACTCTTCGACAAGACTGCGTTTCCAGACACCGAAGCTCTTAATTCAAATACCAGAGTAATTGGCTAGTTGTAGGATCAACACGCCCGAGATTTGATGGACAGTCATAAACACAGTAAATACTCTACAGGTAGAAGCGGATACCCTTAGGACAAGAAACTATAGTACTATTTCGAGAAAGTTCCCATAACCATGAAACTCCAGAGAATGAAGACAACGCCAACACAGCAGGCCCCCAACGAAAAAATTATGTCCTCATCATTGCTTATACCGCTCATGAAGATGCCTGATCTGATCCTCGATATTCATATTTTGGGGGTTCTGTGGCCCGCCCATAGGGCCCACAGGGGCCGGCTGCTGCTGCTGCTGCGGCCCGGCTCCCGGAGCTCCTTCAAATGCCATACGCTTTTTCCTAGCCTCTTCCTCGGGATCGGAGACGCCTTGGAGAGCAGTAGAATCAAAGACGTCGCTTCGCTGACTAGCAAGTCGTTTGAGGTTACCAACCACGTCTGCTGTGGAAAGGTTGGTTGTTGCGGTTCGGGCTTGATTCTTGGCCTGCTGTTCTCGCCAGCGCGGATCCAGCATTTCAATGCGCATGTGTTGTTGCAACTCCGCTTCGGGGATTTGCTGTTTACAGTTTGGACAAAGAGCCATAGCGCCCGCGGCATTCTGGCGGCGAGCTTGCGCACGTGGGACGTAGTCGGAACGGATGCGCATCGGTTGCTGGCCCGGAGCGGCTTTGGCGGCGGCAGCTTGTTCGCGGGCCTCCATGCGCTCTCGGATACGTTGCTCTTCTTCCTCTGCAGCTGTCGCAGCAACGGGCGGAATTGGAACAGCTTGAGGTGGTTGTGGCTGAGGGGAATACACAGGACCGACTGGTTGAACAATGGGCTGGGGTTCTGGCTGTGTGGGGTAGGCGTTGTAGTACGTGGGTGCCTCCAGGTCAGTTGGCATGGCTTCTTCAATGCGGAGAGGATTAAGCGACATCATTGCTTTCTGCTCTAGGGAAGCCGACTGCAGGTCGTTTAGGGAGGTTGGTGGAGGCAGGTCGGCTTGATCGTCTGCTTCCGTGAAGAGAACTGTTTCCACGACCACGAAGTCGTGCCAGTCGATTTGGGCATACTCTATCCGCTCAGCTTCTTCCTCTTCCTCCTTCTTTTGTTTCTGCTGTTCCTGGAATTTCACCCATTCCGCTCGCTCCCTCGCGCGCTCTAGAATATGAAACCTATTCTTCACATTGTGCTCCAGTTCTGCTATTCTCTTCTTCTGAGAAGTAGCTTCATCGACGCCCTCTGGTCGCAAAAGAATGGTATACTGGTCGACCAATCGCGTAAAAAACTGATAGAGGCTGTGCTGTGGTCGAAGGAAATCAAACTGGAAGTTCCTCGCTTCGCGCTGAGAAAGAGCTGTCATAAAAGACTTTCCCCGTTTGGCTACAAAAAGAGCTGTGAGCCTGACAACTTCCAAATCTTGCGCATTGATTATCGGCATTCGTGCTGAGAAGTGGAACTCTGGAGGCTCTGCAGGTCCCTTGGGCGCTTCGGGTGCTGGAGTTGGAGTCGGCTCGCCTGGGCGGCCAGCAGACACATCAGTCCCTCTCCCCTCCTTAATCTCATTAAGACGCCATTGGTAGAATGGTGCATACGGGTCATTCGAATTTAAGAAGGAGAATTTTGGATTATTTCGTTCCTTTTCGCGTACGCGATCTAAGAAACCGAGAAGTTAGTTGCCGTCCTCAGATAGCGTCCTCAAAAATAAGAAATTGCAAAATACCTTCAAATACGGCGCCATTTCGCGCGACATATCCCGCTGTCTTCTCAACGATTGCTATACAAGCCGTTAGCACGCGCATCACTTCACAGGCACGTTGAGAGAACTGACCTCGAATGTCCTTTGGTGGCAAGACCACGCCCCCGGGAGGCTTGCTCACATCGTCCGGGACGGTTGGCGTATTGCCGTTACTCATTGATGCCATCTTAGAGACACCGGCCAGGGCGTTCGGTGGGTAAGAGGGTGCTGGGAAGGGCGATCTCGAAACTTGGGGGCTGATCCCAAATGCCAAAGACTCGGCTTCATCTTTCTCATGACCGAAGCGGTTAGTGTAGCCGCGCGCCTCTCTGCGGCTGCTGTGACTGGACCAATCTACCGCCAGCGCTAGGCCGAAACAAGATGGTGATCGTCTTATGTAAGCTCAGTTCCTCCGGCTGTCGCAGCCTCAAAAGTGAGACAAGTGAACTTTGGTTGGTTTCAGGCCCCATCAAGGACCATCAGAGCGAATACTCCAGGTCTAGCCGGCAGCAATAATTATATTGAACATATTCTATAGTGAATTAATTGTTGAAATAATCTGTAGCATAGACTGGCTGTTTCCGTCCGATACCCTGCATCTAGACCTCTGCAACCAGCATGTATGCTCAACTGCTTAAAGCGGTTGGCCTCACCTCCGTGAAAAGGGAGTTCCACTGTTCACTGTAACTTAAGCGCATCCACACGTGTTAAGTTCACCATTTGGCTTCCTTTCACAACTCCATCCGACCACTTCATAAGGCTCCTTCCCTCGTTTCTCCTTTCTTTCCCTGGTCATGGCGCTGTGTGACTAGTGGCTACTTCTTATTCAATTCTCCTATTCCTGCTGTTCCTTAATATCAATTACTTCCCATACCAGCGCGATCCTTGGCGGCGCCTCTACGTCGGCGTCTTGTCGAGCTGCCAGTTTCCGACTGCTCCTCGACCCCTCTGAATAATCTTCTAATTTTTTTATCATCTATTCATACCATTGGAATACCTCACACTCTCTTTTACCTATTTATAAGCTCTCTGCCGAGCTCTAGGAGTTCCCCCTGTAAGATGGCGCCGCAATCCAAAGACACCTTGGACGTTCGCCCTCCACGGGCCTCGTCTCGCTCCCCCAGTCGCTCGCCCCGGCCGAAGAACCGCAAGAAGGCTGTTGCTGCTGCTGCGTCGAGTTATAAATCAGATGGCGTCACAAATAATAATATATTCAATCTCCCAACGTCCGATTACAAGGTTATGGTTCTGGTGACAATAGTTGCCGCCGTGGTGCGACTTTTCAGAATCTACCAGCCGACAAGCGTTGTCTTTGACGAAGTGCAGTATGTCTTGACCTTTTTGAATATCCATCCTATGTGTATATGGTTCTAATATGGAATGAATAGCTTCGGTGGATTCGCGACGAAATACATCAAAGGTCGCTTCTTCATGGACGTTCATCCCCCTCTCGCCAAACTCCTCATTACACTGGCCGGATGGCTTGCTGGGTTTAAGGGCGACTTTGATTTCAAGGAGATTGGAAAGGATTATCTTGAACCCGGGGTGCCTTATGTGGCGATGCGAATGCTCCCCGCAATCCTGGGAGTCTTCACAGTGCCAATTATGTTCTTGACTTTGAAGGCTACGGGTTGTCGTACCGCCACCGCTGTGCTGGGTGCTGGTGCTATCCTCTTTGGTGAGTGTCTTTGATCGAGCCAGCAAGGAAGAGTGTATATACTAACTCTGGGCAGAGAATGGATTAGTCACGCAATCTCGCTTCATCCTCTTGGATTCTCCCCTAGTGTTTTTTACGGCCCTGACTGCCCTAGCCTTCACTTGCTTCACAAATCAGCATGAACTGGGTCCGTCGCATGCCTTCGGCGGACCCTGGTGGTTTTGGCTGGCAGCTACTGGCTTGTGTCTAGGTGCTACTCTGAGCGTCAAGTGGGTCGGTTTGTTTACAGTTGCCTGGGTTGGTTCTCTGACTATCCTGCAACTGTGGGTGGTACTCGGCGACACAAATAATGTCACTCCCGTATGTTGTTCTTGCTTTCCTTCAACTAATCAATACTTCCTATTTACTTATCGATTATTTAGCGTCTTTGGTTCAAACATTTCTTTGCGCGGGTATTCTGCTTGATTGTAATTCCCTTGGGATTCTATTGCGCTATGTTCGCAATCCATTTCCTATGCTTGGTCAATCCGGGAGAGGGTGATGGATTTATGTCCTCTGAATTCCAGGCTACTCTGAACTCCAAGGGCATGGCAGCTGTGCCTGCAGACGTGGTCTTCGGCTCTCGTCTTAGCATCCGCCACCATAATACGCAGGGGGGTTATCTACATTCCCACAGTCATATGTATCCCACTGGCAGCAAGCAGCAGCAGATTACTCTGTACCCTCACAAGGATGACAACAATCTTTTCGTTGCGGAGAATCAGACCCAACCTCTTGGTCCCGACGGAGCAGAAATTATGGGACCCCTTGCGTGGGACAATATCACTACAAATTATATCGAGGATGGCGCTGTTATTCGACTCAACCACATATTGACTGGCCGACGTGTTCACTCGCACAATGAGCGGCCGCCAGTGACTGATGTCGACTGGCAATTCGAAGTTTCTGCATACGGATACGAAGGAT
Organism: Aspergillus sydowii CBS 593.65; assembly: GCF_001890705.1. Classification (NCBI taxonomy): domain Eukaryota; kingdom Fungi; phylum Ascomycota; class Eurotiomycetes; order Eurotiales; family Aspergillaceae; genus Aspergillus; species Aspergillus sydowii. Next base: position 2,643,515 of record NW_024467861.1, on the reverse strand, counting down.
TTCCTGGCGATGCGAACGATTACTGGCGCGTTGAAATCGTCAAGTCTATGTCAGACGGAGAGGAATCAAAGAAACGACTACGGACTATTGAGTCAAAATTCAGACTTGTCCATGTTATGACCGGCTGCGTTCTATTCTCTCACAAGGTCAAGCTTCCCGAATGGGGGTTTGATCAACAGGAAGTTACCTGCGCAAAGGGCGCCTCTCTGCCTAACAGCATTTGGTACATCGAAAACAACAAACATCCAATGATACCCCCAGACGCGGAGAAGGTCACCTACCGAAACCCCGGCTTTTTTGGCAAGTTCTTCGAACTCCAGAAGGTGATGTGGACTACCAACGCAGGATTGACGGATTCCCACGCCTGGGACTCCCGCCCACCATCGTGGCCAACTCTACTCCGTGGTATCAACTTCTGGGGCAGAGACCACCGTCAGGTTTACCTTTTCGGGAACCCGTTTGTCTGGTATTTGTCTACCGCGGCTCTTTTGATTTATGTGGTCTTCAAGGGAATTTCTGCTATTCGCTGGCGACGGAACTGTGGTGATTATCGCAATTCCACCTTCAAGAGATTCGACTATGAAATTGGTACCTCAGTGCTCGGCTGGGGTTTCCACTATTTCCCGTTCTATCTCATGGCACGCCAACTCTTCTTACACCACTATTTCCCTGCACTATATTTCGCTATCTTAGCACTGGCTCAGGAGTTTGACTTTATCACGAACCGTATCAGCAGCCTGGGCCTTCCCTCGCGACCTGTCATTGGAAAAGCTCTGGCTGGTGTCTTCCTCGGGCTCACGATCTTCACATTCACTCTTTACTCCCCTCTCGTCTATGGCAACCCATGGACAAAGGATGCCTGTCGGCAAGTCAAGCTCTTGAAGACGTGGGACTTTGACTGCAATACTTTCTACGCCGACGTAAGTAATTAGGAATACCCGTGCCAATAAAGTCACCTAATAGATTTGGAGCAATAAAGGCTGACAACATTCAGTTGAACCAATATGTGACTCAGTTTGCAGGCGTAAACCAGGCTATTCCAACGACGCCGGCAGTTATTCCCCAATCCTCGAAGCTTGTCCAGGCTCAGCCAAAGCTAGAAAATAAACAAGAAAATCAACAGGAGAAGGTGGAAAAGAAAGAGGAAAAGAAAGAACAAAAGCCCGCTAAAGATGAAAATTCCAAGGCGAGCATCACAACAAGCTCTCCAAAAATCCGCGGAACCCAGGCGCGAGTAGAGTACCGTGACCAACAAGGCAACATCCTTGATGAGGCTGTGGTTGAATCACTGCGAAAGGAGGGCAAGGTATCATTCGAGACGAAGCACGAGACCCGAACCCGCCTAGAGCATGGCCATATAGTCGATGTGGTTGACGGCAAGGTTGCCCCTCCTCATCCAGATGTTGAAGGCCAAAACCCTGAAACCCAGGAAAAACCGGAGGAAATCGCGGAAGATAGCCCAGCCGCCGCAGCTAGTGCAGGAAGCTCTGTGGGAGAGCCTAAGTCCCCCGAAGCCAAGCCAGCCAGCGAGGGAAATGAGGCGACACCATGAAGGGATATCAAGGTCAGCCTGCGTTGGGGCGTACTTGCCATCTTTTATTCTCTCTCTTCAAATTTTCTTGTTTTACACTACCCGTTTGACAAAACTGACTTCTCTGTACCATTTTCCTATAATATTTCTCTACCCTGAACTGACGAAATTTGTGGCATTGTACATGTTTACTTCGATAGCGCTATATAAGCCTACAGGCGTAAGGTAACAAACGAAATCTCCAATTGAGTGACGTAAAAGCAAAATATGCACAAGCTCTCGAATAAAGAGTTTCTTCCCCATCATCTAGTCTTCACACAACGATTTTAGTGTACAGCAATCACCATTCGAGGTACTTCCAGCTCAAACATACTGGCAGTCAGTATCTAAAAATCGTATTCCTCCTTGCCGTACTTGTTGAAACGTTCGTGGAGGTCCTAAGAGGGGGGTCGGAAAGTCAGCTAAAACGCAATTCTCGGAGCAACATCTGGGAAGCCAAAAACCAATGATTCATACCTCTGGCAGAGTAACGTTGGGAACAATGACAGTGTTCAGAGCACTGGGAGCGTTCCTCAGGGGCTGGCTCTTGTCACCACCGGGGTGGTACTGGTACTTGTAGGACTTGCCGCCCTCGTCCTCACGCTCCCAGGGCATAGAGCTGTCGGGGATGCGGACGTTGCTCTCGGAGGTGACGGAAGTGGGCTTCTTGCCGAAGTACCTATTGACACGAAACAATTAGCAACAAATACTTATTCTCAATGTGCCATTGAGGATCAATTGGGATGACTACAAGTCGTCGCTTTCGACATCTCCTGATAAAACCAAATATGGCATGATCAACTTACCAGCCAGCAATCAAGAAAGCACCAGACATAACACCGAGCAAAACCTATTTCCAATTAGACACGCATGCCTTCAAAATATGATTTCAAGTCGACCGAATTCGTCTGGAAGTCCGTACATAAAGCTCGGGGTCACGCTTGGGAGCCTTGTCGAGGCTTGATTCCTCCATCTTGGAGCTGTAGAGGCGGCGCTGGGGAGCGCGGAAAACAGCCTGGCGGGCGAACGCCCGGCGAGAGGCCATGGCAGCAATTGAAGACATGGTGTTGTGTTGGGTAAACGGAGTGCGGTGGCTGCGAGGATTGTAAAGGAGCACTTTGCGGCAGAAGTGGGAGGGCGAACTTCGAGGTGAGGTCTCGGACGATGACGGCGCAATCATAAGATCGCATCCGGTTGGTCAGTCGCATAGTGTGGAGCTTAGTCATCCGGTCTACCGAAGAGAGCAAATACTCGCGATTGTATCATGATGGGTCGGCCTCCTCCAGTGTCCGTGCTTCTGCTCGCCTTTTCAATATCGCTCCCTTTCCTCTTCTTCGCGCGCCGTGGAAAATTGGTGGAAATGTTGGTGGCGTAACGTCAACGTGCTGCTCAGCTTTTGCGAGTAGTCTCCCACCTCGAATTCGCAAGGTATGTGGCTGAACCCCCTTTGGCGGAACAGGGGCAGAAGAAAGTCGAGACCCTAGTCTCCTCATCTTGAAATTTGCGGGCTGGTAGAATTCACGGCGCAAAATGCTAACTATATATCTTCGACTCTAGGCCATTCACGCTCTTTACCCTGCTGGTTGCTCTCGGGTTAATATCACCGTTTTGCTCTTGTCGCTCCTTACCACCCCCTGGGCTTCGCCGAATACTGTACGCGAGTCTCCACCGCGACATAATATTTTGCGAAACCGACAGTCAACATATCACATCATTTCCAATATATTCCGACTACAATGGCGTTTCAGTCAAGCAATTCGGAAAACAATGAATACCCAAGACCCCCCACTCAGCATTCTTTGGGTCTCCCACGCCCTCCGTCCGTCGGGGGTATTTCGTCGCGAGTGACGGATGTGTCTGAGGATGGTGACAATTCACGTACAAATACTTCACGGACAAATACTATGTCATCACAGGTACCACAGTCGCGACCATCTGTGTCCCGAAGAGGGCCTCCGCCAGCAAGGAGCTCCATTGCATCTGCCAACCAAATAAGGCCAGAAAGCTCGGGGAGCAGGTTAAGCCGCACTCACATCCCATCACTCGCTGCGTCCGGCTTTTTCCGGCCTATGTCTTCGCAACGCCTGCAAGCTCATCGAGGCCGTCCGGTAACAAAGGAGACGACCGCTTCGACAGAGGAATGGGGGGATCAAACCAACCACAACAGACGAAGCTTAATATCGAACAGCACCTTCCCAAACTCTCTTCCAGCAGTGGAGCAAGAGGCTCCTCCTTCGCGCGGTACCGAGTTCACCGATCCCATTATCCCAGATAGAAACAACTCAAACGCCAGTCCTACAGCAGATACGACGGTGAGAAGTGAAAGTGCAAACCTTATACATGACAGGGAGCGCCCTCCACCACTCAACCTAGGCGTGAACTACAGAGGCACAAACGAGATCGAGAACCCCCAAAGATCCCCGCTTTCTTTTCTCTCGCTGCAGAACAGGAATGGCCCCGCAGAAAATCGCGATAGTAGAACGCACGAACGATTATCGTCCGCCGATTCGTCACCAAAGACTATCGAAAAGAGGGCGGAGCCGGTCAAAAAGGGAAACAAAGGCAAAAACTACGAGTATTTCGTGGGGAACACCATCTTTTGGGGAGGGGGCAGGTTCCAAAATTCCAGAGACAAACCCGTCAATATTGCAACAGGGTTCCTCGTGCTTGTACCCACCGGCCTATTCTTCGGGTTTTCGTATGGATCCCTTACTCCAAATCACCAATGCTCAATTTCTAATAACTTTTTAGGGCTCCCTGGCTATGGCACAACATTTCCCCAGCTATCCCAGTTGTGTTTGGCTATCTCTTCTATCTATGCTTCTCCTCATTCATACACGCATCTGTGGTTGATCCCGGGGTAAGCTAAAAACTCCCTCTTATCCTGTGTTGGCTCCCGCTAATTCGCCCTAGATTATTCCTCGTAATCTCCATCAGATGCCTCCCCCTGACCCATCTGAAGATCCTCTCGCTGTCGGCCCACCGACGAGCGACTGGGTAATGGTGAAGCTCGCAACCTCCGATGTCGCTGCGATGGATGTACCCGTCAAGTACTGCAAAACCTGCTCAATCTGGCGGCCCCCTCGGTGCTATCATTGTCGCGTCTGTGATAACTGCATTGAGACCCTCGATCATCACTGTGTTTGGCTGAACAACTGTGTTGGCCGGAGAAATTACCGATATTTCTTTGCTTTCGTCAGCACCTCTACGCTACTTGCTCTCTTCTTACTGGGTGCAAGCTTAGCGCATATTCTGGTGTATCGATCACGAGAGGGTATCAGCTTTGGCGACACCATCGATCAGTGGAGAGTCCCTTTTGCCATGGTGATATACGGAGCTCTAGCCGCGCCCTACCCCGCCTCGTTATGGGCGTATCATCTCTTCCTGGTTGGCCGCGGCGAAACAACTCGCGAATATTTGAACTCGCACAAATTCGCCAAAGCCGACCGTCACCGCCCTTTCACACAAGGGAACATGATCCGAAATTGGATGGCAGTATTTGGGCGTGCACGGCCACCAACATACATGCAATTCAAAGAATATTACCAAGAAGGAGACCAACGACTAAGTACGATGAAGCGAAAATTTCTTCCTCGCAATCCTGAGCCTCAAAACGACATTGAGATGCAACGTGTACCTCTCCCCAACTGAGGTTGGGGTTTGCTCTAACTATTTTATTTCTTGATACCTTCATTTATTGACGATTTCATATTACTTCTCTTACTATCTTGCATCCTACAATCTGGTATCGGGTTTAATTCTCTCTTTTCACACCTTTTCTTCCTTTCTTTCTGTTGATATAGCGGCGGGCTTGTATGTATACTAGGTAACTAGGTACCCGCTAGGTTTCGCTTTTTAGGATTTCATAAATGGGTGGACGGCTGTACTATGTAACGTGTATTAATTTAATGTATAAAACTAAACTAATCTTGTGATGAGTCACCGCGAATGTGAGACAATTATAATGGACTTTATATATATATAAATGCTGTCTCACGACATGAGATGGCAGTTCCATTTGCAGCAATTTATAAATACATGCATACACAGCGTAATGATAGGCAATTCAATTTCACCTACTTTATTCCTATTAGTACCATAATATTCATAATCAAAAGATTGCTGGATACCGGGGAGCTATCATTGCAATGCCAATGGCTATCATACTTCCAAGGTATAGCCAGTACTCAGGAAGTACGTAGCAGAGGCTGAAATCGATTACCATACCATACCGGGTATACTAACCAGGAACCGCGCGACGGCCAATGAATCTCAATGGCAATAACCGCGTGGGGACAATACTGCGCTAGTATTTATTAGGGCAAGTGCGAAATTCCTGGGGATCCACAGCAGCAACGGGGTTGGAAGTAGCGAGGATAAAGACAACTTAACCTGGGATAATACTGAACAGCTTAATTATAGAGCCCATATGGAAGGATCGGGCTTATTTGGCCATTTAGGCGGGTTATAGGCGATCTGTTTAATGATGTGTAGGTTGCTGAGTCGGATAATAGCATTTGCATTGCCGCATCGTTGTCCTGTAGTAATTACGAACAATAAACGTATATAGGTTAGGTTAGTAGGAGTTGATGGGAGATACTTTGTTTGAGAAATGATAACCACTCGTTGAGAAACCTTCTCAGAGTAGATGGTGATTTTCCGGTGGGACACATTGTGAGCTGCTCGATCATCGCGGGACCGATTGATTTTGATGGAGGTGGGATGATGGAGATGCAATTCCGTTAGAGTTGGATGGGAAAAGGGGAAAGAAAAGGAAGACAGAACCAAGGCGCTACAATAACAAGGTCACCCATCCTCGCCATTCTGGTGTGTTGTAGTTAGCGCTGCCACAATTTGAACAGGCCGTGAGACAAAAGCCTGAGTCTGAGGCATAGCGAAAGACTAGAAAGTTTAATGGCGGATATTTCGCGTTTACATTTACCCAAGTCGTGGCTCAAAACTGTAGCCTGATACACAAACGGTGTTAATTGCCTTGGAGGGAATCCGTTTGGACTCCTGGACTCTCTCCGAGGTCGCCGTCTTGGAGTCGTTGCATGTCAAGAGAACGCCTGACGATGTCACCACTACCACTGGCGAGTTCCGTCTATTAAGTTGGACAATAGTGATGTCAGCTACAGTAGGATATAGTGATATGTTTGTTGTCAGTCAGGTCCAACCATAACCGAAAATCTTATACCCTGCATGCCTTCAGGATTACTCTCGCAACCCTGAGTTGGGAAAAGGGATGCAGGCAATATCGGAATTTCTCAGATCTACGCCGGGAGTATTTTCAAGAGCCCTGGGGGCTTGAACGATCATACTGCGTGTAACTGCCGAGTGTTCAAAATTGCTGCACACGGCAATGTCACTTTTAAGGCAGTTCACCAAGTGGGTGGAAGGGGTATAGATCGCAGCGGCTTCTAGCAGTATCAGCAGCGCGAGGGTCACGTTGGAAGCAAGCGTAGACATAAAAAGATGGAATTGGGGCCTTCGAGCAAGAACAAGGCAGAGTGAAGGATTTGTTGATGGGCAGAGTGCAGCAGCTGGGGCATTCCGCGGCTGACGACGGAGTCGTTCGTTCTACCGTCCCAGTCCCTTCTCTCCTACCCTCCGCATCCAATCCTCCTCGCTCTTTCCTCCTTCGTTTCTCCCAACTCCCACTTCTTCCCCTTCTCTCTCTCTCCCTCTCTCTCTCTCTCGCTTTCAACCCCCCTCCAAATCCCGACAAGCTGGTATTCCTCGTGCAAAAATGATCTGTTGCCTGTAGACCGTTTCTCGCTCTCCTGATAAGCGGATTCCTTCTCTCCAGCTTCTGGCCCAGCTCACTGTCAGACGGAACACAACTTTCGTACTTAGGACACGACCCTCGGAACTCCAGGCCCGCATATTATCCAGCGACTCTTGGTGTTATTCAGCCAGCCCCGACCACGAATTCCGTCGTCCGCTCCCGACCTGAGCCGTGTGATGGATACTCGACTAGGATTGTCCGGCGCGTCTCCCGCAACTCCCGCAACAATCTCAGACCTCGTGAAGCACTCCCACGAACCCCACGGCCACGCAATGGCCTTTGAATACACCGAGCAACTTCTTACCCCTGAGAACAGCCGTTCCGAGACTTCGAGCAATAATGAAAACGCGTCAAACGAGGAAAAACCGACCCTACGCCGACGATCTACACGTGTGACGCGCGCCTCGTTGCGGGGAGTGGCAGAACTCGATGTTAACACAAAGATAGATAGCCATGAGCTATCATTGTCTGCAGCGACTACAGAACACACCAGTTTGAATGATACTCTCGACAATGGCGCCGCGGCGCGGGGGAAGAACTCCCATTCCTCCCATCTCCGCCACAGTATTGCGATCATGGAATCAGCTCTGCATAACGAAACAAGTTCCGCGCAAGATCCGATGGATATTGATGACCACCCGATGGCCCCTGATACCCCTGTTTCCAAGTCGTCCAATGGGTCGCAAACCGAAGACGTGCCCGTCGCCTTGCCGCCCCGAACTCTGCGCAAGCGCGTGGAGCAAGCATTGGCTCGAGACAAAGACAGTAGATCAGAAAAGGCCTGTAAATCTACAAATGCGGATAACAATACCCCAATGAGGCGCTCGTCTCGTCTGAGTCTGCTAGAAAAAGTCTCCGATCTTGCTGGTCGTGCTAGTAGTGTTCTGGGCAAACGTTCGAGTAGCACGAGGGAGAAAGAAAAGGAACCAGACAGACGATCGAGTCTTCGACCCCGACAGCTTACTATGACTAAGGAAGAACCAGTCCGCAAAGAAGAACCACCGACAAAGAAACGACGTGTTTCTGATAGTGAACTTCTAGCCGAGGGTAAATCAGAACCGGAAACAACCAAGGATGAGCCTACAACCCCAGAAGCTATCAATAGATTTAAGGAGAAGCGCTGGCTGAGCCATGGACTTTATTCTGGACAAGAATATACGAACTCGCGACCAAGCCAAAAGAGAACCGAAAAGGCAAGGAGGAAGAGCCACAACCAAACCCCAGCAAACCACCAGAGAAGGTTTCTACCACTGCCAATGTTCGCCGGAGAGAGATTGCTTCAAACTGGCCGAGATTTTGAACTTCCTTTCGATATCTACTCCCCTCTTCCTCCAGGCCAGCCGAAGCCTAACGAGTGGAGGAAAACCAATAAAAGTATGTGGTGGCAATAAATTTGAATAAGTTTTGGGATACTAATCTTTAGTACAGATGTCTTTGTTGGTGAAGCTGGCAGTATATGGCGAGCAAATAAAGAGGAAGAGTTATCGAAATGTACCTGCACACCAGAGAGCGGTTGCGACCAGTTTTGTCAGAACCGTTACATGTTCTACGAATGTGACAACAACATATGTGGTCTAGGGCCTGATTGTGGTAACCGAAACTTTGAAGAGCTCAAGCAGCGCGCGAAGGCTGGGGGGAAGTATAACGTGGGTGTAGAGGTGATCAAAACCGCAAATCGTGGGTATGGCGTCCGCAGTAACCGTACCTTCGAACCGAATCAAATTATCGTGGAGTACACCGGCGAAATCATCACTCAAGAGGAATGTGAGAAACGCATGCGGACTATATACAAGAAAAACGAAGTATGCTCCCTTCTGGCCTGAACGTGTTCTAGGTTTGATTCTGACATATTGTCCAGTGTTATTACCTTATGTATTTTGATCAGAACATGATCATTGATGCTACTCGTGGTTCTATTGCACGCTTCGTGAACCATGGCTGTGAGCCCAATTGTCGTATGGAAAAGTGGACTGTGGCCGGAAAGCCGCGCATGGCGCTCTTCGCTGGTGATCGGGGAGTTATGACCGGAGAGGAATTGACATATGATTATAATTTCGAGTGAGTATCTATCTCTGCATCCCAAAACGCCGACCTTAACCAGTTGTACTGATCTCTTCTTAGCCCGTATTCGCAGAAGAACGTTCAACAATGTCGATGCGGTTCCTCACAATGCCGCGGTTTCCTAGGCCCTCGAAAAAGAGAGAAGGAGCAGCGAGAAGAATTGAAAGCTGCCAAGATGAAGGAAATTGCCGACGCGAAGAAGGCGAATGCAGCAAAACGGAGAAAAGAGAATGCTCTTAACAAATCTCGCTCGCGCACTACGAAGAAGCGAGGACCTTTAGCTCCATCATCCATTAAGTCTGGTGTCAAGAAAGCTGTTTCAAGAGCGCGCGCCACTGCCACCAAGGCTACCGTGTCTCGGAAAAAGTCAGCGAATGGGGCCAAGATGTCGACAAATGCCTCTCCAAAGAAGGCATCAACAAATTCGAAGCGCGGCGCAACCGTCAAGTTACCGACAATTAAAGCAAGTCGGACGAAAGCTAAAACAACTGTGCGGGTTAAAAAGACTGCCCAAACTGCAAAGCCCAAGACCGAGAAAGCCTCTGCTCCGCCATCTAAGTCACGCAAGCATACCACGGAAACCAAGACCAAAACCGTTGCTGGAACGAAGAGGCCACCTGCCCGCAGACAACCGAAGCCAAAGAAGGATGTTTTGAAAGATATCCGCGAAACAGTCAACAGGGAAACTGCTACACACTCCCCGAGAGCAAAGCCGCCAGCCCGCACGTACGGCCGCTCCGCTAGGACAAAGTTAAATTGATTAAACTGTTGGGTATAGGAATTCCCGTGGAGATTTGGCTCCTGTTGGAAGCCCTTCGTCCGTTGTGTATAGTTGATGCCCGTTGGGAACATTGTGCTGCCTTTTTGGCACCTTCCCAATTGTTCCCCTGCTCTGTCCTTCCATTGCTTTTATTTTCAGGGAATCCGGAGGTATTTTGGGCGTACTCGTCTTTTCCGGTTCCACTAGTCTTTGGCGTCGTTCAAGTTTGGGGGTTTGGCGTTCTTGGGTGTCGTTTTTGGGATACGTACGGCCTATCTTGGTTTGGTTTGATTTTACCTGAGCCTATGCGTATTATGAGGATGTCATTTTAGGTGTTATGTTGGTTCTACCTTTTCGATCGCAGGAATATTGACCGTTGAAAGTCGTTTGTTGATGACAGCTGCTATACTAACCTCATTAATCAAATTCAAATCAAATTCAATGTAAATGATCCAATAATTTCTTTTTTTTCTCTTTATCAAGTCTCCCTTAGTATACAGTGAGCAAGCGCGCGGGGGAAACTGGGGTTTCAGTTGGATCCGACAATACAAATAAACCTGAACACCCAAATCACCGCTAGATAAAACCAAATGGAAAAGACCGGGAAAGAAGAATAACTCTAGTATGTCCGATAGCTGAGAGGTATTTACTGGGTTGGTGATGGTGGACTGCCAGAAGCTCCTTGTTTTCCTACCACCGATGTAGAGGCTTCATGCTGTTGTTCTGCCGAAGGCTCAGCAGATGAGATAGTGACGGGTTCAGCTTGAGGCTGGGCTGGTTCTTGGGGAGGTTCTTGAGCAGAAATTTGCGGTTCTTCTGGTGTGGGCTCTGCTACAATTTCTGCAACGGGTGCCGCTGGAGGCTGAGCCGGTGCTTCGGAATTAGCTACCGTCTGTTGTTCCTGTTCTGAGGTGGCTTGCACATCTACCTGTGCCTCTGCCGCAGGTCCTGAGGTCGATTCTTGAGGTCGGTCTTGGCCGGCGGACGGTTCTGCTGTGGCTTCGGGCAGAGAGGGGTTTTCTGATGGTGTCTGCTCTGAGACCGGTTCTTGGTGATTCTGCTCCGACTGCTTGGTTATGGGTTGAGCAGTTTCGGCGCCTACCGCGGGCTCGTCTGAGGGGTTATGCTCCGGGTGTGCAGGTGCTTGTGGTGCATCCTCTGATTGCCGATGTTCAGTAGAAGGCTGTTGTACTTGCTGTGCAGCGGACGCTTCTGTTGTTCCAACAGTAGTTGTTTGTTCTGCATCGGACGGCGTAAGTTGTTCACTGGGTGGCGTCGTGGGCTCTTTGGGAGCAAGTTTGTTTGTTTCTGCAGGCTTGGTCTCCGCTGGCTCCTCCACGGGTGGTTGTGCCGGGGCCGCTGGCTCAGGCACTGGTGCAGCCTCTTGACTGACAGTGTCACCTGGCTCTTGTTCCAGGGTTGTTTCTTTTTGCTCGCCAACTGGCGTCTCCTTAGGTACGTTTTCCAGACTCGCTTCCAAGCTATCCAAGAGATCAAACTCGTTTCCGCCTGATTGCTGAGGAGCGGAATCCTGGTCTTGAGCTTGATCCGCCAACGAGGATTTTGGCGCTTCCGTTGACATATCCATGCTCACCGGCTGATCTCGAGGGGGCTCCGGACCCGATTCATCTGGTTCAGCCATGGTCACATCCACTGGCTCCTCAGTCTGCTCACCAGTCGTTTCAGCTGTGGCAGGCCCTGGGGCCGGCGATTGTTTAGCTCCTTGGGAAGGCGACAGGGCCTTTCCCGTAGACACAGGTTGAGCAGCATCTGGTATTGTTTGTTGTTGTGTTTCTGAGCGCGTTTCTGAGGCTGGTATCGAAGAGGAGCGGAGGGCGTTATCTGTAGGTATGGAATCTGCCATTTCAATGTCTTCTGTCTTAGCCGCAGTGGCCGTTGTTTCTTTATGTTGATCCGAGGATGTAGGATTCGTCGAGCCAGGTGGTCCAGCTGGAGCATTCTCAGAGAGAGCTGGATGTGCTGCAGATGGTGGAGCTTCCACACCTGGCTGTGGCTCTGACTCTGACTCTGGTTTCGGCGGATGGGGTGTCTGCGATTCTGTGGGTGTCTCTACCTTAATAGGCATAGGAGTAGATGCCTGCTCCGGTTCAGGCTCTGTGCTAGGTTGTGGACCAGGTGTTTCTGGGGTTTTGGCTTCCAAGCCAGAATCTTCTCCTTCTCCATCATCACTCTCTTCACCTTCCTCACCCTCATCATCCTCATCATCCTGAGTTGTTTGGTCTACTGACAATCGTGACGGATCTGTCTCTCTTTCGTAATTTGCAGCGCTATCGCCAGCGCCCGCACCAGCGCCATGAACAAGCGATGCGTCAGCCCCTTCGCCCGGAGCAAACATGACCTTCTTTCTCCTACCTTTTAAGCCTTTGGCCTTGCGCTTCGGAGGCGGAGGCCGCCGTCTTGGTGGAGTAAGAACGGCCGCTGAGCCTGCCTCTGCAACCACTACACCCTGCGCATTGACAACGCCGACTCCTTCAATGACCGTACCAGGAGCAGGCGCCTCGGGGATTACGGTGGCTTGATTGTCCTCGGCAGGTATTTGAGCCTCGTCGGTGATTTCGCCTTCGATTTTATGCCCTTCGGGAACCCAGGCCGCGTAAATTGAAACGTTGCCTGTCGCAGGGTCAACCTTCTTGAAGCGGGTTTTCCTCATTGGCACCGATCCATTGGCGCCGTCAACAGCCCCAGCCGTAGCACCATATAGAGACGGCAATCCCGGTCGCCTCTTTGCTAGGAATTCCACTTCTGGAGCTTCCAGGTGCTTAGGGACTGCGGCCCACTTGCGCATCGCAAAATTGCGCTCGAAATTCTGTTGCGATTGCTGTTCCTCTGGATCTGTTGCCTCTTTTTCCTCGTCATCAAGGTCCTTCGAAGCTGGGCGAATGTATATGCACCCAGAGCGAGCGGCGCGTAGGAGCGCCCGGCTCATTGGGCTTAGGAGATGACTATCTCTAGGCATTGGGTGCTCAGGAATAGCTTGTTTTCCGCCGTGTCCAGGCGCGTCTGATTCGGTGCCCTCTGTTTTCGGTTCTTGCGATACTGTTTGGACCTGGCGCGTCCATCGCCGAATGGGTAGTCCTTCGAAGACATCGTGGTCAATCTGGCCGGTTCTGGTGCGATTGGCCCCCTCGCCGAACTGGCGCCCAGAACGCGACGACCTAAACTACGCGACATTAGCAGACCGCTGGAATACACTGCGATCGCAGGTCTTTTTCGCTGTAGCGGAACGTGGATTGAACTTACTGTCGGGGGCATGGCGCGCGACTGGTGAGGCCCACCTTCTCCCGATTCACGTACGATGAAAGTAGAATTGAATATAAGAGGAAAGGCCAAGGACAACAATTAGCGGATACACTCTACAATTCGTGCATAAGGGGTTGGGTTGAGCGGGAGATAGGTAAGTGAACAAGTCTCCCGGGAGTGAACGCCTGTCAACCTGGAGTGCCACACGCGGGTCCTTGGCACGTGATCGTTACGGGCATGAGGACAAGAATTCAAACGAGCGACTTTGTATAATGTAGATTGGGGTTTGTATGTAATTCTTCAACTGAAATCATGAGAGAAGATTTTGAGTAAAAATGCGTAACAGGGCTAACGACAAGGTGGTTTCCAATAAAAGTACAGGTAATCTCCAGATCTATCCCCAGCGCCATCACCACCACCCGACAAGCAATGAACTTGAGACTGGGTGGCGCATATTTGTCTTAATGCCCACAATTTCTGCAGTAGATATTCATGTGATTTGATCATGTATAGATTTTGTTATATTAGTCCCAACTATAGTAACAATTAGCCATCATTAAGAACGGATGCAAATTAGAGATGATAGGGGAAGTCTTACCCGGTGTCCTTCTGACGGACAATGCCACCTTCTTGTCCACTTTCCTTTCCCTTTTCCAACATATCAGATTTAGATTCACGAGAAAATTCATTGAATGCGATCCTTACCGTCTTTTGACCCTCCACAACCAGTTTATCCAATTGGTAGAACTGACTGATAACAGTTTGCCTCTGCAGTCGAGGTTAGCATCCGTTGCCGCGCAGAATGAATACCCGAGGGCCACTTGTCGCAACCCTGAATGGAGCAAATATCCAGGTATTGGAAAGACAGGACTGACCTTCATCATTCGCAAATTCTGCAAGCCATCCTGAATCAACTCTTGCACCCTCCGCGGCTCAGTCTCATGCTGGTGCTCCCGGAAACCGTCCTTTGTCCGCCGAAGTGCGTATTCGCGGAAGTTGTAGTTCGAGAACTGAGAAGACTGACGAAGCAAAGATCGAAACTATGTAGTACATGAGGTGATTAGTATACCGCCAGCCGCCTATCGAAAATTGAATTGGACATTGCATAGCACTTACCAGAGACCGCGCCTGGAAGGCAGTGTCCCGCGAAATAGTAGAAACAGACATTATGGCACACCTTGGTACTTGGAGAGTGGAGAGGAAAGAGGATTATTGAGAAGAAGAGATGAAAGATACGATAGCTCCTCGATGTAAGGCCGGACTCTTGATCGCGAAGCGCAGAAGTATCGGAATGACGCAGGATGACTCCGATGTCAACGGTCAACCTTGACTGGTGGCCAAACGAAAAGCGAGTCCGCTCGATGGAAAAATAGAAAATTGCACGGAGATTATGCGGCTAGTTCTCCCCTCGATCAAGATACTGTTCATGAAATATTAGTCGGAGATTCGCACGACGCGATCTGAGGTGGCGTTGAGGGAGAAGCTCGTATAGGGGCGAGCCAGAAGCTCAGAACGGGTCCAGTTGCAGAAAAAGGGTCGCAAAAGTTACAGGCGGACTGTAAAAGGCGAGAGACGGGAAGGTCGACTTACAGTTTGGAGAGACCGGGCAGTTGTTGGGTATGCTGAAGACCAGGTTCGGGAAATTCTGATGCTTTTTTGGGTCAAGATGACGGAGTTATCGGACAGTCCGGCCGCCCTCCGCTCTGCACCTCCGCGCTTCTCCAACCCCAAGCTGCCCTGTTCAGCACTTCGCCATTAACTTCATCTTCCTCGGTTTTGCTATAATAGATACTGGATTCTAGCAGATTTACTCAATGAGACAGCTCCCCACACCTCCTGTGTCCCGTCAGACCTCGGAGATTCCAGATGGCGAGCTCAAACAGCTTCACGTAGACGACATCCCGCCGGATCCCTCAACATCCCTCGATGCACTTCTTGAAAGATATCTTCACCTCCTCGATAAGCATCAGAGATTGCAAAGTGAGCTATCATCGGAGCTCTCTTCGGTATTCCTACCCAAATTCTCCCCTGGGAACAATGGCTAAATGCAACATTAGGGGTTTCTTTCTCTTGCGCATGCGAACTATACCTGCCCCCCAGGTCGACGCTATGGCGCCGATTACTATGATGAACGCATGAAGGCTTCAAGGAAAGTGTGAGTTAGGGGTCATATTAAGAACAAGCAGGATTTTACTTCCTGACTATTTGGTGAGGCTGGCTAACCGGGAATTTTGAACTAGGATATTACAGCCACCTTCGTCCACGGAGCAAACAACTGATAACATTGAACTTGATGGTACACCGCCAGCCCCCACGCTTTCCGCGCAGACGTATACGGTTCGGGTCGCCACGAGCAGTGACGACGAGCAGGCCGAAACAGGTGACCAGCCTGCGCTGCCTGAGCCAGACGAGATAGGCGTGGCACAGGAACCTTTGAACGATGTGCTAGGCGACGGCCACGGGGAAACTACTGCATCATCTAAGGCCTCACCCAAGTCCCCTGAGACGGAGCCGGCATCAATTACGAAGCGCGAGCCCGCGAAACGAAAACCACATATTTCAGACCCAATAAAGTGGTATGGGATACTTGTCCCGCCTTCTCTCCGCAGCGCTCAGAAATCCTTCACTAAGGCCGTTGAAAGTAGCTTGCCTGAGTTGGCGAGTGTCACGGTTGAGATGCAGGTTGCAGAGGAGGAGATATCGAGGCTGCGGTGTGAATTAGGACGACCATAAAAAGTGTTCGCTATATGCTCAAATTCATTCTATGAGCGTATTTATCCATCGCAAGCCCCATATTTCTTTTGGACAGCGAGCCGCTTGAATCTTGAGTTTCAGGTACGGCGGCATGCAGAATGCATCACTTGTATAGGAGGGGCATTCTAGAAACACTTCGCCACAACCTTAGGCCAATGCTAATCTCGGCCTGAGACTTCAAGATAATAATTACCTACCGTAGTGGTATTGGAACGGAGCACAAGATAAAGCCAGTCACATGATGACAGGAAGATGATCTTGTCCTTGCTTTTTGATAATCGCGGACCGGACGAAAGAGAGAAACAACACCTCGCCGAGATCATCGTCAGCTCCGTTTCACGCAAGACATTAGCATCATGCAAAATGGTGAACAATCGAAACCTTTTTCGAAAATGTGGTGCAATCCTGTTGGATGTCTCAAAATAATATACATTTAGTGCTTTTAGAGACGGCGTCAGCGACGGAACCAAGCTAGTTCGTAACCCAGCCTCTAGTCCTCCTAATCTACTGCGAAATTAGTTGGTCTTCGATCGGGCTCTCGGGAGTCTCTTCGACAATTTTGATGGAAAACAGCAGAGGACCATCTCAATGATGAGCTTCTCCACAGTCCGATCGCGCTTTCAAGAAGACAACCAAAGATATGCAAGGCAGTGTTTATCACCCGCTTCTTTAACGGCGGCTGGAGAAAAATGCGTGTCTCATCGCGAGCGTGATCTTTCCGAGTCTCGATCTCGACCCCCTGGTTTCAAATGGATTAATCTCCCCCTCGGAGTGGTGCCTCTTGATCAAATCTGAGACGTGCCGTTGTCTTAGTCGTCTCCACCTAGCCAAAAGCCTCATCGTCTGCAAGCACTGGCAATCACACTGGCTCGGTTCCGACAGATTCAGTCGCTCTGGGTCATATCGCCTGGCCAATCTATGGTCTTCGCTTAGTCCCCGAATGAAATGGTGTTGCAAACGATGAAACGTCGCCGTCATCTCACTCTTGGTCGAGGGTAGCACTTCGAAGCGCCGATTTTAGATTCAGCGTCCAATGGCCCATCATGGACCTGGGAATCCTGTCCTCTGTATATTCCCCCCGAACATTGCAGCTCAATATTCCAGATAACGCTGCTGAGGCCAAGCCTGCAAACTTGTTGTACGATTGCAGGATACCAGGAGTGATCTGGGCGTTGGAATCCTTCGCGATAGCTTCGGCATTAGCCCAAGCCTTGGGGAGGTCTCCACCGACTGTTTCCAAAACCCAAGGTCCTAACAATCCGGGTTAGGCTGTGCACCTTCGACCCATGCACTGAAGGATGAGGAACTCGGCCGGTATCAACCTCGAAGGCTTGGTCTGAGGGTCTGTGACTCTTCGAAGTGGAAGACCCTTTTCCGTCCTTTCATTACCCACCCGGTGTGAGGTACCTTCGTCCAAGTGAATCCGTTGCTCTTTGGGCCACCCAGTTTGTTGCTCTCATTCATTCTTTTTGACTTACCAGGCAAGAGCCAGCGGCTCTCTCGACACTGGTATTGCTGAGTGAATTTGTGAGTTGTGTATCATGTTCAATTTTGGCAATCTGAGTCTAACAACTGTTTATGATATTCAGGTATACTCACTTTGATAGACTGATGGGTCTTGAGAAGTGATTATGCGATTGTGGCAGAGCCCTGACACTCGTTTCCCTTCGTTATAAACTTCTTTGTGGTATGAAAATTTGCCCAGAAGTTAAACGTGCCTTTGGCACTCTTCAGGATAGTGTTGACAATTCTTATGATGCCCTCAGAGGCATTGAGTGCCATCCTTATTTTGAAGCAGACACATTCTTTCCAGTCCAGAGCTGCTGATTTTCAAGCTCTTTCAATTCTATTATTCTCATTTATAACCATCTCCAACAGTCAAAGCTGCTGAGGCTTGACATTCGTCACATTCATACCATCTTTTTGTCATTCGCCCACCCCTTCGAGCCATAGTTCGAGCTCGCCATTGTTCACCCTTACGTTCAATCTATAGACCGGTGTTGGAGGCACTAGAGTATCACTAAAGGCCCATCGTCACCTCCAGTGCATTTGCCATTATTTAAATCACTCTGATACCGATGGATCCAACTTCAAAATACGGCTGGTCCGGCCCTAGAGCCGCGGATACAAAGGGGTCTGTCCGCCGTGCAAGGGAAATGCTAGAAGTTGGTAGACGCCCTAGAGTCCGAACTGCTCACGAAAATTCAACGGTACCACCTCAACCTAGGCCGCGTGTTGTCCCTCAACCAAACGCATGGCCATTGCTGGGTGATGATGAAAGCAAACGTGCCAATGTGGCTGATCCGCAGGGCCGTTTGTCCAGTATGGTTGATTCACAAGGACGGCTTTTGGTGTCCAGAGGAACTCCACCTCCACGCCCAGCTCGACCTGACCTCCCATCCCCTTCAGTCTATTCGGAGAGGAGCGTTTCCGAAGTCGCTCCTAGCCCTTTACACCTACAACAACGCCGTACCCCGTCATTTTCTCAGCCATTTGTCAATCAACAAAACATCCACCCTGCACTACGAGAATCCGTAACTGTTACAAACGAAGACATGCCTAGGAAGTCTGCTACATCATCTACGGGCTCTATCCCATTTATGACGGACTTCCCCCCGCCGCTTCCTCCGCAGAACAAAACGGGCCATCTCGCCCCACCGAATCCTATGCGTTCAGGTATGGATCGCAGGTCCTCCGTCTCACCAATACCCGAAGAGTTGCCCGATAGCCCGACCATACTGAACAAACCGTATGCACCTAAAAGAGTTACTGCATCCAGTTGGAATTCCGAACAGCGAGAATCAGATATCTTAGGAGCATACATGGATGGCGATTCCGATAGTGCGCAGGGTTCGCCTGAACATGGCGAAGTGACTTTGGTTCGACAAGCTAGCCTTGGGAAACGAGGCAAACCTTCCTTGCGCACAATCAGCAAACCCAACGTTGAGACTCCTCAGCTGTCTGGAAGGAATGGCGAAACAGAAACGCACCCAGAACAGACAAATGATGCTAACCTGAAAGAGATTGTAGTTGGCTTGGCTACGCGCGACTCTTTTGGTTCGGATGCATCGAAGGAGTCGGGTATTGATCCAGAAAAACCACCAATCGTGATGGGAGAGGATATGAGTATACCCCATCCGTATTGTGACAACATGAGATCCCGTGGAATCGAGCAGTTGCCCCAAAGGGCTCCAACATTGAGTGAGATGAGGCCAGGAGCGCGCCGACCGCCTCGCTTGAATATGAACGCAGTTAGGGATGCTGAAGCTCGTGGTAGTCTGACGAGTTTGTCTGATTTGATAAAGCGTGCAACAAGACTTGCAACGAATCTCGAACATGGACGGACAGCAAGCAGAAATGACCTTTTGAATGCTGGTGGAGGCTTTGGTACGTTGTGTTCCAAGCCACAGACCGATGCCCTTGAATGAAGCTAACGAATATTTAGGTGACCGGAATCGTCAGTCAGGCTCGATAAAGGATATCTTAGCCTCATTTCCGAATCCTGCTGCCACACCAGAAGGTCACCGCTCATCTTGGCCGATATTCTGGAGGAGATCCACACTTCACCAATTAAACTCTCAGGAGCGGGGACAAGAACTGAACCGGGACCAGGAGAAAGGGAATCCTCAGCAGCAGCAGCGTCGGTGTTGCGGAATGCCTATGTGGGCATTTGTTACTCTCTGCATTATTCTTCTCATCATTATCGCGGCCGCCGTTTTAATACCCATTTTCCTAGTTGTTGTCCCCCGAGAAAACCAAAGTAACGGTAGCTGTGAGAAGACTGCACCGTGCTCGAATGGTGGCGTCAGCGTGTCAAGCGGTGATACCTGTTCCTGTGTTTGCGTCAATGGATATACGGGCTCTGGCTGTACAACGGCTGGGGATGCAAGCTGTGTCACTACCGATATCACTCAGAACTCGACCTCGAGGAATGCCACTGTTGGGGATGATGTTCCGCGGCTCTTCCAAGTCTCGAAAGACAATTTCAATATCCCGCTAGACCCTGTCACCATTGTGGCTCTCTTCAGCCAGAACAATGTTTCTTGCACGACAGAAAATGCCCTTGTGTCGTTTAAAGGGCTATCATCCAATGACAACACGCGGCGTTCCATTTTTCCTGATCCAGTTAACAGGGATCCAATGTTGCAAGGCAATGAAGAACCCGAGGCCTCTACTGCCTTGGACCTTCCAACTGCGACAATTCCCGTTCGAAGAGAGATTGCAACGAAACATGGCATTGTTTTTGAGGACAGTCATTCTGATGATGACAGTGATGTTAGTATAAGCCCCAAAATGGCGGAGCCAAGCCCTACTCCAACAACCAAATCAATGCCGCCTTCGACAACACCCACATTCTCCACTAAAGTCCTCGATTTCTCTCGTGTCGCTGTTCTGTACATCTTCCAGAAAACTGGCACCCTCGACGCTGCCATGTCATCTGCGGAGTCTCTCCAGACACACCTGGAACATTCCTCTTCAAATTCGACCGGCGGGAACTTTATGCTCGACCTCGAATCTTCTGGCGTAAAGGGCAACATTACTCTGAACTTTGACAACTTCACCATCAGAGACTTCGATGGCGATACTGTTGGTGGCGACTAAGTATGCCGCGCACTCCTCGGACTGTTTCTTTTCTTGGTTACTATTCTTACGTTTTCCCGCCTTCATTATACTTTACTGTTTGTTAGATGATGTCCGATATTCGCTTCTCGCATTCCTTTGCGCGTTTTAATCATCTTCGTATATACAAGGTTACATGGCGTGCTCCTCTGTTCCTTTCGGCGTTTTCTGGCATAACTCCCATTGTTCCTCAGCTTCTCATACCCCGCCCTTGTTACTTCAACCTATTTCTGGTTAGATCGTCGGGGCGCTGACAGCTGATTAGCGTCTTAATGTTGTTAATCCTTATGCCTATTTGCCGAGTTCTAAAATTACAGTTTTATAAAGCGTTACTACTTTACTATTATACCAGTAGCAGTTTGGCCGATGCCCTTGTAGCCTTATAGCTTTTCAACATTGTGGATTTCAGTTTTTGTAATAATAAAATATGGATTCGAATTTATGTACAGCTTAAGCTGATATCCAACCACCAATACTGATGTATGTTGCTCCTATTAATATACAGAATGGTATAAGCTGCACCTAAACTCCTCAAAAACCGTGCAATGCATTATAAAAGTGACAGACGCAGACCAAGAAAAAAAAAAAAGAAAACAGGCCAGTTAGTCGCCTATACAAACAACCCAACACCAGGCACGATACCGCTCATGGCAGACTCCATCTCAGTAATCGGTTGCAGTTTTCTGATCCGGTCGTCTAAGATAAATTGCTCAGCCTCCCATCTCTTCCTCTCATTCGTCTTTGCCTCGATTTGTTTCTTCGAGGGACCGCGGAACCAGGAGGATCCGTCCTTGGCCTTCTCAACGGTTTCTTCTTCGTCTTTCTTGGCCTTTTCAAGAAGTTGTGAGACCATAGTCTTCCAGTTTCCTAGGCTGACGCGGAGGCATTCGGCGCAGCGGTTGTTTGGATTGCTTGTGTCAGTTTCAGGGAAAGTGGTTTCGGCGAGGTCGACTGCATCGCGGGTCCAAGCTAGGCCTGTTTCTTTGGAGGACGAGGCGTAAATGATTTCTCCGATGTACGTCATTAGGCCCGCTTCATCACAGGGAGAAGTTGCTGTTTTGAAAGGAGGGTCGTTTCCAGATAACGGAGGTGGCGGGAATTGAGCAGGAATGAAGATTGTTTTGAGGGTGTTGAAGAACGAAGCGAACGGATCGCTTGTTGGTTTCGGTACAGACGGAGGAGTAGGGAGCACGGTGCCTGGGGGAGGTGGTGAGGCGGCTCGACGGGTTTTTAGGACGGAGGTGAAGATGGATAGGGCTGTTGGTAGGTTTCCGTGTCGCGCGTGGTGGACTGCGAGAGCAGTAGATACCCGGAGGATGTTTTCCGAAGGCGCAGCTTGGTTGCCATCTTTGACGACACCAGTTTTCAGGTCTACCACCTTCTCGGCATCGACTGCGGAACCGGATGCAGCAATGTCCAACGCCCAGGTATACATATCAGCCGCGGTGCTTTGAAGACCCTTGTAGTCTAGCCAGTCAGCATACGACAGAGCAGCATCGAGTTTCTGTCTCGTGTCAAAACCACGAGTAGTCAGAATCTTCATATAGAACACCTCCGGACTTGGCGAGGCCGGCTCAGCGTCTTCCTCACGAGGTGTCCTCGAGCCAGCTGGCACAGGCTTGGGACGAGGGTTTGAAGGACCAACGAAGTACTCTGCTGACGCTGATATGCGTTGCTTTCGGTCCGTCAGCCAGCCTTCGAGGTTTTCAGCTGCCTTCGCAGCACCCAAAAGAGCTTGGAAGTAACCTCGTCTCCAAGGCTCACTCTTGGCTGTGATATCAAATCCAGTCTTTCCAACACCCTCAATGAAAATCCCGCCGTCCTCTAGCTCGACAAGCCCTTTTCCTTCACCTTCCGGATCCTCTAACCGCATTATCAACTCCCGGCAGAAACCTGCGACCATTGGCCAATCGCTCATCAACTTTCCAATCTCCTCGGGGTGTTGCCACGCCTCAGCAGACCGCAGGCACCAGCGACTTTTCCAAGTCCATTCCGGCGGCGTCGGCCATTTGTGCTCTAGTTCTTCCTGATACACCCCTATCTTAATCATCTCGTAAAAGACAAGAATGGCGCCGAGTGAGAGACTAAGTCGCAGCACACGGGACATGCGCTGTTTGAAGTGGCCGCGGCTTTCCGTGGAGACGAGTCTCGCAAAGTGTTGTTGAAGATGAATAGACAGCGGAGGAAGAGCTCGACTGATAGGGGACGGAGAAAGGAAAGATAGTTGAGGTCGGCCTCGTTGCGGGGAGAGAATCAGAAGGGGTGGTTTGTGAGTGAAAGGACGACGACATGGCCGGCGACCACCGCAAGGAGGAAGATGTGGACGCAGTGATGGGGTTGCCGCCCCTGTTATCCGAGGCACTCGAGTATGTTGTCGCAGCATTCTCTGATGCTTGTGTCGGATGAGGTTGAAATGTTTTGGATGGGCAAACCCGTGGAGTTCTCGATGAGGTGAATAGGTTCTATGTTTGCATTGTTTGCATAACGCAATTACAGTTGGTACTGATGCGGCGATTCTGCGCCACACTTTCAGCTTGAGGTTCAAGAAAGGCTGTGAGGAAGAAGAGATTCAGTCAGGACTAAAGTTAAGGGAAACTCAAGATCATGGTTCTTTTGCTCATGGTCTAGAAGCTGAGCAGAAAGGGAAATATCTATCTAGTTTCCTTAGCCCTGCGCATTCTGTCATTATTACAAACCGAGATTGAGCCCTGGTGCTTGCGAGTGATGTATGTAGTAGCTGGGGCGGATAGTGGACAGAAATGCAAGATCAAATTGCATGGGTAAATATGGGTTTGTATATGGGAATGTATTTTTTTTTTTTTTTAATTTTTGAGAACATGATTGAGCGTGAGCATGGCTCTTGGTCACCTAAATGCTGGTGTTTTAATTTAAAAGTTCAACTTGGTGTACCGCTAGAACAATACATGTATTTGGCGTTCGGCACAGCGCATCATAATATCCATAAATTTAGATACTACTCACTACGCAATAAAGTATAGCGCTGCCCATTCAGAGGTCATGCCAAAGTCGTTACTTCAATTCAAACGTTCTATAACTATACCAGATCACTCTTATCCCAAGATCCTGTTTCTTTATACAAAGGAAATAAACATAGCAGATATCTCATTTAGTACGCACTTGTTGTCATCTACAGACGCTCAAAGTAGCCCTCGCTCTCGAGCATGAGGACAATCTCGTGCACAATGGAGCGAACGCTCTGCTTGGAGACGTCGACAACAAGGTCGGCGTTGGTGGGGGCCTCATAGGGGTCATCGACACCGGTGAAACCCTTGATCTCGCCGCGGCGGGCCTTCTCGTAGATACCACGCTTATCGGTCGACTCGCAGTACTCGATGGGAGTGTTGACGTGGACGAGGAAGAAAGAGCCACCGGTGCCCTGGACGGCCTCACGGGCGGCCTTTCGGGAGTGCTCGTAGGGAGCAATGGGAGCGGCGATGACGGCGGCACCGGCGCGGGTCAGCTCACCGGCAACGAATGCGATGCGCTGGATGTTGGTGTGGCGGTCCTCGGCGCTGAAGCCAAGCTCAGAGGAGAGCTCGTGACGGACAGTGTCACCAAGGAGAAGAGTGACGGAGCGTCCACCCTGCTGGTTGAGAGTGACCTGGAGAGCACGAGCGATGGCATCCTTGCCAGAGTTCATGTAACCAGTGAGGAAGATGGTGAAACCCTGAAGGGCACGGGGAGGGCTAGATTCGCGCAGAATCTTGACAACCTCGGGGTAAGAGAACCACTCGGGGATGTGGGCACCGGTGCGAAGACGGTTGCGGAGCTCAGTTCCGGAGATGTCGAGGGTCTTAGTACCAGCGGGGACCTGGTCACGCGGCATGTACTCATCGGTGTCGGGGAGATAGGTGACTTGCTGGAACTCGACCACCTCGATACCAAGCTCGGCGCGATACTTCTCAACGGCGTGCTGGGCATCGTAAGGGCCGTAGAACTCCTCACCCTTAGAGTTCTTACCGGGACCGGCGTGGTCACGACCAACAATGAAGTGGGTGGCACCGTGATTCTTACGGATGATGGCGTGCCAAATAGCCTCGCGGGGACCACCCATACGCATGGCAAGGGGAAGGAGACCGAGAACGGCCATGCCGTTGGGGTAGCGGGGAAGAAGAGCCTGGTAGGCGCGGACACGGGTAAAGTGGTCAATGTCACCGGGCTTGGTGAGACCAACAACGGGGTGAATGAGGACATTGGCCTGACGAGCGCGAGCCGCACGGACGGTCAATTCACGGTGGGCTCTGTGCATAGGGTTTCTAGGGACAATTAGTTACACCATCCAAGTCCTCAATTTCTCAAGATCAAGACAAACCTAGTCTGGAAAGCGACAACTCGGGTCCAGCCGAGCTTGTCAAAGTGGATACGCAGTTCCGCGGGGGTGTCTAAGATTGCGTCAGCTTTTATCTTCCTGGCGTTATTCTCGGCGGAGGGGCAAGGTGGGCGTACAGCGGAGGCCGACATAGTCGTAGTGGTTCAGCTTGTTGACCGCCTCAAGCTTTCCACCGATGTAGTATTCCTCGACCTTGGTGTTCAGGTACTTGATAGCGGGGTGCTCTGGGTCACCACCGAAGACGAGCTTGGCTTCCTTCGCCCTAAAGTAGGTCGGTAATGTTAGGAAATGCCCTGTTTTTTTTTAAGATTTGAAGTCCAAGCCGCATATGCCATGCCCTCGGCGAACTCAATTATCCCCACCCCGCCGACATTTGGTGGCTGGAGAGCCAAGAGAATCGCGCAAGCTGCATAGACGCCAAGGGCAAGGCATTGGCCAAGAACCAACGGGATGCATGGAAGGACTCACTTATCCGGCTGGTAGATGTCGTCAATTGTGAGAATGGCGAGATTGCGGTCGTCACGAGGGTCGCGCAGGGTGACACGAGATCCAGCCTTGAGTCCTGCCTGGTCGATTGCTTCCTTGGAAGAATCAAGAGTGATGGGCATAGAGAAAAGGTTGCCATCGGCGAGCCGAGATTCGGCGACGACACTAAGAAAACCCCACCATTAGCGAAACGCTCTACTTATTTGTGAATCTTTCTTTCGGAGTTGCGATATTTCTGGGGTGCATCCTTTTCGATAACGACCCCGTGCAGCGTGGGACGAGCGGATTGTGCTTGGTATGTGGAGGGGAAGCGTACCCATCGTAGTCCTTTTGGTTCATGAAACCTACGCCGCATCAGTCAGTAAATGCTTGGAATTTTAGATAAGCGACCGGCGAAGTCGCGGAGCCATGAATTGGGTAATTAGGGAAGCGTAAACGTACCCTCAAGAGGACTGAAGCCACCGTTCATGATCAATTCGAGATCGCACAGCTGGCGCTCGGTGAGGACAATGGAGGGGAGGGTTGCGGCCTCGGCCTCGAGCTGGTCGTGGCGGGGGGCATCGCGGGCGACGAGGTCCTTCAGGACACCACCGTGAGGAGAGTTGGCCATTCTGAATGAGCTGTACTTTCAAGAATTGACAACGGAACGGCGAAGGTTGGGCAGGGGAATATGAGAAAGGTGTGAAGGAAA
Source organism: Aspergillus sydowii CBS 593.65 (assembly GCF_001890705.1). NCBI lineage: Eukaryota > Fungi > Ascomycota > Eurotiomycetes > Eurotiales > Aspergillaceae > Aspergillus > Aspergillus sydowii. Next base: position 2,617,173 of record NW_024467861.1, on the reverse strand, counting down.
GGAAGAGAAGGGGAGGAGGCGACGAGAAAATGAACAAGTGGAAGGGGAACCGGCGGTTAAAAAGATGGAGCAGAGGGCCCAGAGGCTGCAACGTGCGGAACCAGAGATTGGTGCTCTCTTTTGACTCAGGAGAACGATTGACTGGCCCAGTCAAATAATAAACTGTCCGGATGGATTTTAGGGTGGGGGTCGGGCGTCGTCTACGTATACTCGAGGTTATTCTAACATCCTGTTCGTCTATCCTTTCACCCCTCGATGTTACCCTGACTACTCCGGAGTACAATTACAGACGAAACAATAGTGAATTGAGGATTCCAATAACGGGTGACACTCGTCAACAGCATACGTAATGAATCGTGTTTACCCAGGAGGCGAGCCCTTCGGGATTTTTCCTTGGGTTCGCAATAAACAGCTTCCAAGTTTCCGCGGACTGTCCCAGGCCAGTGGGAAACCCAAACACTGGGATTTTCAGCAGTTGCTCAGACAGATTCATTTCCGGGAGTTCAGAATGTACACCTCCGTGGCCTTTTAAAATCATGATTTTCAGGGGTTGAGACTATCATCAATTTGTCCTTGACATCGTCGTCAGCAACGACGATTTGATACATGATCGGGGATTCGAGACGACATTTTGCTTAGCGCCGCAATGGCTCGGCGGAACCCTTCCAAGCTCGAGGCCTCGAACGTCAGTGCCGGGAATGGCGGGGTCGGGGCTGTGATGATAAATTGGCAGTCCGCAAACCAGACGGAAGTGTCAGTGTCACTCGTGTGCACCTGCACCTCGTTTTCTTAGCCCTCTAAGGCATCTGAAAGCGAAAAGCAATTCTACGAAGCTTCGAAGCAGTGGGGGCGCTTCCTGTTGATATGTAGTGTGCAGACAAGCTTGTGACGATTGTGAAACAGGGCGAGTTCGACAGCGGAAACTAAAGCCATGCGGGCAGCGGTTGCCGGTCGCAATCACGACATTCTCCACGCGGCTTGCGTGATTAATTGCGCCCGATTGGGTCTAGCGCCCTCGCTGGTCTCGCCGATCTCGCAGCCACGCTTCCACCACTCTTCGTCCGTTTCTTTCGAAGAATGGCGGATCATTGATCGCCTTGCATGTCCTTGTGAGTTCGACGTTATTATATTAATGCCGCTGTTTATCGACAGGCCGTTCGCGATCTTCGTGGTCTTGTCCCTGAATATCAACCGAGTACATGAATTTCCCCTGACAATCAACGTCCCCAGCAGTGCTTCGAGTTTGCATATCGACCCACCCATTACGTTGCAGAGTACGTGAGAAGGAGATACTACAATCAAGAAACCCGGACGATCGGATCTTGGCAATTGCACTCCTAATTTAAATAGAACCGTGCGCCGGTACGGTCATACAATTTAACAACTGTCCTCTGGCAGTCTGGCGGAATGAATCCCGGGTCAAAAAAGGAGTGGCATCCGGTCATAGCACCCAACAACGTAGCCTTGGACGCATGCGACTTCGTCCGTTCTACATGAATTTCCGCTTACCCGCTTACCCAAAATTCAATAATAGTGATAGCCTGATAGCAGATTATAATGAACGGTTACCTCGTGGCTTTTGAGGCTGTCGCACTCTGTAAACGATATGCTTCTAAGCACTACTGTACTTCCCCAAGACCTCGTGTTAATAGCGCGAATGATGCGAAGAACACTATGTCCGAACGTGCTGTTTAATCCACTGCGCAACGCCTAAACCAACTTGCTAGAAATGTGGTAGCATGTATTTGAAATCCGATTGTAGGTAAATATGGTCCGAACATGCTTGAAAGTGACTATTTAGACACCCTCGCCTTTTGGACATGCGACCGTTCAAGGCCTCCTCAGGGTCGGAAGCTTATCGGGGCGTACAAGACCAGAAAGACCCCACTGAAATCGGATCTGTGAAGCTGAGATACTGTTTTCGAACAGTCAAACTCAAACTCTAACGGGATTTTTATGGTAAAATATATTAAAAAAGGCCCCAGGAACGTCGACCGGATTTTGCCAAGAGATAAGATCAGATAAGATTAGATCGACAGGGTCCCTCCCGCCCCGCGGTTCTGATCGATGCGGGCATCGATGGTGCGATCCTACACCAAATCACACCTTCCAAGTTCCAATGTTAAATCCCTTAGTCTGTCCCTTCAGCCCTAAGAGCCCAATCTTAAGTCCAAGAACAGCTGATCGATTTCCAATTGATCACGACAACTCCGCCGAGTCTTACGAATTTGGCGGTCAGTAACTTTGAGTCTCGCCTGATGCCCTGTCAGGCTGTCAGGCTGAAGTCACCCTGCCTCCCGCGGAGAAACACGGAACTCAACCGTGCATCACGACATCTATCTGATGCCTGGCGTGCTCTCCTCTTTCTGTGATACGGGTTCGATGTCGACGACGGATGGCGAGCCCTGTTTGCAAAGACAAGGGATGTTCTAGGCTCCAGCGTTAAATGTGAGGGGTTATTGAGAATGCAAGGCGCGATTGGGAGAAGGGCCCACCGAGCAGGTTACCAGTCAAACCACTCTCAGCCTCGATTTTCCTTTCCCTGCAAGGGAAGAGAAGTTCCTTTCGCCTACGAGGATATCAATACGGACTCGAATATTACTTAGTAGAGAGTCTGAGACTGGCCGAGGTCCAATGTCCTGATCATTGGTTCGGATGTCAGTCGTCCTGTCCAGGGTTCAAGGGCCGAAGGCGGCATGGCAGTGTGGGATGGGGCACCAGTGCAGGTGTTTGCCTCCTTGCTGTTCCTTTCCAGTGAATGGAAGCATGATGACTTGCAGCAGATTTGGACCCTGGGCGTCGAATTTCTTCGTAAGATTGCCCGCCCCACTTACTTTGACGAGCGCACAAAATCAAGGTATAGCTTTGCAATATGTGTTCAATCAAAGAGATGAAGAGGGCACAAATCCCTTTTTGTTTTTTTTGGAAGCATTGAATAAAGATTGAGATTCTAAAAGGTATCATTTCTATCATGTTATTCATTATAATAGATCGCTGGTTTATACAGTGACCCTGCCAAATCCTTCTGTACAAACTTCCGTATGGAAGAGGAATTGACACGAAAATGCTTTTGCTTCGCCAAAAATATGAAATATTCCCCCAGACAAAAAAAAGAAAGTTGCTGACATTATTTCCGTAGTCGCGCCGATTAGAACCAAGACAAAGACCGGTATGAACTCGCTGGACATGAAAAAGCCAATTTGTAAACGCCAGAGTAATGCAATGCAGAGTAGACCAAGGACTCATGCTCATTAAGTGGATGTGAGCTGGGTTTGCAATGCTTGAGATAGAGCTTCCTCTTGTCGTTTGCGTTCCATGTCCATCAAATACTGGGCATATTTGGATCGAGGGTTGTGAATACCGCATTCAGTCTTTGCCTGGCCCTTCCAGCGGCCGGAACGCTCGTCTTCGTTTTCCTTGACGGGGGATGTAGAGTGGTAGTCACCAATGCTCTTGTAGCCCCTGTCCAGAAGCACGTTGTAAGGAACATCATTGTCCTGGACATACTGCTTTACCTGGTCGAAAGTCCAGTTGGCAAGGGGGTTAATCTTGATGAGACCGGCCTCGTCGACCTCAATGATGTCCATGTCACCACGCTTGCCTCCTTGGCTGCGTCGTCGTCCCGTCAAGACAGCGTGGACGTTGAGTTCACGGTAGGCACGTTGGGCAGGTTCGACCTTTGCAACCCAGTCATAAAGCTGATCATCCTTTTCCCAGAGACGATCACCGTGTTTCTTAGCAAATTCAGTTTCGGTCTCAACACCCTGGGGCTTGTATACATGGATGTACTGTAGCGGATACTTCTTGCGGATATTGTCGACAAGTTGGAGTGTTTCTGGGAAATGGTGGAGAGTGTCGAGGAAGATGAGGTTGACCATCTGGGGACGTGGGATTTCCAGCTTTGATAGCATGTCCATGATGACCAAACCTGTAAGCCCAAACGCAGTGGTTTGGAACAGGTGAGGCAGAGACGTAACACACCATCTCAGGACATCTGAAAATGAAGTTAGATACTGACTAGGATGAGACCAGTAGGAAGAATGAAGGCACCAACCTTGAGGTTCGAGGAATTGGAGCTGTCGGTTGAGAAATTGAAGATGAGGCTTGGTGAAGACAATCTCTGGCAGATATTCTTCGCTTGAGCCACCACTGACATAACCTGACTCGGTAGAGTCCCTCAAGTCGGTAGTCTCGGTGTCGGAGGGGTAGTTGGAATGCATCTTAGCTGGCATTGCGTCTTATACAGCCCTAGAGGAAGGTGTATGTAGTCGTAATGGGCCTAGTAGACGATGATGTGTGACTGTGGCGGGGGAAGTCGAGTAGTGTAGGAACCGAAAAAGAGACAATGGCCCGTCTGATATAGAAGGAGAGCGGACAGGGGCAATCACGACATCATCGGCAATGGGGGCGCCTTTTCATAGCCCTGGTCCCTCATACTCCGTACATGCCGACTGATTCTGCCGTTTGCGAGCACGACATCGCCAGTAACCGCCTGCCATATCGGGATTTAAGGTGAAAAATTTGATCTTCTAATCCTCTGGAGAAATCACGCAATACCTGCGCATCTGGTCTCTTTCGCCACCCGGAGCCATATTATGCCGTTGGGTTTTGACAGGGTTGATGATAAATCTACCCATTCTGACGTGCTCCTGGAACCATGGAGAACTGTCGTCGGAGAAAGTAGGACTCATGCAGCTTCCGCAAGGGAGTCGATTAGAAATCGTTTGCTTTCCCATTGCGGGGATAAGCAGTAATGTACACCATACTCCGTATCTCGGAGGCAAGCCTGGGGAGGCTGATTAGCTATCCGTGACGAAAGGGCAAGAACATTTGCAAACAGGTCATACACAAGAAATTAGTAAGGATAGGAGCTCTTGCTCATCCTCGTTGTGTCATCATGAGATGCCATCATGGATGCGTAGTGCGGGTCTTCTCAGCGCTGGCCGTTGCGAAACCCCACTTGAACTGAGGCCTTCTCGATTCCAACTTTGGTGTTTTCTGCCTTAACAAGCAGACGGGCGGAGTTTTACCGTGCCTGTCAGCCTGAGGCATCAAAACCACGTGCCCGCGATCTGTGCGGCCGTCAGATCTGGAGGAAAGTTGAGACGAACTAATCAAAGCCCTCTGCGACTTCTGCATCCCATTCTCGCGCTACCAGAGGGAAAATCTCTCCCCACGGGCGGGTGCCGTTGATCCCTGCCGACCTTTGTGATCTATCTCTGTCCGTCAGACTGTTTCCCCCGCACGCACCCTTCCTGCACCTCTCCGACATGTCAACGCCCAACCCCGCGGGAGCTCGTCCTGCCCGTCCTGTTTTGCGACAGGACTTCTCCAGTGGCTCTTTCATCCACGACCACCAGCAGTACAAACCACCGGCTCCCTATACCCAGACAATAGGCAATGTGCTCGGAAACGCGAATGAGCAGCCCCCTGCGGCGATTGCGCGCAGCTCGAATCCCATTTCTCCAGATCCGAAGAAGGTGACCGACAGTGGCATCATCCACAGTATCTTCCATCACAGAGACGGCGTTCTTCCCCGAGGAACTCCGAAACTGGTCGCAACTATATTCTACAAGTCTTCCGAGCCGGTGCATCCCCATCTACACCCCGATTCATCGCCCAATCCTCGACCTGGGGATAAACTTCCTCACCCCATGGTACCTGTGGGTTCGGCCCCAACCATCGACATGGAGAAAATCCCACGCGAGCCCCCCGCGCCGGAACCCGAGCCTCTGGACCACCTATACGGCCCATACGTGTCACAGCTGTGCTTGACCAATTTCCTCCAAATCATCGAATCACTTCCAATTCCGTATCAGCGCATGACTACCTCGCACCGCTGTCTGGATACGCATGAGCAACCGCGCATTGTGGAGGTTACTTTCTCGCCGCCTCCAAATCCGGATTATCTCAGCTTCGCCGATCTCCGCAAACATGAGAGTATATGGCGATTCGAGAGAGAATGGAATGTGGAGGTCGTTCTGCAGAAGGAGAGTGCTTTCCGCAGGCACAAGCGCTTGGTTGTTTTCGACATGGACAGCACTTTGATTAGGAACGAGGTGATCGACGAGATCGCTAAATTCATAGGCGTCGAGAAAGAAGTTTCCGTTAGTGCTCCGTAATGTTTTTTGCCTTGGTACTTGATCCTAACATTCAGTGGCAGGAAATCACCGAACGCGCGATGAATGGTGAGCTTGACTTCGCAGCGTCGCTGAGGGAACGCGTCAGCCTGCTAAAGGGAGTGCCTGCGGATGTTTTCGAGAAGCTGAAGTCAGTACTCACCATCTCCCCTGGTGCCAGGGAAGTGTGCAAAGCCCTTAAAAGGCTTGGCTGTAAGTTGGCTGTTCTGAGTGGAGGATTCCAACCACTTGCAGAATGGTTGGCTGGTGAGCTAGGTATTGATTACGCTATTGCCAATCACGTACGTTTCAACTCCTTCTCTTAGCTGATCCTCTCGAGTATTTGTCGGCGCCTTCGTAGAGGGTTCAATTTCACTAATCTCTGCCGTCCACAGCTTGAGGTTGACCCCACGTCGCAAACCTTGACGGGTAAACTTGTCCCAACATACCCGATCATAGACGCGAATCAGAAACGCAGCCTGCTTGAATCCATTGCTGCGGATAACGGTATTGATATTGCACAAACTGTCGCCGTTGGCGACGGTGCTAATGACTTGCTTATGCTTCATGCTGCTGGGCTTGGGGTTGCGTATCGAGCCAAGAGCAAGGTGCAACTCGAAGCCCCAACACGCATCAACGGCGAAAGCCTAGTCGACGTTCTTTATCTTCTTGGTTTGAATGATGAGGACATCCAGGAGCTCACTGCGTAACCCTCACATAGAGGACATGCTTTGAGGCTTCTGAAGGCTGGCTAGAATTGGTTATTCAACATTCTTTCTTATCTTGTCAGGAGCAGGTCTCTTGCTTCCTTTCTGACTTGCCAGCGGGTCCTACTAAGTTCTCACGACGTCATAACTCACGGTTCTTCCAGAGTCTTGCGGGGCGCCGCGTTCTTGGTTTTACGGGCCACGACCACATCATCCTTGAACACTATTGTCAAAATGAAATTCACTATAAGCGAAATGTAGGTACAATTGGGACAGATGGGGGTGGGCGTATATATGTGATATAGTCGAATGAATACCACGATGATTTATACATGAAGTACGAACGAAGCGAACTAATCACCGCGAGCCAAATTTCCTGGTATCAAAAACGTTTTGACGCAATATATCTAGACTAAGGGTAAGGGAAGCCCATGTAGACTATTATTACAGCTTATTTGTAGGTCTATAATACTGATATTCTGGAATTCTTGGAAGAACTCGTGTTGAATAATACCATCATATGTCCATGATACAGTTATTTTTGAACCATTACAAGACGCCTAGAATGACAAAAAGTCTTCTCTCAAACGTAAACCGATAAGTGCTCTAACCATGCGCCAAGATATGTTGAATAAATGAAATAGAAATGACTACCGCGCTTCGTCAGCTGAGATGGTGTTATCGCTGACAGCCCCATCGGGATTTCCGGCTTGTCTCTTCTTCAGGACGTTCTCGATAAAAGCCTCCCCAGCCTTGTAGCTACTCCGAACCAGAGGGCCGGATGCACAATAGAGGAAACCCATGTCGAGAGCACGCTGGCGCCAGAGTTCGAATTTATCCGGGGTCACGTATTCATGCACGGCCATATGACGCTTTGTTGGGCGCATATACTGACCAAATGTAACGACGTCAACGTTGACAGCTCGCAGCTGGCGCAGCGCATCCCAGAGCTGCTCTTCGGTCTCCCCAAGACCCAGCATGAGCGACGTTTTCGTAATGAGTGATGGCTTGGCCTTCTTCGCGGCGTCCAAGACACGAATTGATTGCTGGAACGTGGCTCGGCGATCACGGACAAATGGCGTCAAGGCTTCAACAGTCTCAACGTTGTGGGCGTACACATCCAAGCCAGACCGAGCCATAATGGCAACCATCTCCGTATCTCCACGATAATCACCAGTCAAGCACTCCACCAAGATGCTGGGGGCCTTTTGTTTAATCTTGACCACCGTCTCAGCGAAGTGGCGAGCACCGCCATCAACAAGGTCATCGCGGTCAACAGTTGTCAAGACCACATACCCCAGTCCCCACCTAGAGATAGCCTCCGATGTATTTTCCGGCTCGTGGGGGTCAAGCGGTGGCGGGGCACGCGAAGTCTTCACACTGCAAAACCGGCAACCTCGCGTGCACGTATCACCCATAAGCATGATTGTTGCAGTAGCGGAGGACTTGTCGCCGCCGCCCCAGCAGTCGGAGATGTTCGGGCATCGCGCTTCCTCGCACACAGTGTGTAAATTGAGACCTCGGAGGTCTTTCTTAAGGCGCTGGTAGTTCTTCGAATCGGGAATCGGTGTTTTCAGCCACGAGGGTAACCGGGTCATTTCCTTCTTGCGCCCGGCTGGTCCAACGAGAGCGGTTTTGAGGGCGTACGCTTCAGAGGGATCGAGGGGGCCATTGTCGCTTCCGCCACCAACAAAGTCTGTAAACGAGGGACCGGCATTGAGCTTGTCCGTGAATGTTGTCCGTTTCCTCGTAGTTGCTGTCGAAGCTCCGCCGGTGGCGGACGAGGGATCTGTAGTTGCGTAACCACGATAGCTGAGGTAGGGAGCGCTCCCTGATTGAGAGACCGCAGCCCTTGACGAAGAGCAAAGAGCCCTAAATCGATTTGTCGCAGCAGCCATGGTGATAACTGCAACAAGAGGGTGTTGGTGTTGTTTGCTAGAAGTTTGAATTCCGCGGGAAACCGTCGCCGATGATGAAAGCCCGCCTAGTCCGTATTATATAAGCATGCCTCAGGCGCAGATTACTCTCGGTCAAGCTAGTCGTTCTACTAGGACTACTGTACTCTACAAAGCAGGTAATACGATATGAAATTGACGTGATTGGGCATCAATAAATTATTGATTTTGAATACCAAATACCGATGGGAGTGGCTAAATTATATATTAAACACTGTGAGTGTCGTACCCAACTTAGAGAAATATCGCTCGACAGCCAGTGGGTACAAAAAAAGGGAATAGCACAATGAAAGAGGTGGAGGAAGAGGTAGATTATGCAATGGGCAGATATAGACATATGAGAATTCTGAAAGAAGGGCAGGATCTCTAATCAAGACACAAATGATCGCTTTGATATAGGAAAGAAAGGGAAAATGAAAATGAACTGATAGTGGTTCCCGAGTAAAGGAAGGAAAGGAGTTAATGAATGTCCATCTATGCTTTGGTCTCCAGGACTTGTATTAGAACAAGCACGGACGACTTGAGGGCCTCGTCAGGAGGCCCTCGGAGTGTAAACAGAAGGTTATCCACAATTCGATCGAGATCTTGGTTAAGTTTGCTGCTTCGAGATCCAAGCACCTCGTCCCGGATGCGCAAAGGCGGAGCTTGTGCAAACTTCATCCCAAGAATTGAAGTAGCCTTCTCCGGCACCGTGTCTAGCTTTGAAACCTGCGCACGAGGCGGTCCATTAAGGGTTCTGCGGCAGAGCGATGGCAAAGAGAGTAGATAGCTTTTCGCAATCAAGACGGCACAGAGAGAATCGAGAAGCGATTGAGGGGCGTCGGGGAATATTTGACGGAAAGGGCGTAGTAGGGCCCGTTCGTGATTTTGACGCAGGAACATAACAACCGGAGAGGTTAGGCGGAGCATGTTCTGCGGGAAGTCTTTGACTGAGTGTTCCAGCTGGTCGATCGTCCACTCATGATCCCACCACTTCTCTAGTTCTTCCTTGTCGGACCTCGTGGACGAGGCGTCGGAAGACGCATGTATTCGCGGCGACGGAACAGATTTATATGCAGGACCCGGTTTTGGATTTGCCCACGGACTTCCACTAGTCCCTCTTGTTTGCTCACAGGTGATGGTTTCACTGGCGGCTTCGGAAGCCACCGAACTCGAGTCTGTATATTCATCTGCTTTATAATCACCATCTCCCTTTGAAGAGTAAGTGGAACTATGCGTGGAATATCCACTGTCGGACATCTCCAGTGGCGTGTCAGGACTAAAGGCCGAAACCTCCGGCAGACTGTGATCGGGTGTGGCGGGTATGGTATTCGTCGGAGTAGGGAGCGAGTAGCTCATTGCTGGAGAGGATTGTCGAGAGATATCAACTAACTTAGGCTTTGTTTTGCTTTTTACCGCGAGCATCTAGCATGGAAATTAGTACGCTCACGAGTTTCACTGAAGTCAGGTTGGACATACCGCATCACTATGTTCACGATTCCAGTCCGGAACAAACGGGCTCTTTTGGACAATTTGAAACTTCCTTCGATTGGAAACCTTGGATTTTCCAGTTTCGTTCTCCGCCGACGACTCCATCGGAGCTCCCTGGAGCCATGTCTCGCAATAGGAGAGACTGCTTGGGACCCAACTACCCTCACTCGAAACTGTACCAGACCTACTCCGCTCTGCCCTCGAAGACGGCCCAGAAAGGTTTCTCACCCCTACCGAATCTGTATCCGAGCAGGTTGCAGCGGGTGACATACATCCTGATACCGTTGTTGTAGGATTGAACTGTCCATTGCCCAACTCACATTGTTTCACAAGGTTGGAGTGTGCCATGTGTACATTGGTCGCCTCACTCGAGCACTCTTGAACGGATACATCAGTTGCAGGTGTCTGAGGAGTACAACGTTGACAGGAAGCTGTTTGAGGATGGCAGGTACAATCCTCTGCTTCTCGATCGTTCTCAATTTCAGATCCTGGTTTCGAAGAGAAGTATGTAGATGCCGGCGAAGCCTGGGAGTGCTGAGTGTCAGATAATGGAGGACTCGGGAGAAGGCCGAACGTCTCTAGGGTCGATGCCGTGAGGTTCTGGTCTGATCGCCAGGCTCGCAGTGTCCGAGTTTCGTGAGGTCGTGGAGCCGTCGTGGACTCTCGACTAGGGGCTGAACCATTCTCAAAAGAAGGGGACGCTGGGAGACGAAGCTGGAAAGGTTCTTTCATCTTGCGCACAGATCGGAAAGGCGAAATAGAGGCCGTGCCGCGGTCTGTTGAACGTCTTGGTTGCGATACGGTATACTCAAACTGTTCGGCGCGCGGAGATGTTGATCGGATGAAGGAGAGAGAGTTCTGTGGCTGTTGCCTCTTCCATGGTTGAACATTCGGGGAATATCGCGGAGAAGCTAGGTTATTAGGACCTTGAGATACCTGTTCCTGGCCTGCCAGACTATAAGTTGGAACGCTCCTGTTTACGTATGCCGGGACTGGACCCGCGGTCACCGTATGATTGCGCTGATGGCTATGAGCACGCCTAGGGTGCCATCCGGCAGTTTCGTAGTCCGCAAAGGACATGGCGAATACAAGTAAAGATTCAATGATATTAGAAATATAAAGTTCGCTTGTCGAACACGTAGTATGGGTGAACGATAGGGCGGAAATCAAAATGAAGAATTCCGAGCCAGTACGGGCGTAGATGCGGTGGAAGAGACCTTATACTACTGAGTGGTTCAATTACCAAACATCCCTTGGCCACCTTGCGGTGACAGAACGCCAGACATCGGGCATGCTAATCGCCCCCTTCCAGAGGAATTTTGGAACATGATCAAAGTGTAAAGGGCCGCTACCACGGTCCTTGCATTCCAGGCAGAGGCAAGTCTGGATCATTGGACAGAAAGCCACATAGAAACGTGGGTGATGGGCCTCTTAGGGCCTTTGCAAAGCGTCATCACAGAGGGAATGAGACACGCAGGATGTGCGCGAATCAGAAGGGGGACCCCTAGAGGGGACATCGGATGGACGTCACAGTGCCTCGATTAAACCAAGCTGTTGCGCCGGGCAATCAAAAGTTGCAGCCCCTAGCTAGACCCCCTTGCTTCGGTTACTGTGGGTGCTTGCATAGTGCCCATGCTTCAGCAGGGCGATTCAAACCAGGAGCATGTGCAAGAATTCCAATCGAGATGTGGCGGCTACGAATTGGGCCTCAGCTCTTAAAGAGCTTGGATTCTTCCAAGAGGCGACCAATTGCTCAATCCAAGCCGAGTTCTTGACGAAGGCCGGCCGTCGTTGGTAGCGGAGCAAGCCAGCTCCAGCAATGTTTTGCATAGTGTAATCAGCCTAGCCGAATATGATTAGCACTTTGAAAACGAAGGAGTTAGGGTTTCAGGGTCTTTCCCTTCCCCAGGGTTGATGTTGATCTGGTGAAGTCCTCGAAGTTGTTTTATTGGCCCGAAAAGGAAGTCCACGTGACCAAGTACAAACATTACAAACAGTCTTATCGCAGAGCAGAAAAAAAAAAGTATGGACCGAACAAGATCGAGGAACGTTCTGCGAAACGGCCGCCTTGAATCCCATAAAGCTCCCCATGCTCTCAGAATGCTTCGTCGCGTCGACCCTGGCGTCCGCGAAATTGCCTGTCTCGGCGTCCCTGAGGGATGTCGGAATTTGTCTTCATGAGCTTCAGCCGTCATCTACCCTCCGGTCTACCTTCAAGAAGAGCTCGACTGCACCAAATTGTTTAGCTGTGAGTGTGTCGCACGTGTTTGCTGCACAGTCAGAGAAGGCAATTGTGCATGTATATAGTAGGGAAAAGGGCAATCAGGAAGCTACTGTTCCATTTCCTGAGCGCATCCGCAGCATTGCCGTTGCGGGATCGAAGAATGGCGATATCGTGGTTTTGGGCACAGAGGGCGGCCGCCTGATTTTGTGGGAGGTATGTGAACATAATTGGTATTGTATGGCTCAAGACTGACGGTGCTCGACAAAGGTTTGCACCGGGCGCCAAGTTGCTACCACAGCGTCGCATTTACGTCCTGTTACCACCGTGGTGGTTGATCCCAGTTCGAATTTCATCCTCTCTGGCTCGTCGGATGCCAGCATCCATGTTTGGTCACTAGTAGACCTTCTGTCTTTCACAAAACCTCCATCAGGCCGCGACCGCCAGCCCCCGAACTCGCCTATCCGCACGTTCTCCAACCACCGAGCAGGCGTCAGTGCAATCGTGGTGGGCCACAGCACTGGTAAATATAATATCGCTGTTTCTGCTGCCAAGGATAATACTGCTATCGCCTGGGATTATCGGACCGGTCATGTTCTACGAAACTTCCTTTTACCGTCTAGTGCGGCTTCCCTTGCCCTTGACCCTGTTGATAGAGCACTCTATGTGGGTTATGAGGATGGCAGTGTCCAGTCGGTTGACTTTTATAAAGACCAACCTACCCAGCATTCTCTTTATAATTTATCACTGCAGGCCACCCCGGCACAGGTGTCTTCAGAGGAACGCTGGCTGCCGCCTTCCGCTGATAGCGGCGCAGCACATGCCCTAACTCTTTCTTACGATGGCATGACTCTGTTATCGAGCCATGAAAATGGCAAGGTTTACTCCTGGAATGTTGGAAGACGGAAATACGCCTCAACTATAGCCGATTTGACGCATCCGGCCACGAATATAATTATGCTGCCTCTTGATGGTTTGTATCACCAGGCCACCAATCTAAAGCGAGTAGCACATACTATAGTCAAGCCAAGATACGAACACGCCCTTTCAGAAAATGCACAAGCCGCTGGCACTGTCCCTGGCGACTACGAGTTCAACACACATCTGCTACATTCATTGCCGTCCGGGGAAACTCCTGCAGAGTCAGACTGGTTTATGGCGGCCTTCTCTCACTCTTCATTCCCCACATCTATGCTAGAACAAGGCCTATCTGAACTCGCTACTATGGGTCAACCAGGATCGAACCAAGTATTGACTCCTTCGATGGACGCGGCAATGGATGTTGACAACCCTGCGAAAGATTCCCAAATCGCCTCTCTAGAAAGCGAGATCGCTACTCTGAAACAGAAAGCGTCCGCCAGCGATACAGCCCGGCAATCCACCACTGATGAAATTACACGACTCCGTTCAGAACTTCTCAATCTCCACGACTACGTCAGCGAGCTCAATGAGAAACAGGAGCACTCACATCGGGAGAAGGTCCGGCGGCAGGCACGCAAGGAGGAAAGGGCAAGTCGACGACGAGAAGCTTGGTTTGCAGCAGAGAAAAGGGGGAAGAACGGTGATTCTGTACTTCGCCGAATGGAAGTCGATGACTCTGAAACGAGTGGCACCGACGATCAAAGTAGTGGCGAGCAATGACACTTCCCTCCACTACATCATTCTACGTCCTTCGTTTTGCACACGTTTTTCAACTTGTCGTATAATTAGGAGCGTCTGGCATGTTTCAAGGGTCTCCGAAGCACGATACATAAGGCATGGGTAACATTCCACGGCGCAATGGGTTTAAAAGTTTGGGTTGAGTATAGAGCTCCAAATATGATTGGACTACCTAGCATATACACGGCGAATAATAAGACAATGTTGTATGCAACAATTATAATTAGTTGTCATACAGCGTCCACCTCTGCAGCTCCCTTCATCCCTAGATCCCTATATCAACCCAAGCCGGCGTGAGTGACACTTTCATATTGTACATTCCAGAGCCGTGTCAGTGGCCCTTTTTACCCCGTCTACAAATTCCAGAACCGTTTCATCATCTTAATTAAGGGACATGCCCAATGGCTGATGGCTATACTGTGCACTATTGGTATGGTGCGGGTAAATCACTCGGGCATACTGTAATCTCGGCCGCTGTTGAAATTAAACTAGGTATAATGAATTAATGATACACATGACGTGGAGTACCTCAATTCTAACTTCACGGACCGCTTTATACAGTAGGAGGTACATGATTAAAGTTGAGAGGAAGATATCAGTTGCTAGTACCCACCGCTCGCACCCCCCTGCTCTTGCACCTCACCCTCCAACTCCTGCACAATCTTGACTCCCGAGCTCGCACCAATGCGCTCTGCCCCAGCTTTCAACATCTTGATACAATCTGCTGCAGAGCGTACACCGCCACTCGCCTTAACCTTCGTCCCCTTGCCCACAACCTTGGCCGTCTCGTACATCAAAGCCACATTCCCAACCGAAGCACCCGCCCCATTGAACCCAGTGCTCGTCTTGATGAAATCCGCCCCAGCCAAGCATGAGATAACGGACCCAGCAATTATCTCATCCCGAGTCAACTGTGACGTTTCTAGAATAACCTTCAGCCCGATGGGCGCCGGAGCGGCCTTGCGCACACCAAGGATATCCTGGTAAACATCCATGTACTGCTTCGTTTTGAGCAGCGGATACTTGAGAACCATATCAAGTTCAGTGGCACCTAGTTCGACGGCTTTCCGTGCCTCATTAACTTTCTCTGAAGTCTCATACATGCCTTCGTGGAAGCCGACAACGCAGGCGACGCCTACATCGGGTGCTTCGCGCAGCTTCCTCACGGCCTGCTCAACATGGTTCAAACGAACGCATACTGTTGCAAACTGATATTTCGAGGCCTGGTCGCAAAGTTCGTTGATTTCTTCTTCTGTTGCTGCTAGTGCTAACTGGGTGTGATCGATGGTGCGACTGACTTTGGCAGGTGGTGCGGCTTGTTGCTCTGAAACGCTTAATAGCGAGCTTTGGATTGTGGAGATTAGGGCCTCCCAGTCCGCATTGTTCTTGGGGGCAGACATAATGTGATCCAAGCTTTTCTCGGGTTGTCTTCGAGAAAGTAAACAACACGCAGGAGAAAACAAATCTAGACAGGCCATCGACAGCCCCTCTTCATGCGGAGAACGTGGAGTAACCCCACGTGATGTTTAGATCTAGACGGTTTGTGCATTCGAATATACTGCCTTAACCTGGCACATTGGCATAATACTACTCAGATGATTGGCAAGCCTTGCGGTGACCTCGATGATAACTTAGACATAAGGAAGACTGGGAAAAGATATCTACATTATGGGCCATACAAGCTGCGGCCGACAAGTCGATAATTCAGGCTTACAACAGCAGAAAGTTGCAACAACTTCTTTAAATCGCATCCCATTTTACTAACAGCAGTTATATGTCATTTAGACTAATTGAATAGAAATCGGGTATTAGTTATGCTTTGTCTCTTCCGCCAACAATGAAAGGTCGGACGGGCCGTTTCCCTTAGTTTGCGTGAGAGTACCGCAACGCCATATCTTGCTCGCCCGGCCGATAATCACATCTCAGCAGCATGATCCTTTGCATGAGCCTTGAATGTCATCCACCTTCCCAAATTTTCCTGTGCCAAACGATCCAAATCCGCCGCCGCCGCCGGGGCCGCCACCTCCACCTCCGCCTCCGCCTCCTCGCGGGCCCCCAAGACCATTCCAGCGAGACCTGGTATTGTCCTTGTTTCCGGCTCTTGTTACATTGAAAGATGAGTTCTGGGCAGCGTCGTAGGGGTCAAGCTGGGATCGAACTGTCAGCAACGAAGTCGTGAAGGGATGGGAGAGATGAGATGAGTTGGGGAAGACTGTTCAAGCGAACATACCGCGAAAAAGCTTGTGAAGTATAGCCCAAGGAACAGATATATATTCTCCACAAAACGCCTTATCTGGACGGAAACCGGAGGACTGGATAAGAGACGATATGATTAGTGATCGGCGCTGGTGGGAAAGAGCATCACTGCGGGGGGGTTGAGACGCGGCTCTTTACTTACGCTTGGAGTATCTGCCCATTGTGTAGATATACACCGGGCTTCGAGGATGCTTTCGATGATGCCATAATGAATGTGCAGTCGCGATGCAGTGATGATGGATTAATCGGCGGCGAAGATGATGCAAGCTGGAGGAGATGACAGAAAGGCACCGGGCTTGGCGCTGGCGGGCCCGTGACTCTGTTCCTATTCCTACTTGGGATGCTATGGTAACGTACCTTTACAGTGAATAAGAAAGATAACATCTGATTAGCATTAGCAGAGATAAGTTTCAAGAGATAATTTTTTTAATTCTAGACAGATCTATATGGGTATCATCAACGCCTTTCCGCCTGCTAACATGCCATCGTGAATTCAAGCCGTTTCATTGACCCTCGGTCCTTCGATCGTGCCTCGCAACTCATCCAAATCCCGGAAACCGTCTTCAACAATCCATTTCTGACCATCACTCGGTTTATGAAGAACGTGACAGCTCGCCCCGACTACAAGTAAGCCAGGCGGCCGTGATCCCTCAGCCTCGAATGCTTGGCAGACATGCTCTAGCGTAGAACGAATCACTCGCTGATCACTGCAGGAAGCACGTTCAATAATGGCGCACGGTGTCTCTCTTGGCCAGAGTGTTCGCGGCCGGGAAGGATTGTCACATCCATCCGCAAATGACTTCGTTAGAGAGTCGGTAAGGGTGGAAAGTCGATGCAATGCCATTAAAAAGACCACTGTCTGTGTCGGCACATAAGTTGGAGGCTCTGGTGCTGCACCTTTCCTTCCAGTACCCGTACACACCAATACCTGGTCAGATACTCCTCTGTGAGTTGCAGGAATCTCTGCAAACAATGGGGCGCTCAAAGCACTGGTGATGCCGGGTAATACGACAGGCGTAAAGCCTTCGGCGCGGAAAAATTCAAGCTCTTCTCCTCCCCGCCCGTAAAGATACGGGTCACCTTGTTTAAGACGTAGTACCTGGCGACCTTTTTGAAGTGCATCCAAGCCCATACGGAGAAACTCCTCTTGGGCCTGATCAGCATTTCCTGGAAATTTTCGGGCAATGTGAACCTCGGTTCGCCGCGGTATCAGTTCCAAAACCGGTGCCGGCACAAGTTTATCAGCTAGGATGATGTCTGCGCACTGAATAGCGTTATATGTTGCCCGAGTGAGTAAATCTGGGTGCCCTGGGCCTGATCCGGCAAGAACAATTTTACCCTTACGCTCAGACAACTGGGTTCCATTGGTGGCAGAAATATCCGTATTCCCCGAGCTGTATTCCTGAAGTATGCTATCGATGTCCGAATCGTCGATGGCAGCGAGCTTACGAAGTGGCCAGTATTCACAGATCTGAGACAACCAGCGCATGCGGCGCGTTTTTGCGGCATTAACGTCATCATTTGTGACCAAATTATTGAAAGTGTGTTTTTGACCAGTCGAGTCGTCCTCGTCAACATCAAAGCCCACATCACACAGACCCGCAGCAAAGTCTTCTTCCCAGAGACGCCTTCTGACTGTCCCCAGCCTGTCGATGGCACTGCCGAGGTTGGGAGGAAGGGCCGATGATATTTCTCTCTTCAGTCGTGAGCCTAGCTTGCAGCCCCGGCCTGAAGTCGTAATTCCGACATGGAGCGGGCCATCCGAGTAGGTGGACAGCAAGCTAAAGGTGCAAAGAGCTGGGGCATCTGATACATTCACTGGAATTCTGAGGCGTCGGCATAATTTCGAGATATGAGAGCCTGTAGGGCAAGTTAGAGGAAGTCCCTATAGAATAATATTGCACGGTACATACTCAGAGGATGACTCCCACCAAGGGTGACGAAGACCATGTCCACGACATGATCAACCTCTTCCCTCCCCAGGGTCGTTAAATCACCATCTTCAAATTTCCTTTGAATCCATTTTGCGGAATCATTTTCAATATGTGCTGATAAAGTATATTGCAGACTCTCTGAGCCAGGCGATATGATCACTGGTTTTGCGCCGGCTTGCACACTTTTGGTGCAACGGGCTGCAGCAAGAGGATTGGCCCCAACAATCAAATGCACCTGAGAGTCCGCGTTTATTGAAGCCAGCAGCGGGATTTGCGCTGGGCTCTCTGACGATGCGTCCTTCATGGTAGAAAGCTACCACCCGAAACCAGACTTCGCGGTCCCGGTGAATCGATCAAAAAGAGGATTAAGAGCGATTCAAATGTGGTGAGAGTGTCAAGCGCCTTTAGCGATCTGTATCTTCCTCTTGTCAAGAAGGGCGTCAAGCATAGAGCATTTAAAAGCCCGCAAACTTCTAGGTACTCCGCGGAAATAAAATAGGTCAACGCCAATTGGTTGAGAAACAAATCGAGATAACGGTGGCTTTGAAGACGTTTTCGATAATGGTTATTCGTGATGATGACCAGTAGATAAGCCTATCGTAGATTGTTAAGAGCCATCAACATTCAGAAGTACAGAAGATTAAATGCACCAAAAAATGACTCCGTTCAGTGTGGACTTTTTTCCTTGTCCTTGTAGATTTTATACATTCTTCCGCCCAGAGCAGTTAAAACGATGGCGTGATCGCTGCAGCTTATATAATTCGATGCCTTGTCTGTAAGGCCCTAACATAAGGTCAAGATCCAATCCGCTGAGTAGAGGGAGGCAATAAAGCCGCCGCTTGGGCTCCATGAACGGACCAGGCATCGCTCATCATAAATAGATAATCTGTACAGTAAAATGAGGTTCTATTTGTTGTATAGCACCCGACCGGGTGCTCGTTCAGCCATAAGCTGCGACGTAAAGCCGGATGTTTCACATGGCGTAAGGAATAGATTCAATATTGAGTGCACAAACAAAATCAATGATACCGAGGGTTTGATTTGGAGTTGCGAGAGTGATCCCTTGATACACACGTAAGTGGTTGATACAGGGTGAAGTTGTTCCTTTTGTTTGGGCTTCAGACAACAAGCCCACGTGACTATGAGCTTCGGCCAGCTCGACTGACGCCGCAAGCTCCATATGCGATCATATCTCATCATCTCTCCAACCTCACAGCCCATCACATCCACAAATATTCTGGGCGGGCTAATATTCTCTTTCTTACTCTCTGACACATATCACTCTTTCTCCCATTTACTGCTCCTGATAACGTCACAAACCAGCGAATACCATCATGTCCGACGGACTCTTCAAGCCGGAGAAGGACTTCTCCAAGGATGCTGACAAGCTGATTCCGGAGGCAGAGCAGCTAGCAAAGGTATAAGCTGTCGATCCTGTTGATTTAAAGGGGCCTCTGTACTAATACTCGGTAGACCGACGTCCAGGGCGCGATCGACAAGCTCCTAGTGTTGGAGAAGCAAGCCAGACAGGTATGGCAGTGCCATCTCACTGACACATAAATGTCGTATTCTAATTACCGTGATCCCGTAGTCAAGCGATTTGCCCACCGCATCCCGATTACTCATTACTATCGTCACAATCAGCAAGGACTCCGGTGACTGGACCCTGCTCAACGACCAAGTCCTACTCCTTTCGAAGAAGCATGGCCAGCTCAAGCAAGCCATCACGAGGATGGTGCAGACGGTGATGAAATTTCTGGATGAAACACCGAACCTGGAAACCAAGCTATCTGTCATCCAGACCCTGCGAACTGTCACGGAGGGAAAGGTCAGTGCATAGGCAAGGGTTTATTCCGTCCGCCATGTTAACATACCCCTCAGATTTTTGTCGAAGTTGAAAGAGCTCGCGTCACACGGATCTTGTCTCAGATCAAAAAGTCGCAAGGTGATTTGAACGCCGCCGCCGATATTCTCTGCGAATTACAAGTGGAAACTTTCGGGTCGATGACGAGAAGGGAGAAGACCGAATTCATTCTCGAACAAGTTGCACTCTGTATTGAGCGTGGCGATTGGACACAGGCAACAGTGCTGAGCCGGAAGATCAACAAACGATATTTCGCCCGGAAGCCGAAGAAGAGCCCGGAAGAGATTGAGAAGCTCAAGAAGGAGGCTGACGAAAGAGAGAAGACCCGGGGACCCGACGAGCCTCCCATGGAGGTGGATGACAATGTCACGGATCTGAAGCTTCGCTACTACGAACAACAGATTATTCTTGCCAACCATGATTACAAATACCTAGATGTTTGCAAGCACTACAGGGAGGTGCTTGATACGGATTCTGTACAAGAAAACACAGAACAACTCCAAGCGGTAAGCTCACTCGTCATATATCTAGGTTTTACATGCTGATCCGCCACTCAGGCTCTGGCGCGAATTGTATACTATATCGTGCTGTCGCCATACGACAACGAACAGTCTGATCTATTGCACCGTATCCAACAGGACTCAAGACTCTCCGCGGTCCCTGTTGAAGCTCGCCTGATAAAACTGTTTACCGTACCCGAACTCATGCGTTGGCCCATTGTTGCGGAACAATTTGGACCTCATCTATGCGATACCGACGTCTTTAAGCCCAAGCCGAGTCAGTCCGCTGAAGATCAGCCATACAAAAGGTGGCAAGACCTTCGCAAGCGCGTCATTGAACACAATGTGCGTGTCGTGGCGAAGTATTACACCCGCATCCAAATGGGGCGCCTGACCCAGCTTCTGGACCTGACCGAGGAGGAAACCGAGAAGTACATCAGTGACTTGGTTACCTCGAAGACCATCTATGCGAAGATTGACCGACCTGCTCGGCTGGTCAACTTCGCCAAGCCCCGCGATGCAGATGATGTGCTGAACGAGTGGAGCAGCGATATGAAGAATCTGCTGGGCCTCTTGGAGCGTATTGACCATCTCATCACCAAGGAAGAGATGATGGCGCGCATCCTCCCAACCCGGGAGAAGGCCAAAGCTCGTTAATACCCGAACGATCAGGAACGTGAAGGGATGGTGGCATATAACGGGTGTACAACTATCAATAGTAGAATTGAAAATCATTCGTATGGTTAATATTCAACTGCTGATTGCAAATAACTTTGTAATCATACTCTGTATATCTAAGAAACCCAAATGCTCTATCGGAATAAGCTAAAGCCGCCAGCAAACCTAGATACAAGAAGACCCAGCAACACGACACTTCTTAAAAAGGCACGTCCATATCGTTAACGTCTTCCTCCTTCGCGGTATCTTTGTCCCCCTGCTGCCCTCCTTCCAAACACTCCCTGATAAACTTCACCGCAGCGTCCAAGTAAGGTCTCTGGCTCGGCAAAAAGTGACCACCTGGATGCCAAACCACCTTTCCCTCCCCCTCTGGATCACCAGCACAAGCATCTATCAAAGCCCTACTCCTGCTCTCTTCAACCACAGCATCCAACGAGCCAAGCACATGCAATATAGGCGTCTGAATCGGCGGACTCTCATAAAACGCTCTATACCGATCCCCGGGAGACCGAAATCCACTATAACATAGCGCAAACTTGAACGCCGGATGATTTAACTTTGCAAATGACTCCGGGTATCCGAACCCCTCAACGCCCGCTGAGGATGAAGAAGACGGTGCGAACTGCGCAAACGCATCCCTCCTCTTCGACCCCTCCAGTAGCGAGACAACCATCGCAGCCATCGCAGCGCCCTGCGAAAACCCGATCACGCCGTCAAATGGGCCCTCCTCGCTGAGGACTTTCGCGATTGCATCGAGTCCATCCTCGAGACCAACATAGAGTGGTGGCTCTGCGGTGTTTGAGCGTCTGTACCACCCGTATGATTCGATTTCGTTCTCGTCTTCATTGGCCCCGGAACCAGAGCCCTCTTGTGGTGTGTAGCCCGGGATATCGGCGGGGTTAAGACGTAAAGGACCCGTGGGATATATAGCAGCGATCTCGTGGAGGGGGAAGGCCTTTGTTATGTGTTTTACCAGGGCGCGAGATTTGGCGTGGAAGAGGGGTCCAGACTGGGTGTAGCCGTGCAGCATAAGAAGTTTTAACGGGGGGCGAGCGGCCATTTTGGATGGTATCGATTAGGTGCTCTTTATAGGGAAACCGAAGGGTAAATAAAATAAGAGTGGCTTAGGTGAGGGGCTCGGGATAGAATGATGTCGGAGGTACAATTTTGTCTTTGATATGGGCTGCAAGATAAGATAAGGCTTGACTGGGAATTCAAGACAGTCAGCCCCGGCAGAGAAAAGGCCACTTTAAATAGCCTTGGTGAAGAATTATCGTGTATGGTCCTGTCAAACACCAGTATTGCGTTGTTAAGACCTTGATAAGCTTCCTTAATTTTGAGGGTTAGCGATCCTCCCTGGGAAGCGGAGAGACATATCACAACTGCACCAAGCAAATGAGCCGACGGCCGAACACCATGCTATATTTCATGTCTTTCCACAGGAGTACGGACACGTTGGAAAGGATAGGTACTTTACTTGCTTAAGGCGGTACACAATGATCGGTCGTCTGGCTTCTGGCTCTAACGCCTACAATTCCATCTAGAGAAGCCACTGTGGACCCCGACACCGGGGCCCCGGACAAAACAAAAAGTATACAGGCTAAGCATGGTTGACGGGGTACGCTTACGGATACCAAGGTGGATACTACACGCTACGCGTCCAGGATACTAGAGTGCATCACTGCATATAGGTGTACAATTCACTACTGCGCCTAGGAGTCACAGCTTGGGCTACTTACAGACCGAGTTTGGTAATCCCAGGAGAAATACTGACTTGGCCGGTATGGAGTCCAACGCGTCCGCTTGAGAGCATATGCCAAAAGTGGTTATTGACCTTCGCCAAAGGAGGATGTGTCGCCCCTATGCCTTCTGGCACCCGAAATTCGCTTCGTTTGGCAACGGCTCCGGCGGACGCGCCAGCTGTGAGCATCCCAAAACGCGCAAAACCCAGTACGCTCGTTCAAGCAACGATGTACAACAGGAAAGAAGCATAAACACAAGAAGGCGAGAAGAAACTGGTTTTTGACGGAAACAAAGCAATAAGTTGACAGAGTGTGGACCGATCAAGTGCCAGATATCCGGAACTCCCCTCAATGTGAAGAAATCGCTTTTTGGTATTGAACGGTGATGTGAGGTGTAAGAACATTTTTCTCATTGCCCATGAGTGTTGTAGGGGTTTCTCGCAAGGGGCGAGGATTCCATCTTCTATCTGATTGTGCTTTCTCAAAAATATAGTATTAATCCATCATCATCGAAAAACGCCACGTTGCAATCGTCATCGCCCAACTCCGTTGTCGAGACGTTTACTTTCTGCGGAAAGAGCAGCCCTCGGTGAGGCGGGCCTTACCACCGGTGGGTTGGCAGAGGACGGTAGAGCAGCCGGAGCACACAACGACGGTCTGGGCGTGAGAGAAGACGGTGGTGATGTTGAAGCAGCCGGGGCACTTGACGTCCATGAAGAAGGAACGGGGAGCAGGCACAAGTTGCTATTCGAAGAAAATTTCCACCATCAGTTACCGAGTACCACAATTATCCAAATTCGACGCCATCATACCTTAAGCTTGTGCTTGCGGGCCTCAGCCTGAGGAGTGGGGTTGAGAAGGTCGACCGCGAGAACCTATGTGAAGCAAGTTGTTAGTGAACCGTATCCTTGTAATTGACTGGATTTTTCATGATGGCCCGTTGATGCACCGTGGAGGCGACGACGACGGCGACCACGAGAGCACAAAATCGATCGACATCCACATTGCTGGTATCGACGGGGGTCTAGAGAGAATAAAATAGTCGAATTCAACTTACCATCTTGACGAGACAAAAAAGTCGATCAGCGAAGAAAGTTGAGATGGAGCGCTGATGAGATGGCCGGCTTGGGGTGTGAAAGCAACAGGATAGGTCTCGTGGAGATGGCGAAGATTGAAGCGAATTCTCGACGGCGCCCCCAGTCGGCCCGTTTGGGGCTTCCGTAGGGTTCAGCCCTCGCTAACACTGCCCTTGCCAATTCCAGCGGATTCTAGCAATGACCGCATGGATTATCTAATCAATTGCATATAACTAACTGACTTGCTGCATAACATTCGCATAATTTCTCCGCTCCTCTACTCCTGTATGTAGACACCGACACTCAGAACATTGTACGCATAGTATCGAAATATTCCTTAACAATAATTCACTCTATCGCTAACTTGATGCGCTTATACATAAGACATAACTGAACAATACGGGCATATAGCTGGAGCCAGCCCAACTCCAAAAAATTTGAGCCGCCAGATAAACTCAAGGCGAGATTCCTATAAAAAAAAAGGTGGCTTGATCTGCGAGGCTTCACATAGTTGATATGCGAGTAGGTGCCTTCAGTTTCAGTCTAAAGTGTCTTCTTGGACGCACGAAGGACATCACCGTTGGCAGTCTGCTCTGGAACGTACGGGTGCTTGATGGTTAAACACCAGATATCAATGTAGTCGCAGATGGTTGTAATAATGTCGTGCTGCTACTGTTAGCGAATCGAACGTGTTCAATGTAGATTCGTACTCACCACGAAACTTCCGTAAACACCGAGTCCTAGTCCCAAGCACAGGAAAACAAACGCGGGTTGTCCAATGGTGCCAACCAAGGTGTTCGACCAGAGACCAAACAGAGCACCGGCACTGTCAGCCACAGCCAAGGCAAGAGGTCCAAGAAGGATATTTGAATAAGGGAACTCTGCCTTTACCAGGTGGGCACAGATCATTCGACCAACGGAGTAAGCATTGATCAAGCCGACATATAGTGCAAAGGGGACCACGTGATTCTCAAGAATGGCCGGGTTGAGGTACAGATATGCTGGTACAAGAGCCCATGTCAAGACGAGAGGAAGGAGGCCATACAGTGGCTGGAGTGGATCCTTGCCACGCTCCTTGCGAACCTGGACGACGTGCGCGATGCTCGAGCCGGTGGCGAAGAAAAGCATAATCCCGCCGTAGATAAGATACCACTGCGTGAAGGGCATGTCATAGAGCTGCGCGGGGATAAATCCGAGTTTAGGAACGCCAATCGTCTCGAACATGGGCTGATGCCAGAAGCTTCCGCCTCCCATATATGCAGTGAATCCAAAGACAACGCAAAGCGTCAGCACACCTTCCACAGGACCGGAAACAATCCCTAAGGTCAAAACCTGCGTGTAGTACATATCCCAGGTTTGGACGTAAAAGGTCATGGTAGCTATTGCATCACATTAGCATCCATATCGCACCTAATCCCGGGGTTCACATACATCCAAAAAGTGTCAAAACGGTAGCCCACGACTGGCCGAGGTTCATAACTGCAGCAAAAATTATAACTCCCAGGGCCGTGTTACATGCGTCAACACCTGCAGAGGCGCGTATGTCAGTCAGAGCGCCTCCGATAGGAGAATGGATTCTGCATACTATGATCGAAGAGTTCGCCCAGAGGACCGCTCTGCTTAGTTCTCCGTCTAGAGGGCGATGTTAGTGTCAATCCGCCAAGGAGCCGGGAGCAGGAAACCATACGCCTGAATGCCATCTACACCATCAAAGGTTTGGTACAGGAATAATCCAATGGCGCAACTGGCGTAAACCCATGGCGGGCAATCTTGGTCGAGAGTTGGGTTATAGTATAAGACAGTGAGGAAGTTGATCAAAACGAAAAAGAGGCCTGTTAAGGTGATCTACCGGCCAAGTTAATTGTCGCGTCTTTCATTTGATATCCATCTATCTCCTTTTTGTTGTCGCCAGGGCTTTTTTTGTTTTGTTTTGTTTTTGTTTTTTTTTTGACGCATAGGGCTGAGAGACTATTGAACTTACAGCATTAGGTCTAGATAAAAGAAGGATGTCAGCCGGGCCGAGGACGAGATACAAGCAGCGTTAATACTCACGCCATGCTCATAGGGAAGCATTTGATCACAAAGTTATTATAAAATGGCTTGAGAACATATCGACTTATAAGAGACAGGTCAACTCCAGCATAACGATAGTCCTTCAGGTTCGGTAATTGATATTGCCGGATGTACACCATCTTGGCTGTGAGTGACAGATTCCGCCTATCAGCTTCGGTGGATTACGATAAAAACGTCCTTATAATAATCTTCCTTATGTGACGGGCTGGATTGTTCAGGTTCGGTTGATCCGTCCGCGGACAATTCTCGCGAAGAGCGCGAAAAGGTTAGGGTAGGTAAGTAGATAATAGACGGTTTGACAGTTCAAGGGTAAAAGGCTTGACAAAAGACGCTTGCAATAACAATTAAGCAGGGAAAGAGAGTGTATGAGAGAAAAGCTGTGCAAAGTGGTCGGAAAATCTCCCGTGGCCGCGGCGACGTCGATGTCCAGGAACCCAAATGCTCTTATTTATGCGACACTTTTTCTGCCGGCGGAAAAGCGCTCCTCGAGGGCGGCCAGGAGTACCGGAATACTTTTAGATTACAGGAAGTACGAAGAATGTCACAGAAAACAGTTTCCCCGCGCTGGCCTAACAGAATTGTTTGTATTCAGCGTATGGGTGGGTATCGGCTGACCACGTGCTGGTGCCCCAACGAAAAGGACGAACTAAGTTGAGATTCCGCCTTCGCCCATGCAAGTGGAATGCCTTCAAGGTTAATAACACGCCGATCATGGCAGGAGAGATTAGCTGGCAAGGTGGGGTGTCCCTGCGAATGTCCGTTGGCAATTATCCGAGGTTGCCATATGACGCCAAAGCGCGGAGTTACGAGTCTGCCTAATGAACGGGACGACGGCTTGTACGCATTATCATTTGGTAAGGCTGGCGCCGGCGTGAGACGTTACGGGAACGTCCAGAAACGAGGCAGGTGCAAATAATTGTTGAGATTGGTGCACTAAATACATGCAGTGGGCAATTTCAAAAGCGCTAATGCCATATTTCATACACTAAGCGGTCCGCCAAGTAAAAGTGAACAGAAACATCGACCTCGTCCCAAAAACGCCAGGATCCGAGGAACAATCACATTCACTTCCTTCTTGCGGTTATGCAGATAAAAAGGCTTCTATTGCTCTGGGACGACTTACTGCCGTCACAGCCAGCCCATGTCACCAACATTCTTCCATCAAAGTGTCTGGATTGTGTTGGCCCCGCTGCGAAGCTAGACTTTGCCAGATCGGTTCCGGGCTTAACCAACAGGGCTCCATGGCATCGGGATCAGGATGCGGCTCTGCATAGTTTGAATGAGCGGAACGGTCTTATGCACGGTCTCCGCCCAGCCTTCAATTCCCCATGATTGCTCTCGGCGGACCTTGCGCTCCTCTAGATTCGCAAATTGCCACAAGTGGTGCACCGTGTTCAGGTCCCCAATCTGGACGAACCAAGCGCCAACGCCTTCCATGACTTCGCGGCGTGCCTTGAGACCGCGACGCCAATGAGTTTCCCATTCTAGGAGATTTCCAGGGTGGAGAGTATAAGACCGAAGTTCAAAAAGACCTCCCAGGCGGCGTGGCGGAGTTGTAGGCCAGAACGAGAACTCCTGCATCAACGAAGTTTTCTTGCTCTTGATCAACCCCTTGAGCTTACGGTCGAATGCGGGGAACTCCGGATGGCACGAAATGTTGTGAAGAGAGGCATGATAACCTTCATATCGCTGATACTCCCAAATATGGACTGCGGAATTATCATTAACATCAACGCCACAAGTTATGAGAGAGGTCGGGTAAAGTATCAATACCAAAGGTCTCATTGTCTCCCACTTGCGTTCGCCAGCTTCCCACCAGATTCACGCGGTTCTCTTCCGTGCCTGCCATCCGAGGGTACCACTGGCCAACAAGGTCAACATATTCGTCTACTCGGTCTGGTTTCACTTCGTGGAAGACGATGGAGTGGACGTATTTGCCACGCGCCAGGACTTGCGAAAACGAACGCTCGATATCCTTATCGAGCTGCTGGCCTTCTTTCGTTCCGTAAATCAGGGATGAGAGCGGACCGCGTTTGGCAGATCGGTTGGCTTCTAAATTGTGTTCGTCTCCTAAAGAACGGTGGGTAGAAAGTGAGCCCAATGCTTGATTATCAAGAACATCGGCGGCATCAATGATGGGGCTATTTTCATCGCTCCCGCCGGCCCCCGCAGGGGCGACGCGAGCGGTGGCGTACTCACGGAGGCGGTCACGGGCAACAGGGGATGATGGGGCAGATGCAGAGGTGGAAGCGGAAGCACCGACTGACTGACTCTCTTGCTGCTCTCTCTTCTTGCGAGCTACTTCCAGGTTCTCGCGAAACTCCTTCTGACGTGCAACGAACTCTTCAGTTGAGTCTGGGGTGATGTCCCGAATGGAGGGCGCACGGTAGACAGGGGCAGATGTGTGGAATGATCGAACCAGCGAGGACGCAGGCCGGAAGACTCTTGGGGCAAGCATGGCTAATATGTATTCAAATGCGGTGTAGTTTCAGCAAGCAATTAATACAGAGAAGCCGGGCAGGTTGTAAAACAAAAACCAGCGAAGAAAGCGGGAAGGCGCGGTGCTGATTCAGAATGTCGGCAGATGGGTACAAATGAGAAGCAGCAAAGGAGAGATCAACACCGACCCCGTGGTAAATGAGCACAAGAGGGGTGGGGGTTTGAGGAGACGGGAATATAAAGGACAAGCAGCAGGGATGGGATGGGATGACAGGAGATGCACAAAGCGGCCAAACGGCTGAAAGGGAGGTGCAACACAGCAGGAGTAACAGTCGGAACCAGTAAGAAAGCAGCTCGCTCAGAGACCAGGATCAGCAGAGTGAGCTTGGATCGTCAAGAAGTTGGCTATTCCCCAGGGTAACAGTCAAAGCTCGTCCACGCGTAGTGGGAAAGACAAGATGCAGTGATAATTAACACACCAATGGCGATGAATGGGATGGAAAGAGGGGAGAGATTTGAGGGGAGAGCGAAGCTGCAACGGTAGCTTGCCTAAAAGCCAATGTGCGGGGAAGGAGTCTAGTGTCTTAGCTGCAGTCGTCCTCCAGGTTGACGATTTTGGATTTGCGTCAAACAAGGTTGCTGCGAGCCTGCGAGCGGATCTCAACGTCTTATATGGCCGCAGTGCGACTCGCTAATAATAGTTAGCAAACAAGTTCAGGTCGAGATTGGAGATTCTTCCCCTACATTCGGCGGATGGAGCTCTGTTCTGGCGATCCCCGGTCCAGCTCCATCCCCATATCTATGACGACATTGACGGCNTTTGAAAACTAGCTAAATGTACAGGTCAATGTCGGTCTCCAAAAAGAAGATCGCTCTGTGCAAATAGACAGCTTGCGCGTACTGGTCACGCGTGTTGTGGCCTTCTTTGGAAGCTGTTCAGCTCCTGAAATCATATCTGCAAAGGAAGACCGATTTACAATTTAATGTTAATCTTGTCTAAAATCGGCTTCTTTAGGCTGGTCTGCTGCAGACTTGACGTGTAGTTGTTTTGGGCCTCGCCACTCTCGCACAGTTATTGGGTGTCGCACCAAGATTGCCCCGACAGACTCACTTGCAACAGATAACAGATAACTTGAATACATGGAGCTAAAGTCTATTCTGCGAGATTGAACGCATGCCTTATTCATTCTCGCTCGATCTCGATAAGCTTAGCACCGTTACCATGTAGGAGTTTAGTCGAGCAAGGTACCCGGAGAGCAACCGGCCGAATCAGGGAAGGCCGGAAATTGACGGTCGCTGGTCGCCACCCCGTCATGAAGTAATCGCCCCTCCATCCGGACGCAAGCTGCAAAGAAGAGTTGACACGACAGGATGCCCTCCGCGCAGCTGCCTTCCAACTCATTCAATCCCCGACCTGACACGATGAGCGACTCTTTAAATCCCCCCCTTTCGTACGAGGCCTCTGCCACAACCACTCATCGCCATGTTGCAACTACCCTCCCGCCGGAGGTCTCGTCGTGTCTCAAAAACACCCGCTTCGTATGTCCAGCCGATGCCTCTTATTGACCCATCTTATCTGTCTGCTAATACCAATGCTTTTTATATAGCTCCATCTAGCAACATGTGATGGCCTTACTCCCCACATCTCTCTCATGTCCTATACGTATCTAGCCTCCACGCCCTTCGATCCGTACCCCACAATCATCATGACGACCAATTCATCTTCGCGAAAGACCACCCACCTACAAACCAACCCGCGAGTATCACTTTTAGTACACGACTGGGTGTCACACCGTCCACCTACCCGTGGGCCGAATCCTGGGGCTACTCGCGATGGCTCGCCACCACCCGCAGCAACCCGGTCATCTCTGGCTAGTCTACTCCTGAATTTAAATACGAGTGCTTTATCCAGCATCTCTACGACGATCACGGGAGAGGCGCGATTTTTGGAATCTGGGTCAGAGGAGGAGACGTGGTGTAAAGAGAGGCACTTGGAAAACAATACCTTCGAGGAAGAAATGAACACGTTTGGCCAAGCACAACAGCCTGGACAGCGTCGACCCAGTATTTCGATTGACGATGATGTCCGGGTTGTTACCGTTCGAGTACGCGAAGGCAGACTTGCTGACTGGAAGGGAGGTGTAAGGGACTGGCTCGTTGTCCAGGAGGGAGAAGAGCCGTCGGGCGATGGCCCTGCAAATGGCGTGGTGCTTTGATAAAGTCGGCTGTGGTATTTCGATATGATTTTCAGATTTTGCCGGAGCTAGAGGGCATTGAGGTTTTGGGAGCATTGCGGGTTTAATCGCATTCATGTTTTGATTATGAGGGCAAGTCATGGGCCACGAAGTTCTTTCCAATCTATTCCGTATGTTTCCGCATGCGCTTCAGGCTTCCCGCGCAAATTCAACCTAGCCAGTTTCCAAAACCGTGGGAGGTAGTGTCCTGATGGTAAAATTGACTTATATATTGATTGGCATACTCCTCCATCAAGCTTATCACATGATTCAATGCCAGTGACGTAGATTGTCTCTCCCAAAGTACGGAGTACGCCCGCATTTCCAGCGCACATCTCCAACTCTCAACGCACTGGCCATTGTACATTAATGCCCTGACCCAATCCTCAGCCACGCTCGTCTCTGTCTCACCTACACCCTCGAAAACATACAAGATCTACGAAAACCGCAGTTCAAACCCAACTTCCAACCAGAACCATGCGGCTCGCCCACCTCCACTTTCCCGATATAACCTCCTTCACCCGCGTCGCAAACCTCCAACAATCCCTCACAACCCGTCTCCTTGCACATAAAAAGCTCATCCAGTCACCCAACGCGACAACGTCACCACCACCCGACCCAACGATAATAACCTTCACGCCCAACCCAGTTTACACAACTGGCCGCCGCGACCTCCCGCCATCAAACACCTCGCCTTCCGCCTCAAAAACTCTTTCCCTACCCCCCGGCCTTGAACCGATCCGCTCTCTTTTCTCCCAACAATCACAGCATAACAATGGCTCCCCAATAGCAGAATACCATCCAACCCTGCGGGGTGGACAGACAACGTACCATGGACCTGGGCAGATGGTTGCATACACCATTCTTGATCTACGGCGGCTGGGTCTAACGCCGCGATGCCATATTAGGTTGTTGGAGAACAGCGTTGTTGATGTACTAGCAGGGTATGGCATTGAGGGGACTATTACTGAAGATCCAGGGGTTTGGGTGGCCTCCCAGTCAGGCAGTGACCAGCTACCCAGGAAGATCACGGCGGTAGGCGTTCATTTGAGGAGGAATATTAGCAGCTACGGGATAGGATTCAACGTCACGGAAGAGCCAATGTGGTATTTCCGCCAGATAGTGGCGTGCGGGCTTGAAGGGAGGGAGGCGACAAGTTTGCAGGGGCAAGGAGTGAATGGTGTCGCTGTTGAGGAGGTAGCCGGGAAGTTTGTTGATGCATTTGTGCGGAGAGTGAATAGTGACTTTGCTTGCGGTGGGGGCGCTTCGGGGGAGAATATCGATGAGGTCTATCGGGTGGAGGAAGCGGACCTAGCAGATTAACTACTGTGTAGGTGCGTTGTCGAGTGTAAATTTGGAATGGTGCTGATTTGTAGATATACTGTGATGTTACGGAGAACGATACTAAAGTATACAGTACATTGTACTAGTAGTAATCAACCCTGGGTAAAAATGCATACATGCAATGGGTACGCGTACACTGCCCAGCAGGACAAAACAACACGCTATGCCCGACCAGTAGATGTGTTAATAAGACGGAAGCGATAGATAAGACAGGCAGTAGCAAAATGAGGCCGTACAAAGCGTGGTGATTGAATTCAGCACGCTGGAGTGAAACCGACCTCGATAATTGGTATCGGGATGGGAAATTAAGACATTAGAATGGTGGCGTATCTAGGGTGTCGAAATTATATATAACGAAGGGGATAAACGTAAGTATTGAAAGGCTGAAATGCTGATTGCTGAGTCGTGAACGAGTAGCGTCTCTGGGGCACAAGTAATGAAGATACGCATTGTGGACAATATATTGAGGCCGCTGGGTATATAAAACAGATGAATGCAACATGCGACAAAGTTGTGATCACTGAATGATGCAGCGGCTCTGAGATGCGCTGGCATTCTGTGCCTTCACTTCGAGGGCGACTTTGGCGGCTTCGTAAAAAGCCTCCCTGATGCCACGATTTTGGACAGCAGAGCACTCTGTCGAGGAATTAGAACATCCCAGACCTGGACTTCTTGAAACTGCAGGATATCTTACCAAGGTACTTCACAGCTCCGATCTCCTTCGCCTTTGCCAGTCCTTGCTCGTACGTGATAACATTCGGGTTATCATTGAGGAATTCGTCTTTTCGCAAGTCACACTTGAGGGCCGTGAGAACCAGTTTCACTCCCGGAACATTCTCCGAGATCTCCTCGATCCATTTGCTCGCCACATTCTCGAACGAATCGGGGCTGTCGACCTATGTTCCACAAAGATTTAGTCAGGAGGCTTAGTACGTTGAGCGACGATCTTACACTGAAACACAGCATTATGACATGCGTATCCTCATAGGATAACGCGCGTAACCGATCGAATTCTTCCTGGCCAGCTGTATCCCATAGCGATAATTCCATGTGCACGTTGTCGACGAATATGTCTTGCGATTATGAGTACGTTTCAAAGAAAGCTGCGAGGAGGGAAGGAAATACCGTGGACATAATTCTCTGCATGACAATTTCAAGTCAGTATCATCTTAAATTGTTGCCCGGGAGAGGAGCACACGAACCAAAAACGGTCGGTTCACTGTGTCGCATTGCTGCGGTTAATGCAAGAGCTGGTATTAAATAAAGGGGAAGTCTCACTAGACTGTCGGGAAATATCTGAATGACAAATGTCAGCATATCACCTCTAAAATGTATTGAATGCAACAACTTACCCTCTGGTGAACACGTTCAAGGCTGAGGTTTTACCACAAGCACCGTCTCCCCTGAACCACGGTTAAAAAGAAACGGCCAATATTCTCACGGTTTATTTGTATCACTCACAGCAGCACCATCTTGCGCCGAACGACCTTCTGACGTCCGCAGAATTCCATCTCGTCGGCGCGGTATTCGAAGGTGGGATCAGATTCGGGGAAATGCGAGAAGTTCAAAGGGGGTGTTGCGAAAACGGCGACAAGACTAGCGGCGCAGTTACGCGGTTATATAGAAAGGATGCGGTCGGATAGTATAGTTGTCGTAAAGCGTGCGAAGAGGTGACTTGGTGCGAATATGAGATGTCAGTGAAGGAGTGAAGAAATGGTGAAGACTGCGCCCCAGTCGTGGGCCGTGGAGGGTCGATGTCATCGGCCGAAGTTACCAAATATTCTGGCGAATAGGATGATCGTCATCTGCCAAGCTGTCGCAAAGATTTCGCTTCTTCCGGTGCCTGAGCCAGAGCAACCTCTATCAGGCGGATAGATTCAATTTAAGCGGACTTGAACCGATTTCTCGGAATCTAAATCTCTCTTCTTGGTCCTTTGTAGGGGGGCGATAATGTTATCGATCTCTTCGGCGTACTCCACACTGCGGTGCCTTGCCTCCACCATGGCGTCGCGGCCCTCAGCCATACTGTCCCTGTGAATTAATAGATTCGTCATCAATAAAGCATGCCAGGGGTTCTACTGACGCGTGATTTCTTAACAAAGATGTAAACATTCGTAGGGTCTTTGGGTCTGATGGATCGTAATGGATCGTAATGGACGTTGCGGAATTACGGCCCGGACCTCGAATGTGCATTTTGATATATAATTATGGTTGTCACGGAACATGTCATAACTGTTTTCGCCCAATTCGCAACCTGAGGTGAGCTCAAAACACCACCAATCAGGGAGCGATAGACCTGAATAGAAGCTGAGCTCCTCAGCCAGTCTCGACTGTTTCCCTTATTATTGCTTAAAAACGTCGTAACGTTCACAAAGCGCCCTCAGTCGTTGGACCCACACGAGGCTCGAAGAAGGCGGGGGCCGAAAGTTGATGCCCCAGGCGCTGAACTGCTGATAGGCGCGGCGGGAGCTTCCAGTTCACTTCACAGTTTACAGCAACCCTCAGTCCTCGCTTATCAGTACCACCAGGATCCATTTCTTATTCGAATTATAGACCTAGGGATTATTCTCGTACCTTGTCTTGCCGCTATTTGCTACCCTACACATTCTCAAGTTTCCCAAGATGTCTGATGATGATGATTTCATGCACGACTCTGATGAGGAGTAAGTACCGCCCGCCACGGCTCGTCATGAACGGCCACAGAGCTCGCCTCACACATTTTGCTGCTAGGTACGACTTCGAGTACGAAGATGCGGACGAAGACGAGACAGGAGATATCGGGATTGAGAATAAATACTACAATGCCAAGCAGATCAAGGTTGATAATCCGGAGGAGGCCATTGATGAATTCTTGGGAGTACCTGCCTTGGAACAAGACAAAGGAGATTGGTATATATATCCTCTCCTCGGAAGCCGGAGTTTGGATACTGATAGCTGTTAGGGGCTTCAAAGGATTGAAACAGGCAATTAAGCTGGAGTTCAAACTCGGGAGATATAGCGATGTAAGCTAGCCTTTGACATGCTCTCTTCCTCTATACTTAAGCTGATTACCCAGGCCGTTGAACACTACAGGGAGCTTTTAACATATGTCAAGTCGGCAGTTACGCGAAACTATTCGGAAAAGTCGATAAACAACATGCTCGATTATATCGAAAAGGGATCAGATGACGACAAGGCGTACCAGTGCATGGAAGAATTCTACTCCCTTACCCTCAACTCTTTCCAGAACACAAACAACGAGCGACTATGGCTTAAGACGAATATTAAATTGGCCCGCCTGTGGTTGGAACGAAAGGAATATGGCCAATTGAGCAAAAAGGTCAGGGAGTTACACCGGGCTTGTCAGAGGGAAGATGGCTCGGATGACCCTAGCAAGGGCACATATCTACTGGAGTTATACGCGCTAGAGATTCAAATGTACGCCGAGACGAAGAACAACAAGCGATTAAAGGCCCTCTACCAGCGCGCTCTCCGCGTGCGGTCGGCGGTACCCCACCCTAAGATCATGGGGATCATTCGAGAATGCGGAGGCAAGATGCACATGAGCGAGGAGAACTGGGAAGAGGCACAGAGTGACTTTTTCGAGTCGTTCCGGAACTACGACGAGGCGGGCTCGATGCAACGGATCCAGGTGCTCAAGTATCTCGTGCTGACCACCATGCTGATGAAATCGGATATCAATCCCTTTCATTCGCAAGAAACGAAGCCGTACAAGAACGACCCCCGCATCTCTGCTATGACTGACTTGGTGGATGCTTTCCAGAGGGATGATATCCACGCATACGAGGCTGTCCTAAGCAAGAACCCGGACGTTCTGGCCGACCCATTCATAGCAGAAAACATCGACGAGGTCAGCCGGAATATGCGGACCAAGGCCATTCTTAAATTGATCGCCCCGTACACCCGGTTCACGCTCAGTTTCATCTCAAAACACATCAAGATTTCGGTCACAGAAGCAGAAGACATCCTGAGCTTCCTAATCCTCGACAAGAAACTAAACGCCAAGATCGACCAGGAAAGTGGCACAGTTGTAGTTGAAAGTGCAAGCGATGTGGACCGACTGCGGTCCCTGGAGGAGTGGAACGAATCCCTACGAGCGCTCTGGCGAGTGACTTTGAACGACGGCGACGGATTCAAAAACGACGATGTTTCGCAGATGACCGGCATGGGGTTGAGAGGGCCCTCACTCTACCAATCGGCCTTTGACGATGATGTTTCTCCTGCGGGTCTCCTACGTGCCGGCGGTCACCGATTCCGGAGAGGGGGGAAGGGCAGCAAAGCAGGACATGGTGTCAAGGCTGGTGGCTCGGGGCTGTTTTAGGCGGGGGCAATTAATAGACAAGGAAGCAGGAAAAGAAGGAATCGGATGTTGTACGGGAGGCAGTAGTGGTACTACCTTCCTCGTACTTAGTAACTGGCCGAATCATGGAATTTCAAAGTCCAGAATCCCTGATGGCCGCTGGCCTGCATAAACTGGAAGAAGATATCGTTATTGAATCATTCATCCTGTTGTGTGGTGTGGTACCGTGTCAGCTGTGTACATACAGTAATACGTCCGCATGTACTCCGTACTGCGTGCCCTCAACTTCCCTCACACAACGGGAGGGCCGACAGTCGAGACTAAGTACCAATGGTGCAGGCGTTGATACTGCATGCTGCACAACGAATGAATCCACAGCTCCCAATGACCTGTAGGAACCCACCAACGGACAGAGGAAGCGTGATCCGCCAGTCTGTTTGCTCTCGCAAGTCACAAACCATAAAATAGGCACGCTCATTCGTGGGGATGAGACGCATGGTCAAAAAAAAAACGACAATCGAGGCTGCAGTTGTAGACTGGTGGAACTACTCTACTGGAAAGTGGAAAAAGGAACAAGTGGAGGACGATCTTACCTCCCGAATCCCGGGATTCCGTTATTTCATTCCAATTATCTGTTCTCCATTCCGCGGCGTGCGCGGTCTCCAGTTCCGTGATACGGTGATACCCACCCTCCAGAGCACACTACTGTATCTGTAAAGTGCATAGGTACTGCACTCTTGTAGGATGCGCCCAAGGTACCAAATGTACAATTTTCATTTTTCATTTTTCTCACCTCCTTTTTTTTTTTTAACCGAACTGCCAGCGAGCAATCTGACCCCAGAAGGAGGAACACCCGGAAGATGAGTCCAGTCGGCTATTGATTGCCAGGACACCTCAACAACCAACATTTTAACAATGTTGATGCTGTTGCTAAATAACGCGGGTCGAGCATGTAACATTGCAAATACCCCATCGACTGTGGAGTGTGCATTGTGGACAATTGACAATTGGCGTCCTGCCATCGAATGGTTTCCGTCTCCATTTTGGCACGAACGCCTCCGATTGTTCGTCTCCAAATTGAAGATGGCGGTCACCCTATCGAGTGCGCCAGACTGCGACGTTTGAGGTGGGCCAAGATAAGAATAGGTACATACGGCGAATAGCAGAGAGGAAAACTCCTCCACGTCTCAGCGCTGAGCAATTTGAGCTGCGGGAGCCGAGAGGGGAGGAGGTGTTGGTGCATGATGATCAGCCGTCTCAGTCAAACTAATGCCACGGTGTATCCGTCCCGTCCGTTGCTGTCCACTTTCCCTTTTAGCTTGCGCTTCAAAATTTCACGGCCCCGAGGTAGACTAGAGAGCAATACTACCGTTTGGACGTCGTCTCCTGCATTATTTAAGTCCGAAATTGAGATCCGAGATTCCGTAGGCATAAGTTTTTGTATTGTACCTTTGCTTGCGTGAATATCGAAGAGGAAAAGATCTCCGTTGTAGCAAATAAAACCAGCCATTTGTGATCGACGCCCAGCTGTATGTAAAGACGACTAAGAGACGGGAATAAGCAAAATCTCCCGGGATAAACCGAGACGCCACAGTCTATTGTGTTGTTTAAAGGTACGATCGGAGTTGTTGTCACGGGTTCTTCAAGCTGAGTGGAAGAGCCCAAATAAAAATGTCCATGCTCGACGAATAGAAAATGTGATGCTCCTCGCATGCAAGCTCGAAGGCGAAGGAAAAGAAAGTTTCCTTCGATTGACACAGGCAGGTACAGGATACGGGCTGCGATAGTCATCGGCCGAAGAGGCAACAGCCCGTCCTTTTGTGTATTTTTGATTTCAATTTGAGGAAAAAGTAGAATGGTTCGGACAGGGTTTCCGAGGTGGCATATGCAAGGTGTTTTTAGCTGGATCGAATCTCAAAGACCTGGCCACAGCTCCTGTCGGTTGTCGACAGGGAGCAAGGACCGATTTGCTCTCAACAATGGGGAAATTTTATCCAGAGTCCCAGACAGATTACTGTGGGTGCCCACGAGGATGGCAAAAAATACCGGAGTTACCCAGCAGAACGGTCCAGAGACAGCGCCACTGTTGTCTGATCCCGCTCCATACTGGGATTGGTTATAGCCGGAGATCGAATGGAGTCTGGTGGTGAGTGCAGCGAGGAGGATTGATGGGCGAATTGACTGTTGAGCTTGAGCGGATGGTTTCACGTTGCTTCTTCGGGCGATGTATGACTATTGAAAGCCTTGCGCCGTCGCTTAGACTGCTCGCTAGTTCGGTGACAAAGAGAGCTAACGGACGTCAAAGAGATCCTTTGATTCTCAACCTCCGTTGCTAATTGTGGGAACGAAGGATGTCAGACGGGGCCATAGCAGAAACTCTGTTTAGAGGTCTTATCGTTTCTTTACTCTGGGACGCGGTGCTCACTCTTTTTCTGATTTGCCCGCATATTATTTGCGCGGTGGTTAGGCAACGTTGGCGAGATAAATACGTTAGCGAGAAAAGGAAAAGAGGCAAACTGCGTGGAAAAAGCGCTGGGGCCTGATTGTTTCCTGGGATCGTGCTTTGCAGTCTGGCAGCTGGCAGTTTCCCAGCTTTGGAAATAATATGCAGCAGCTGCATGCAAGCCGGGTCGGAGCACGACAACACAGTCACGGAGTCCCCCTCGACACCTCCGGAAGTACCAGTAGCAGATTGGGAATTATATTAAACTGCGGTGCTAAGCTGAGGGCAACCGCCGCGAGCGCGCGGAGGACGAATTGGGGATGAGAGAAGCTCAGTTTGCATGCGCCTATCTTCCTGACAAGGTGTTTATTGTTCACAAACANCACAGGTATTCTCTGGCCAGAAGGGTTTGGATCTGAAAGCCAACCATCTTACTCGAGGTCTCCGACTAGTTGCAGGACAATCGGCCCAGTCAAACGCGTAGCTGTGGGCGGATATGTGGTCGCTTTCAAGTGCAGCGCATGAGAGTTTCTTTCCATTCCTCAGTCAAGGCTTGGAGATGGTGATCATAACGGACGTGACTAAGATTTCAAATCCAACTATTAAGTTAATTCCCAAGATGGTGAGGGCTTTTTTTTTGGCGACGGGAAAGCATGGAGATGGCGGAGTGCGGTCTGAGCACAAGCAGGGACGGACTATCACTGGCTCATCGCGGAGGATTCGGCATTTGCCCGGTGACCAAGTGAATAATAAGAAAATAATGGAGATGGATGACAGCATCAGCGACGGGAATGAGGATTGGGGACGCAGGCGGAAAGGCGAAGATGAGATCGATCGTGCCTCGTATCATGTTTACGGTATTTCTGCTCGATCTGAAATTGTCGATGCTATTTGGTAGACCTACAAGCCTTATCTGGCGTGACTGCTTCAATTGTGCAGAGTGACGGTGCTGGAAGTGCAGCAGGTCCAGCATGTTGGGTGATTTGAGGTTGTCACTTGCTCGTTAGTGATTCTTTTGCCTTCAGTCTCCCCGCGAACTCGGGCTCTTGTCTCTCTTCACTCTTCATTCCATATTAACCCCGGCCATCGTCCCATCTCTTCGTTTCCCCCCTGATCCCTGCTCTTTCTCGCCTGGTCTCTCTTGCTCCGTTAATTAGCTTCTCCTGCCTGGATCAAAAAAGGTCAGAACTGCCCTTTCTCCCCACCCCTCCAGTACATACACACACGAAGGTCTCGACATC
This sequence comes from Aspergillus sydowii CBS 593.65, assembly GCF_001890705.1. NCBI lineage: Eukaryota > Fungi > Ascomycota > Eurotiomycetes > Eurotiales > Aspergillaceae > Aspergillus > Aspergillus sydowii. Next base: position 2,576,918 of record NW_024467861.1, on the reverse strand, counting down.
TTGCTCGCCGACATCTTTTTCGACCCTCACGGCTTAACGCGAGGTCTGAATCCATATTTTTTCCCCCTATTCTAAACCCTGGTCTTTTTGCTATCATTTGCTCTTGCAACACTTCCAGTAGAGGCGGGGGACCTGTCACTGGGTGGCTGCAGCGTCACATGCTACTTGGTAGATACACCACTCTGGCTCAGAGCTGTCTTTCAACTTCTTCTCTAATTTCCTCCAGCCTTGTGGTTCTTTCGCTCCATCCCCTCGATCCATCGTTGTCTAGACCCAGCCATTACTGTATCACCCGCTCGTTCATAGACTTGCTGTCGCCGAAGAACGCCAGCCTGTTTTTCATTGATGCTAAAGTGCTGTAAGAGCAGGGTTCTGCATTGCTACAACGACAATATCAATTATTGAGCGCGAGAGAGACGAGGGGATACCAGAGTGAGATAGCGCCCGAACGATGTACCTTGAGTGATAAACTTTTGGATCGCTCGTACCCGACGTTGTTACCCCATCGACCCCCGCCGAACGTCCCACCTTACGAGGGCAATTTGACCTCACCTAATGCGATGTCCCTATCGGATATTCCCAGGAATCATTTTGATCCTTTAAGTCACTTTCCGCCCAGGGAGGAACATTTTTCTGGCTATTTTGCTCAGCCCCTGTCTCCGCCCGCGTTCGTTAGCCACGGAATTTCCCAACTGTCAAACGCCTTCTACGCTCACCATCCCGCTATTTTCAACATGAATGCACTGTCGCAGGAAGAGATGGAGCGATACCAGGAGCTCTCCAACAAATACGAACCAGAGCTCACAGTAAGACATCCCGGCCTTGAGAGTAGATGTTTCGTACCTAATTGACGCCGCACACAGGGCCCGCTCGTTTCTCACAAACAATCCACCAATGCAATTGCGCTGGATTATGCAAATGCTGACCCGGCTTTTGCCACGAAAACAACCGTATGAGATCGCTCAACAACGAAGATAGCAACCAGCTCTTACTAAGACTTGTTGTAGGCACTGGCTGTTACACATCCGCATTCGCGTATCATGAAAGGAGATGGAAACTGTGGTTGGAGAGGTAATGCCGAAACCCTGCAAATGAAGATTGTAAACTTACGATGTCCAGCGGTGGCCTTTGGGTACTTCGAGGACCTCTTCAATTTACGCGATCCCATGCAAGTACATCGCGAGCTGGTACGAATCAAATCGCTGAGCACGCTTCTCGACCAGGTCGGACAAGACGAAAATCTGTATGAAATATTTGTGGACGCCACAGAGGAAGTTTTCGGGAGTATATCGGGCGCGATTGAACGCGGTGAACGGGACGATTCATTTCTTATTGAGCTCTTCAACGACGAATACAACTCGAATGCTATTATCACTCATTTCAGGGTCAGTGAATCCTTCAGCCCGAGTTTATATTGTCTCTACTCTTTCCCTTTGGATCTGATAATCATGTTTCTACGGCTAACGATGGTTGATGTTCTGAATGCAGCTCCTAACCAGTGCCTGGATGAAATTGAATCCCCATCGCTACGGTGCCTTCCTATCTATGCCCTTAGACCAGTACTGTTCAACGCGAATAGAGACGGTCAAGACCGAGATTGACGAGGTCGGTCTGCAAGGGTTGGTTGATGGAGTAATTGAGGGATCCGGGCTCATGGTGGAAATTCTATATCTCGATCGAAGCGAGGGCGACGCCGTGACCTCGCATGTGCTAACACAGACGAGGCCAGGAATCGGGGCCATCCGCCTTCTATATCGACCGTAAGACCAGCCCCGAACTGTCCTTTTTTGGTCATTGCCTCTAACCTGAATATTCAGGGGACATTATGACTTGCTATACGGAGGAGAACCAGCCATGAACATGCAGCCAATCGTCAACTTGCAATACGATTTATCTTCGGATTATGAGACTACTTGGGACACTAATGATCTCGGGTTCGACGTAAATTCCAGCTTGATGGCAATTCCCAATCTGATGATGGACACCTCATTTGCGATAGCTCCTCCAGTGTCTCAACCTCCCTCAGACCCTTATCGGGTCTCACCACCCCAGGAGGTCTATCAGCCTCCTGTGCATACGCCCCCACCACCAGCAGCAGCGCCTGTTACTCCTCCGCAGCCGCAGATTCGATTAACTGGACCACCTCCGATCATGAGCTCATTACCTCCTCGGTCAAACGACGGTCCCCAAATCCGGCTAAATCCGCTTGTCATGAAACCCAATCTGAGTCATTCACTTCCAGTTACCGCCCCTTTCAAGAAGTATGACTTCCAATTTTTACACTTTTATATGGCCCTAGACTAAAGTCGCAGCAGCTCTCCCTACAACCAAGCCCATTTCCAAAACTCAGACTTTGAACCAATCCATTGGGAGCCTCACGAATCCCGGAAATAATACCTCTCGATGATTGGTGCCCTCGTTACGACCCATTTGATGTGCCGTTCACAATTTTCTATGACATGAAGTGCATGATCTTACCCCCCAACTTACACAAATTGGTTTCAAATATCAGGAGGTAGTCTGCTGTGATGAAATGTTTTGTTGTCGCAGAAATGTTTTCCGCTAGTGGCGAGATTGAGATCCCAAGCGTTCTTCCATGAGCAACCTTTTGCGTGTTTTATCTTGTGCTCTTTTTTTGCTTTTTACTGTGTTTGTCATTTCATATATTAGCGAGTGCTACGTATGTTGCATAGGTGTGAGCGCGATTTGATCCCAGCTTGAGCTTTCAAAAGGACCCACTAATCAGAGTGAGGATCCCTTGATTTCGGCAAAATGACAACCACCCTTGACGTCTGTCTTCGGCCGTTTGCCATAGTAGATATCCGTGTCGGCATGTTCATAGTTTTTCACCCTTTACTATGGGTACACGTATCGGACTAAAGATCCACAACTTCGATCAAGCTCTTTATAGTCTGATATTTCATTTCGCATATGTGCACTTTTGTATGTCTATGTATAAACCAAATCCTTGTATTGCAGTGTCGATAATCGACTCTTATGCCCAAAAAGATATATACCAGTTGCAAACGGAAAGGATATTATATGATCTTCGAAGTTGCTACAAGCAACTAAAGGAGATGAAACGGGGTTAAAGTGATCATCGCCACGAGATTTATTTAAGTGTGAGGGTAATACCATGCTTGATAGCATAGCCCGATGATCGAAGCTTCTCTAGTATAGTACCTAGGCTGAAAAAGACGGGAGTACGGCTGATTTGAACACTCCGTCCTTCTATAGTTCTAGCTCAAGAATGTGCCAGAGCGTACCAGTGGATATGTCCAAGTTGTAGATGTTGACCTCAGAGAAGAAACGGCCTTCAGGGTCAGACTGGGGTTCTGGGGGGCGGCACGATCGTAGTCATCTGTGTTCAATGGGTGTATAGACGCCTAGGAGATATTTATCTCATACCGAGCTTCCCTTGGGAATACCTATTGCGCACGGATTGCATCGCCGGTGTGCATTTCGTCAGGTAAATTCGTTGTGAGATGTTGGCGCAAAATTCACCCATTCGGAAAAGTCCATCCCCGCGTTGACGTTCAGGTCTTGATTAACATCGGGAAACATGCTTCCGAAGGTGGGATCGTTGAAAAGTTGGTCAGCGAAGGGCATGTAGATTGGTTGTGGCTGCTGTTGTTGAATGGTGGCCGATCCGCTAGGGCTGGCAGGGTTTGACGAATATACTGGGGCACAAAGTCGATTTATCACTTCTAAACAACGACCGGCAAGGTTATTGTTGCTTAATGAGGGGAACATGAGGAGCGCCTTTGTTGATTCGATCTCCTGGAACCAGCTTGGCGCTTCGGCACTGGTCGGATCTGTCATCAAGAGGATAATTGGGATCAAACCGGCTTGGAAAAGGAAGTATCTGCCGCCAAGATGTGAATGTTAGCTAGCTCACAGTAAAAGTATTCCTGATATGAAAAGAAATTCGAAACGTACAGCATGTACCAAGCACCAAGCCGCGTGCAGGGATGGTTGTTCACGAAATCGGTGATCGAGGATATGGTTAACCTAGCATTGCGGAAGCAGAGCGCCCTGCACTCTGCCTCAGAAGGATCTTCGGGTTCAGTGGGCGTATTTGGCGTCCACCTCCTGGAAGCCCATCTTAGAAGGATCGGGCGATAAATGAGGATCCTTAAGTTCCAATCTCGCCACAGTAATCGACTGCGGACGAGGGCAAAATTGTCTGAGATGGTTCTAAGGTTTGGCTGTTTAATATAGTCTGGTAGTCCATCATACCATTCGTCCATCGGTTTCTGAAGGTTCAAAGTTTCCTCTGGAGTGGGGTTCGGACCCGAAATGAGGCGTTGGTAGACGCTATTTGTTAGAATATGGAATTTGGCCTGCGCAATCATTCCTGTGTATAGTGTTGGTTCATTAACCTCGGGAGGTAAAGTTGTGGTTGCTGTTGTGAGGGCTTCGTCGTGGATATTGAGAACATGTTTCACATCCATAACGCTGTCCTCTGGTAGAAGAATGGGACGGCCAAATGTCTTTGCGGCACCGCTATCGAATATGTAGACACCCCACCATAGTCTTCTGCGGATTTCACGCTGCGAGAGGCTGATCTTCCAGCCGTGGAACTCTTTGTGCAACCCGAGACTCATAGACATTCGGACAGCTAAACCCAAAAAATTCCAGCCCGTGTTTGGCTTGTTTCTTTTCTGCGCATAATTACTCAAAAATAACAAAGCCTGAACGAGCGTCAGGTTCCCGGCCTCAAACACGGACATTTGTTGTAACCTGCTTCTGGCCTCTTGGTAGAATGTGATGTCTAGGTCGGAGTTATCGTCGCCAATACACCAAGCCCCTAGGGCGAGGATTGTGTTTAGCAAGATTTGCCATGCAGGTCCATGAGGTCGGGGAAGCTGTTCGTAGAACTGCGCCCTAAAAGTGGCTTCATGGACGAAGGGATAGCTCATATGATAATTGAGGAAGAAAGCATCCATGAACGCCTGTTCCACAACGCCAGATGGTGCGATATTCAAAAGTTGGGATTTTAAAGGGATCCTGTCTGAATTGTCTGCGGGTTTCGATGATCCAGTTGGTATGTTGAGATCAAAACCATGTTTGAGCAAGGCCCTTAGCGGGACAACGCTTGAAGATGCCCCTAAAACACAAACGTTAGCACTAGGTGGGAACATGAAGGCACAACAGAGCATGTACCAAAATAACCGGCGCCCTCTGGTTTAATCGATAGAGCGGCCATTCCATCTGTTAGGTCCCCAAGTGTAATTCTGTTCTCTGCCCAGTCAAACCCATCGGCCTGCTGAGGTAAGGCCTCTGGCGCCGGTTCATGACGATCTGCTTCAGTCTTCGCCGGAGTAGAGTGTCTGGATGAAGATTTGGAGGACGAGCCGGCCCTAGGGAGAGGCTCTTGATCATGTAATAGGGAGCGGACTGTAGCATCCAAATCACCTCCTGGAAACAGTCGCCCTAATGCTGATTCGAACGCTTGCAAGCGGTCTTCCACATAGGTTAAATGCCTACGGCACTCATTAATACTGCAATAAAACAAAAGAGGCGGGTAGATGAGTTGAGATGGTTAGGTGGATGTATCATACTGTCGTGTCAGAGGGCTTCTGGTTATTTTTGGGCTATATTTGCATTCCTTGCCTAGTTGCTTGCATTGCAAGCAAGTCGGCTTTTCTTTGGAGCACTGATAACAGGTTAGATTCCGGCCAAGACATAATATGTCGAAAGGAAAATACTTACCCTGGACTTTCGTAGACGGCACTCATCACACTGCAAAGGACAATAATCAGAACTAGCTCCATTATACTCCAGAGTGTAACGTACTGCATAAGAGTGGGAATCACGAGTGCTAGCCATTTTTATATTGTTCCTCGATACCAGGTATCTTGTGCTCGTTGAGAATCATAGAGAACTTGGATCATCTGCGAATGAATTGTCAGCGGAGGGGTTATGAGTGCCGCGTTCTTTGTTACAGAGAAGTCGCCCAGACTTAAACTGACCCCCAGCGGAATGGGGATAAACGCATCAAAAGCTCCTAACGCATATATGTCCCACGGGCAGTCCATTTGAAAGTTGAGGGAAAGAATGGCCAATTTTATAGAATTCCTTAAGAGTACTATACTTGGCCTCGAGGGGTGCAGTGGGGTACAGTATAACGAAAAGCAGAACACCTTCGGTGATCGTATGGGGCGCACTCACGATCGGCATGGAACGGGACTTTATGCACGTTCTAGTGACTAAACGACGAAGGTCACATCAATTAAAGATGCTGATCATTGGTCCCATGAGAGGTGATACCAAAGGAATGAATTGAAGGACCGTCGAGGAAGAGAAGACGGCACTTCTGCCAGTCCAAGTGTGGGGGAGGATCTAATCACGTGATCTGGAAAAAAAGGATTTTCTCAGATGGGAGGAGTTTGGCCTGCCGGTTTTTCTATAGAAAAAGTGATGTTTGGGATGGCATGCAAATAACTATTATTGCCAAGATCGCTTATCTCTGCCACGGGTTGAATGATTGTCAGTTCACAGCCTTTGCGCCTTTCGCATAGATGGGCGCTTCAACTGCCGCAAGTGTCTTGGGAACTGTCGAGGAAACCGCCCGTTTATTCTGGCTCACTCAACGTATCACCGATCGCAGACTTTCTTTCCAGCGTGAGCATATGTGTACCATTAAAATATGGTCGTAGTTATGTCGAACAGGAGTATTCAAATTGTAAGGCCACATGCATTTGGAATCGTTGCCTTAGATGCGGGGCATCAAGTGGGCCGTCGTTCTGCGTTCAGGTACAAGAATAGCCCAATCAGACGCACTAGATGACCCCAATTTTCACGACGTCATTTTGAATTCGAAATATTCAAGCGGCACTGAAATTTATCTGATGCGCATGTACGGTTCTCGGAAACCCAAAACTCGCGATTGAACTACCCAGGTCCATATACCAAGTTAAACCCCTGCTCCTGTTAGAATATCGAAGTACTACGCTCGTCCTGAGTCCAGTCATGCCCAGCCAACCGCCCCTCCCCCACCTCCTCACACCATATATATGCTCCCCTCCTCCCTCGTCGCTCACAACCGTTTCATCCGTGCTAGATGCTACAGGGAACTGGCTTGTATTGCGATTCTTATGCGCGGCACTTAATGCAACTCCTAACCTCCATTCTGGTCCTGGGATTGCCGGAGTTGAAGGCGTGAGGAAGAAAAAAGTTGTACTCGTGAGTTTTTTGCGGGGTTGGGAATTTTGGAGATCAGAGGCAAAAAGATTGGTACGGACTTGATATTCTCGGAGACGTCGTTTACGTGCGTGTACTGATGACATTATTAGGGTCTAGATCTAGCACGTCTTACAGAAAAACGACAGTTTGCGTTTGTTGACGGGCTTTCTGAACTCTTCTCCCCTCCAACTGCTCTAGCATCATCGCCCGCGCAACCACACTATTTCGGAGCTAGTTCGACACCTCGGACAACCCTTCCTACTCGTTCGCATCCTGGTATCACACCCCATGGCCCGTCACCGCCGCGCCAACCAGCTCCTTCAGCAAGCGCCGCTGTCCCGTCACATCAGTCTGCAAGAGAAGCCAGTCCGGTGAAGCGACTGCGCCTATCAGGCAGCGGAACTGCAGCTATAGATGCCTTGGAAATGGACATCACAGCGGTAATAAACCAGCTCAAGACCTCAAATCTGGGCGAAGATGGCGGTGAATCCGATGTTCTTCTGATCGTCGACCAGCCGGACCTGTTGCTTGCAGCCACGGGTCCAAACAAGGGAATCGGTGCTACGGAAATGGGGGAGTGGATAATGGGTCTACAGCAGGTATGGTAGACATAGTAGACGTTGCGTTGTCCTTTGAAATTTATGCACGGAGAGGGCCAAGTGTCGTTCCTGTCGGCTAACTATGGTTTGTTGATGTCTAGGCTGCGACAGCGACAGTTGTAACTGTATCCTCGGATTCGCCATTAATTCACAATGCATCTGCATTTGTACATCAGACAGCGACTCCTTTAGAGACGGAACATGCTGCGTTTACGGTTGGGTTGGCTTATCGGGCAGAAATGGTTATGCAGCTTCGGAATTTGGAAACTGGAGCTGCCAGGGATGTTAGTGGTGTCCTCAGAGTTAGCAAGGGAGGGGCCTGGGGTCATAGGGAAAGCGCCGGCGAAGAAAATTGGGAGGAAAAAGAGGTGTTGTACTTTGTGCAGAGGGATGGGGGTGTAAGCATGTTCGGGCGTGGGGAATAAGTTATCAATGCTGGGCATTGCAAGGCATAAATAGGGCAAATGGAAGGTGTTTCGAATGTACGGAGCCAGGCATGGTAAACAGTGGCTAGATGAGTTTAGAAGTGTAGGATCTTGTCGTTCGCTGAACGTTGGATTCAGAGACAGATAACATTGAACGGATATCTCAATATCGACTCTGCCATAAGATGGGATATTCGCCAGCCATAAACAAAGAAAGGAAATTCATTCATGTTTTGTCCCTTTTTGAATTTTATCCATTTCGAAGGCCCATGAGATTGTAAATTTTCTGTCTTCCAAGTACCGTCAATTGTAATGCCCTTTTCCTCTATAATAAAAGTGCTCTGACGGCAAAAGTGAAGACATGTCCCAACTCCAACTCCATGGGAGCGCCCCTGCATATGAGAAACCGATTACTTCAAATCCGAGGCTCCTCTGCCGTACCAGCCCCCTCCAGCCCCTAGGAACGAAAACGCGACATCGGGATCGATTTAGTGGTTCTCAGGGCCACGGGCGCCCTTGGGAGTGCCGACCTGGAAGCCGTTCTTGAAGCGGCGGTGGACGTCCCGAAGGTGAGAGGTTCTGCCGGATCCGGTGGTCTTTCTTCTCTTGGCCTTCTCGCCCCAGTTGACTGTATTATTCCACATATTCTTGTAAGCCAATGTTCGAATGTAATTCATATACCGTTTCTTGATGATTCCACCGCCAGACAATAGGGACAGGATGTAGGGATGTTCGTACACTTGCGAGTCTTAGCAGCGGGGTAACCGCAGTTGGCGCAGGTCGACTTCTGGACGTGGTAAGACCGGCGGCCTGGTATCGAGAAAATCAAACGTTAGCCCTTCCGTATGCTATTTATTCCGATCGCTCCTGGTTTATTCCAGCGTCGAACGCCGTTCTCTAATCTCGTCGGAAAGGTTTCGGGTGGAAATGAAATACTGACCACAACGCCGGCAGAGGGTGTGAGTCTTGTTGTGGCGCTTTCCGAAGCTGGTGGTACCCTTCGCTATATTCGTCGTCAGTCTCTTAAAGTTTTATCGAGGCATCGAACAAGTTGGCGGGATATCGGATTTGGACGTACTCATCTTGAATTAGGAACTGTAATAAACGGCAGATAATCAGTAACAAAATTCTCCCTCGCTGAGCATTTCAGAAAATGAACCGGGCGCAACTCACCTGGCGATTCCGTTGAAGGGCTGGTTGTCGTTGTCGTCGTCGCTACTCGGCTGATCGAAAGTTCGCGCTGGGTCCGGGTGTCTTGCTAAGCGAGTGTGCCAGGAGAGGGCACAAGCCCTGGTCACCCCCCAAATTAAGAAAGTCACATGACCTTACCCTACGACTAGTAGTCACGTGGATTTTTGTTAAGATGAGGGAACCTAGAGACAAGATAGATGCGAAAGTCGATGTTTCTCGGATATCATGTTTGATTACTGTCATCTTCATAATTTATTTTAGAATGATGATAAGACACGATTTAGTCATGAATACGGTATATTATGTACATCGAAAGTAAGTTGATTGAGACATGTTAATCGGCCCTATGATGCAGCTATTAAGCATCATCCTTTCCAATGAAAGAAGCCATAGGATCATCAGCTGCAAGTCTGCTGCGTTTATATGTCTCAAATTCTTCCTCCGTAATTCCTGTTTGCGTCTCCATGAGCGTTCGTTTCTTTGCAGTTGACTCTTGTTGATTCCGGCTCTCTGGATTCTGGTCTTTTTGCGAACCTGTAGCCTCACTGGCATCTAGCAACGGCTTCTCAATCTCGGTTTCAGGTAGTAGGAGCATGTTCCCTGCTTCTTCAAATGCTCGCTTCCCATCTTCGCCAGTACAATAACTATTTTTGACTGTTGAGAAACAGCAAGCATATCCCCATTGGAAATCGTGCCACCAGCTGCCCCATACAGATGTGTGATTGTTTGTGAGTATATCTTCAGGGTATTTGGATTTGGCTGCTTTCTTCGGTGCACCTTTGATTGCCCCTGTCTCGTCGTACTCGATGAATCGCTCATTCTCGACCACCATTGTATCGCGGAGAGGAGTTTTCTGCAGGTGCTGTTCACCACCGTATTTATCAAGAAGCGCCTTCCGTTGCGCATCGCGTTTGGCCCCAGTCTCGGCTACTTCTTTCTTTCGCGAAATTTCGCCAGAAGTTGGATTTGCTTGTAAATGAATCTTTTGCGTACCGCGTTCTTGCGCCTCCCACGCGTATCGCTGAGCTCTCTCGAATTCTGCCGCATCTCCGGACGAGCGAACGAAATTCTCTTCTGCTACAAGAGCAGCAGCTTGATCCTCTGCAGCGCCCATGTCTACCATGCGTCGCGTTTTCGGATCGTATTTGGCGGAGTCCAAATCAAGGTTCAAAAGATACTTAGCGGTATCTTCTCGAATACGTAGATTGCGAGTGGCCGTGCTTTGCTGTCTTCCCATATCGGATTCCTCTGCATACCGAGCTTCCTGCTCCGGAGCTTCCTCGTCTAGACCATCATTCGCGTTTTCTGTTTCACCATTAGAAATATTGGTCTGCCGTTTTAACTTTTCCAATTCCTCGTATTCCTCCACTACTTGTCGATATTCGCCCGCATCGTACCCATTCCACCGATCTCTCTTGGCATCCCAGCCTAAGTCGACGTTCTGTATAACTTCATCCGCTTGAATATCTTTCCCCGTCCATTTCGCGCCTTGTTTTCTCGGTCGGCTTAGGCACTCTTTGGTTTTATGGGTCATGGCACCGCAGTTCTCGCAAGCGCCTTTGCGGTACTTGGTGGCGGCTGGACCAGCACGCTTTCCACGTTCGTACCATTTGGATTGATCTGTCGCTGATTTATGTAGACGCTGATGCTCAAGATAGTCATTTGCGGATTCATCGTCATCGATATAGAACGGTTTCTTCGAGATGAAAGCGGGGATATACTCGTTGCGCTCTTTTGATGCGACGTCTGCAGGTTTCCGCGACGACATGACGGCGGTAGGTGAAATATGAACAAAGAGCGGCGAAGAAAATGAGCAGAAGGTAAATAGGAGTAACCGAGGCACAACACGAATATTAGATGCTCAACAATGCCCAGCACTGTTGTTGTGGAAGTTGGCCACTTCTGCAATGGTATTTGCATCAAAGGCTGGTCATCTTGACTTGCGCGTCACGTGATCAGGCGTTCTTCCTGCGCCACCGAACGCGTCTTTCATATCACCATTCCATCGGAATTCCTCCAATCTATGGTGAAATCGTGCGCCTTCTCTTCGGGGACCTGTCTTGATATGTTTGTGACATATGCCTCTGTCACCGGTTTGCTGACAGCATTTGCTGTCACAAAATAAACGTAATCCATGGAGCCTTTCCAAGTGCGCCTAAACTGTGTGGACCATTATCAGGCAAACCCGTCGGAATTCGACCCTCCTCTGCCTCACAAAATTGGAAGTAGAGAGAAAAGCTACAGGCCTAGGGTCCCAGTGGTTAGGATATTCGGTACTACGGAAACCGGCCAGAAAATTTGCGTCCATGTTCATGGCGCATTTCCCTATCTCTATGTACGGTACGATGGGGACTTGAACCCCGAGACAGGTTCGTCGAGGCAATCCCATCATTGTGCTTCTCCAACTAAGGTCATATCTAGTACGTTCTGCGGCAAAGAGTCTGCATATCTCAATAGATCATGCCTTGGCAGTCAGTTACCGACGTAATGTGTACGACAAAAAGGCGGTTTTTGTCGCGCATATTACTTTGGTGAAGGGTGTCCCCTTCTATGGCTACCATGTAGGATACCGGTTCTTTTTTAAGATATACCTACTAAACCCTATTTACACTACGCGGCTAGCGGATTTGCTATTCCAAGGAGCTGTGATGAAGCGCCCGATTCAACCATACGAAAGCCACATGCAGTATATCCCGCAATGGATGTGCGATTACAATCTGTTCGGCTGCGCGTTTATGAAGTGTGACAAGATCACGTTTCGCTCTCCAATACCAGAATATCTAGATCTTCCCAATTTGTCCCATCGCTGGCATGACCGATCAATACCGTCTGATTGGATTGCAGATGAGAGTGTTCTACCAAAACAAAGCCACTGTCCGTTAGAAGCCGATGTTTGCGTCCAAGATATCCTGAATAGATTGGAAATAAATGAGCGGCCCATCCATCATGACTTTGACGAGTTTTTGAAGCCTCCGGTATTAAACGAAAAGCTTGTCCCAAGTTTGGCGGGGCTATGGCAGGATGAAAAGCGTCGGCGAAAAAAACGACTCGGACTCGTCGATCCAGATAGCAGCCCGTTCAGCAACGAAGATCTAGTTTCATTCTCATCTGATCCAAGAAATAACTCCCAGGGAGATTGGATTCATAGAGACGAGTTTCGAATATTGGTTCAACAAATTGCTGCGGAGGAGCGACGCCAAGATAGTGACCAGGACGCAACGTTGGATGGGCTCATGCAAGAAAACGCGTATGAGAAGGATGTCAAAACTGCTTTGCAGAGCGTTGAAGACTTCTTCCCTGGTCCAGATGGGTTTACCAGTCTGCAACTGCGTTACAACAGCGAAAGTGACCCTGCAGAAGAGCGGCTGCATGACAACGTTGACGAAGATGCTGTTCGACTGGCTGACTTAAATGCGGATTCTAACTCGTCTAATGAGGATGGTATGATTGACATATTCTCTGAAGATGAGGATGAAGTGGACCTTGTAAAGGTGGTGAGTAACATGCAGCAAGATAAGAATTCCGATGATAATCCTCTAACTCGCGGGCACCAGCCTTGCGAACCTCGAGATGATGAATTTGATTCAGAACGAACTGGCACATCTAGCCCTGAAGAGCTGGGAAGTGTTCCAAGTCTAGATACCCACGGAACCCAGTTCGATGTGCCTGCTCAAAAAAAGATACAAAATGATTTTATGCGGGCGACGATACTGAAACAGAATAGAACACTGGACAAACCCATCCAGGGCCGCATACATCCCAGCCATTCCCAACCTTGGGAGGCAAATCCAGAGCATGACATTACCATGAAGGATAATAATAATACGTCTAGTGGCGGTGCAGAGCAGTCATCTCGACAAGAGCAGCCTTTTTCCCAGTCGATCAATCGTCCAAAAGGCATGAGCCAGACTAATACATTGAATTTCCCTGTTGTCAAAGATCCCAGAGACCCGATGACAATCCTGCGCTTCAGTCAAGAGGGGTCGGTCTCGAAAGTCCTGTCTGACATGGCAACGAAGCAAAGCGGCGATCCTAGGGAAGCCGAGGGCATGCTGCAGCCTTCTTCTACTGAGACTGAAATTGATGATTCATCGGATACATTTTCCCCTGAACACGCATTTCTTATTCTTGAAGCTTTTAATATACCAGCACAAATTCGCTTGGGTTGCTTGCGGCGGCCCTGCCCAAGCCCTAGGGAAGTTTCTTCAACAATAAACGAGTTTGGATATCCAAGTGTCATCTACCAAGATGCGCATTACAGTCGGGACGATGACATTTCTGATCGTCCACGGGACTATGCAGGAAGGGAGTTTCGACTTGGTGGTACCAGTATACGCTATCTTCCCGATTTTGATCCTTCCGGACGTTCCCCTGTAATGCTGGGTGAACGGAAAATAGGGTCAAAGGACAGATGTGACTGGAATGAAGCGGATCATCAATTACGGGTCGCATCTACAGCTAGGGTTTGGGAATTTGCATCTGAGCCCCCTAGCCGTTCGGAGGTTATCACTTGGTTCGAAAACCAACAACGCAAGACTGTGACACCACCTACGAGAATAAAGGAACGACATGAGGACAAAAGAGCACAGGCGCTTTCCCAAATCGAAGGCCCAACACAAAAAAATGACCATGGATCTAATTACTCGCAAAATAAAGAGTCGACCAGTGTTGAGCATCAGGCTCAATATATGAGCACTATGAGCTTAGAGGTCCATGTAAATACTCGCGGGGTGCTCTCACCGAATCCAGAGGAAGATGAGATAGCTTCGTTTTTTTGGTGTATAAACTCGGAAGATGAACTCCTCGACAATAGTGATGTCCTGTCAGGAGCCCAAATTGGGGTCGTTTTTCAAGGAGATGAAGAACGTCCTGAGTTAAAGGTTTCCAAGGCATTACGAATGGATTGGGAACATGAACCGGCGGAACTGGATCTAATAAATCGTCTAGTCGACATTGTTCGATTGCATGACCCTGATATTCTCACCGGATACGAGGTGCATAACAGCTCTTGGGGGTACGTAATTGAGAGAACAAAGAAGAAATATGATTTTGATCTTTGTGACGAACTATCGCGTGTGAAGTCGCAAGCGCACGGGCGATTTGGCAAAGAGGCAGATAAATGGGGCTTCAATCAAACCTCGTCTATCCGCATCACTGGAAGACACATGATTAATATATGGCGCGCCATGAGGAGTGAGATGAATCTGCTACAGTACACCATGGAAAACGTCGTTTTCCATCTCCTGCACCGGCGGATTCCGCATTATTCATTCCGCGACCTTACCACATGGTACCGGAGCGATAGGCCACGGGATTTTATGAAAGTCGTCAACTACTTTGTTTCACGCGTTCAAATGAACATTGAAATTCTTGGCGCAAATGAGTTGGTACCTCGGATCAGCGAGCAAGCAAGACTTCTAGGTATAGACTTTTATTCAGTGTTTTCTCGAGGATCCCAGTTCAAAGTCGAGTCCCTGATGTTTCGAATCGCAAAGCCAGAAAACTTCATACTTGTTTCTCCAAGCAGAAAGCAAGTCGGTCAACAAAATGCCCTTGAGTGCTTGCCCCTCGTTATGGAACCTCAGAGCGATTTCTACACTAGCCCTCTTCTTGTTCTGGATTTCCAGTCGTTGTACCCTAGCATCATGATTGCCTACAACTATTGTTATTCCACGTTTCTTGGGAGGGTCCAGTCATGGAGGGGGCGTGATAAGATGGGTTTCATGAACTATGAACGGCAACCGAGGCTGCTGGAGCTGCTCAAAGACCAGATCAATATCGCTCCGAACGGCATGATTTATGCAAAGCCTGGAGTGCGAAAGTCGTTACTTGCTAAAATGCTCGCAGAAATATTGGAGACGCGGGTGATGGTCAAGGCAGGAATGAAGGTGGATAAAGATGACCGAGCACTGCAGCGCCTTCTTAACAATCGACAGCTTGCCCTGAAGCTCATAGCCAATGTCACATACGGGTATACATCTGCCTCGTTCTCAGGGAGGATGCCCTGCTCTGAAATTGCTGACAGCATCGTCCAATCGGGTCGAGAGACACTCGAAAAGGCTATTGCTTTTATTCATTCCGTGGAACGATGGGGCGCTGAAGTGGTGTACGGAGATACAGATAGTCTTTTCGTTTACCTCAAGGGGCGGACTCGGGATCAGGCTTTTGACATTGGTGAAGAAATTGCTCGGGCCGTCACAGACATGAACCCGCCACCAGTAAAGTTGAAATTCGAGAAAGTCTATCACCCATGTGTGCTACTTGCGAAAAAGCGATATGTCGGCTTCAAATATGAACATCGAAACCAGAAGGAAACCGAGTTCGACGCCAAAGGCATTGAAACTGTTCGTCGCGACGGCACCCCTGCTGAGCAAAAGATCGAGGAGAAGGCACTCAAGCTTCTATTCAGAACATCAGATCTTAGTCAGGTGAAGAGTTACTTCCAGAGTCAGTGTACCAAAATCATGCAGGGACGTGTGTCAGTCCAAGACTTCTGCTTTGCAAGAGCGGTGAAACTGGGAACCTACAGCGAAAACGGAAATCTTCCCGCAGGGGCTCTAATTAGCACAAAGAGAATGCTCGAGGATCCTCGTGCGGCACCTCAGTACGGCGAGCGTATCCCCTATGTTGTGGTCACAGGGGCTCCAGGTTCAAGACTCATCGATCGCTGTGTATCACCAGAGACTCTCCTGCAGGACGCACAACTTGACCTCGATGCAGAATACTACATCACCAAGAACCTCATTCCTCCTTTAGAACGCATCTTCAACCTTGTCGGAGCTAATGTTCGCCAATGGTATGATGAGATGCCGAAAGTCCATCGCATCCGTCGTGTGGAAGGAGTGAGCTCCACCGTCGGTGGAAAGAGCAGCATAAGAACCCTCGAATCGTACATGAAGGCCTCGACTTGCATTGTCTGCAAGGCCAAACTTTACGATGCCGAGATCCCCGTCTGCTCAGATTGCATGCAAAGCCCTCATATCTCTCTACTGGAACTTGTCTCCCGCCGGCGGCAGGCCGAGGAGAAAGTTGCAAATCTTGAGCGTGTCTGTCGGTCTTGCATGGATGTTCCATTTACGGACGAAGTGAAATGCGACAGCTTAGACTGTCCTGTTTTCTACGCAAGAACGAGAAGTCTGTCCCATTGGAGGCATACAAATGCTTCGCTCGACCCTGTAATCAAGCTTCTACAGGATAGCTGCGGAGATGGCTTGGAATGGTAGCTTTGGATACCCGTGCAATGGCAGTCGCAATTGATCATCTTTATGTTACCTATCGCTCCTCATAAGTAGCAGTATGTAGGAAATAAATAACAGCCGCTAACTTCAAAAGAATACCACTGGAGGGACGAATATTAGAGACCGGCCAGTTTGTTTAATGTATCGATGCCAAGAGGGTCATCGCCTTCATCAGACTCTTCTTCCACAATTTCAACAATACGGCTCTGTTTGTCTTTGCCATTAATGGTTGTCACTGGTTGGTTTTCCTTTAGGTCGGATGTAGCTTTCTTAGGGTTAGCTGTCCATCCGCCCTCAGTGGGGTCACGATCGAAGTCCAGCAGACTTTCTCCTTCCACCGGAGCAGAGGAAAGCACTATAGATGAGGAAGGGGTACTCGAGTCATGTAAGAGCCCAAAGTCAAGAAGTTGCTCTAGTAAGTCGACGTTACGATCATTAGGGAGGGCTGGGTTGCTGTGTGTCGTGGTGGCAGTGCTACCTTCATCGTTGAGATTGAGCCCGAAAGGATCTTCACTTTGTTGATACTCAACAATTTTAAGCACCCGAGATACCTTGTTGGCCATTATGTCTTTGTCAGGGATTGAGCCGTCAGGCTTTCCCTTCAGAAGACCTGTAACTGCGTCCTGCCCTGCCGGAAGAGCAGTTGTAGTGCCTGGGTGCTCGTAATGACCAACTGCAATCTGGCCGAGGACCCTCGGGAATATCCATGGAAAACTGATCAAAGGAAGCTGTTCTATCTTGGGGCCCGGTGTATTCGTGAAAAGGGTTTCGTCTGGTGGGTTGTCTTCGCGGTGTTTTGCTAATGCTGCGGCCATCTCCTCGTGCGTAACTCGATACATGGCGACGACAAGAGGTGCGAGCAACTCAAAGGTCCGACCACCAACCTCTTCATAGGCCCGCTTTTTGAAATCTTCTAGTAGTGCAGAAGATATTGTGCCAATGTCCTCATGGAACTTATAGTCTTTACTCATGTTAGAGTGATTGAGCACAAATGTCGACCACACCTCGAACTCTGTCTTGATTTCATGCTGTGCCATTATCCGGCGGATGGCAGTGTCGTATTCGTCTTTGAGCTTCGTGGAAATTTCGTAAAAGTCTTCCGGGACTTTAATCTGACACTCTATGATCCGTTTGTCGAAATTCGACTCAAGGGTTGGAACAAAGTCGATTCGCTCCACAGCATCATATAGCTGTCCAAGGACTTTCTCCGAACGATATTGGCAGTGCTCAGGTTTGTATATCTTCTCCATGAAATGAGGCCATTTACGTGGCCTCAGGTCGCGTGTAATTATGGTTGGATTTCCTGTCTTGTTGTAATCGACCGCATCTGAATGAAGCTGTGCGAGTCGCATGCACTTTGCTTCATTAACGCCATCCACTAGGTAATCCCCCCATGCAAGATGAGCCTGGGCAATTGTTGGGAGGCAATCGTTCTTCATATAAGTGACAAAGAACGAAGTAATCTCGTCCACGGTGACATCGTGATCAAGGTCATGAGCCTTCTTACCAGTATAGTTCATCGGCTCACGAAACCAGTCCTCCGGCAACAAATCTTGATCCCAGATCACAAGGTAATCATCACCATCAAGATCACCACCGGAGCACATGCTAGCAACATCACGGTCTCCTGTTTGGGGTAGGACAACAACGTCCTTGAGATGCTTCAGGCCGGGAACGTTGACGGCCCTAACCACGCGGATATCGCCAGGGTGGAGAGAAGGGTTACGGGCCAAAATGCATAACCCTTCAATTATCTCGTATTTTCCATTCTCAGGACGATATACCTGCACGAATATCTCAGGCACTGCTGCAATCCTCTCTTCGAGAGAAGAATCGCTACTAGGGATTTTGTCAAAAAAATACCCTTTCAAAGTCGCCGACTCGTCCATGCAGCCCAAGAGACATGCGCCTTTATCGATGACTATCTTTGCCTTTTCCTTCAAATATTTCAGATGCCATGCCCTCCATAAAGTGAGAATAGAAGTTACGAACGGTTCGTTCAATCTTCTAAAGCCGTCGAGCACCATTTGACTAACGGCAAGCGTTGTTTGGTTAGGATCCACGTATTTCCTTAGCAGGTAGACTGCCTTTGGATCACTTTCCATCGCTTCATCCAAGTTCTTCAGCATTGTTCTTAGCTTAAGATGGAAAACCTCGTCTGTGATACCAAGTGTGGACAGCACAAGGATCAGCTGTCTATTGAGAGTTGCAGAAGAGAATTGAGACCAGCGAATAATCTCCAGGCCTTGGGATAGTGCAGCAAATTTAAACTGGCTCTTCCGAATGTGCACATCCTGACGACGAGCATCTGGGGAAATGATAAGCATACCCTTACAGCCTCCTAGGCGAAATTGATAAGCAGAAGGAGGCTCTCTGTCAGGTGTTTTGATTTTGAGTTCTGACATTGCAATCTGTGCGAGAAATTTTGAGATTTTGCCGACACCATCTGAGAAAATGTATCCGTTTCTTGTAACGTCGTCAATTTTCTTGACATGCGCAGAGCAACCGGAAATGGCCCGGGTGGTCGAGAAACACTGCCCCAGCCTGGCAGCATGTTTGGCAATATTTCTGATGTGACTGAATTGCCCCATCCAAGCGCGGATATTAGCAGCTGTGACACCATCTTTAGGAGCGAAGAAATATGCTCCATGTTCGCGGAATTGAGAGTTCCCAAATGCAAGAAATTCGTAACGTGTGCTTCCAATTACTATGCCATTAGCTAACGCTCTTTTGATGCGAGTAAACACCTCATCCATGGTGTTATCAGCAGTAGAATGGATCCGACCCATGTGCTTCTCGTCTGTAAATCTGACTCGGAGAAAATTGTCTGCGAGATTTATGTAATGGCGAATGACTCGGTTCGAGATATCTATAGAGGGGATGTTGTAGTAAATCGTGCTCGGGGTGATTCTTGCAGATCGCATGAGACAGCAATAAGATGGTATTTTCCCGGTCGTGACGCCTTTGAAAAATTTTATGTCGAAGATTTCCATCGGATTGTAATAGGTCTTCTTTTGAAGAGCAACATGTTCAAGGAGCTTCCTTGCCTGCACCTCTCCCAGTTCAGCTAGCCTTAAGGCAAACTCGCGATTCATGTTGAACTCGGAAAGGAAGCCATGCGATATGCATACTTCTAGTTGGTAGCGTACTGCGAAGGGCAGATGGATGTGGGTAGGGTCAATGAGATCCTGTAAGGAGGCATATGATGTACCAGAAGTCTTAGGGTCGAGGTCGATCCACTTCCAAATAGTTGTACGTTTGGGGGCGTTATTGTCGAGCAATGTGAAGCGGTCCGTTTTCTCGACAATAAGATTATAATCACTCAAAATACTACAGAAAAAGGTAAATTGTCCTTTGTCATCACAATTGTTGGGGTAGTTTATTCGGAAAGCATTCCAGCGACCTACATAGCATCAGCCAATCGAACGTGAGGCATGGGAGGTTCATATGTCCGACTCACCAATATCGATTATTGGGTTCTGCCTTCGGAGGCTAGCTGGAAGAGTAGCCAATCCTTGGGGGCTATGGACAATTTGAGCTTGCCTGAACCAGGTGTCCGACTCTCTCCATGACATTTCTTCTATGAATGTAGTCTCGGTGTTCCGAATCCGTCGTTGATATGTCGGTGGCGAGCTGAGGAACGTGAAGTGAGAGACGGCACCAGTCGAAATATTATGTGTTTGGAAGAACCTATCAAGCTGCGAGAACGGAATCCTAAGGCGAAACTCTTCAGGCGACGACGGACGTGCAGTGCCGGGGATGTGAAGCTCGAAGTATATGGACAGGTCTTTGCGTCTCAAATTCAGCAGTAGAGAGGCACCTCCATTTGTTGATGAACCCACAGTACGCATAGGCATCATTGTTGTTTCGTCCACGACAACTCCGATATTCATTGAGGAGATTGGGATTCTCTACACAGTAAATGCTTTGTGAGGAGTGCAAGGACTTGATGCAGGAAAGATGGACAGCTGCAACTCACGATTTCTGCCGGGAAATGAACTCCTGGGCGAACTGGACTCGGAACATCCCATTCGGGAGCCTTTTTATCGAGGGCGATACGTATGTAGATTGCTTCCCCATTTTGCAGCTTTACGTGCTTGGTACCCTGTCTCCAAAACTCGTTCACCGGAGGAGGCCTGTATGAATGTTTAGAGGCACAAGAACGCGGGGGAATGTCGACGACTTACTTAAAGCGTACTTTAGCCTTTGTACCTCTTCCACCATGGGAATCTTCCCAGATGTCGATAGAGAGGATACTGCCCTCTTCCTTGAATGCTTTCCAGATATCTACTGTGCCCAATTCTTTGGGGACATTTGTGAGAACAACAGCAAGTGATGGCCACGATCTCCATGGGGCTATCAGCTGTTGACTATTAAATTGAGGTGCAGGGTTCGGGCGGTATTTGGCTCGAGACATAGTAGGCCTGACCGGTTGAGAGATAGGATGGGGCAACACAAGGTATGAGAGCATGAACCAGTATAATAGACGATCTCAAATCTGAATTTAGATGATTGGCGGGCAGATCGAGAGAACTGAGAGCAAGAGAGCGAACTTGATCGAAGGAAGCCTCGAAGCTATTTCTTCACCCGCAGACGTAGAAATCCCAAACGAATTCCCGCCTATTCGAGATTCCGCAAACTGACAGGACTGAAACTCAACAAGATCTCCGTGGCATTTTCATGCAGTTGTTGTTTCATAGACTAAAGTAGGTATTGTGTTGGGTTCATGTGAAAGAGTCAGAAAAGGCAAACCAGTGAATGGATACAAGCAGGGAAAAGTGAAGGATGTGGTGAGTTGCGAGATATGAAATGTGAAACAGCACTTTAAGGCCGAGAAAATATCTCACTTTCCGTGTTTTGTTGAGTTGACGCGTAGACAGGGAGCCATGCAGGCACCCGCCAGACAAAGCAACATGGATAGAAGACTGGACTACCTGCTAGGATCTGGATACAACCATAAGCACCAACTTCAAACGGCGCAGCTCGGGAGTTTCGTAGGCTCGCAGAGCGCCAACCTCTCTAATTTCCAAATCTAACCACCACACTATCCGTTGTGGTCATCTTTTTAAAAGGGACCACAAATGACCCGGGCACCACTTGCTACATGGTCTGTCTGTTCATGTATTATGTGTTATTGAATTATCAGTATACTTCAAATAGAAGCTTCATAACTCTTAATTTAAGCAAGTGGCAAGTCTCCAAGAGTAGTGGTGCTTATACACGTCCATGACCATTCATCTCTGATAAAGAAGTACTGGTGAAGACAAAATCCTTCGAGAACTCGAGATCCAAGTCCAATTCAATGTCATCGAGATGTTTTTGACCCGCCTGTGTATTGATTTGACGATCATAATCGTGGCGACTACATGACAGCTTTTCCGTAGTTTGCGAGTCTAGTTGACTATTATGACTGGTCTCTCCAAGGGGCGTTCGTACTTGGTGTTTCGGAGGACTAGCCCCCGGGGTTGATTCTCGCGACTTCTTTCTGCTCTCAAGTGAGCGGGAAGGAGACGGCTGACCGGAAGGGAATGCATTGTTGCGGGGTCTTTTAGGGGTGCGCGCAACTGGTTGAGGCGTGGTGAATGAGGTGCTGGGATCATTGTCCCGAATTGGGGACAGTGCGCATGCAGAATCTGTTTGCACTGTGGCTGTCTGCAATTGCTCCAATGAAGGACGGGGCCGTTGTTTGCTTGAGGTTCGATTGTCTGAGGATGGAGGCTTGAAACCCATTACACTCATGAGTCGACTAATGTGCTGCTGCGCCTCCGAAAATTCGCGCGCTTTAGCTGCTCGCTCTTCTCGTAAATGTTGCACCTGCACAGACATTAGATGAAGAAGAGTTGGGTCTCTCTCAATACTCACTTTTCTCTCTAGGTGCTGGACTCTCTTCCCCTTTGTTTGCAATTCCCTTGTGGCTTCTGATTTTACCTCCTGCATTGCGCGTTGTAAAGATATGAACTCTGACTTTTGCTCCGCAGCCTACAATTATCAGTAATGGGGACGCTGGAATGGGTCATTTCAAGACTTACCTCCTCGGCCATCCTTGAACTCTGGATGTCGGAGTTCCTTCGGAACTCCTCTAGCTCTGTTCTGAGCTTTTCAGTAGTGTCGTGGAGAGTGTCTCTCAGGCTCTCGGTTTCGGAAGCCTGTTCATGGAGCTATTATACTCTTAGAATTCACGCTCTTAAGAAGAAATAAAAAGGCATGGAGCAAACACTGACCTTCTTCTCTAGTTCATTCGTCAAATTATCAGCGCTCTCCTTTTCGTTCATCAGCTGTTCAATTAACGTATCCTTTTGCGCAAGAGACGCCTTTTCTTGTTCCAAGTATGTTTGTAGAGTTAAAGCCTCGTATTTTACTGCGGCAATCTCGTCAAGAGAAGAGGCATTGTCTTTTGAAGCCGAGGTCAATTTCGTCCTTAGATCTTCATTCATTTCAGTTTGACGTTTGATCTCTTCTTGGAGTTCGTCCAGACGCTCGTCCTTTTCGGTTAACGACGCAATGATGCCAAGCTCTCTGGTCCTGGATAGTTCTCGCTCATTGGATATAGTATCCTGTAAGGTACGTTGTAGCTCTTGGAGGTCATTTTGGGCGCGGGTCAAACTCGCAGACAGCTCATCAGCACGGTGCGTAGACGAATTCGCGTGCTCTTCCAGGCCAGACATTTCCTCTCGGAATTCAGCAATTGTACCTGATGCCTGCTGCAACTGAGATTCGAGATCATGATTACGCTCTTTTAGTTGCTCTGCTTCTAAACGATACTTGTCGCGCTCTTCCTCGGCGGCTCTGAGAGGAGCTTCGATATTGCGACAGCGTTGCTCGAGGTCGTAGCAGATATCTTCGATTTTCCTGGCGATACTATCGTTTGCCATTTGAGTGTTTGCCGCCATTATGTCTCTCATACCAGTTCTCCAATCATTCCTAGAAACATCCGCCGTTTCATTGGTTTTGAAAGACCGCATTGTAGTTCGGAATTCTAGTGGCTTGGCCTGCGATGAGGTGCATTTAGGTTCCGGCAGTAATAGCTTGTTCCTCCTGGTCACGAAAGTTATAAGCCCCGCGGCTCCAAGTGGGAATGACTGGTCCTGTGCGTTGCGTGGCATCGTTGCTTCAAACCAAAACGAAATAAGATCCGATAATAGATCATTCTCCAGCCCCGAGACTGAAGCGGAGCACACAATATCCCCACTACAGTCTAATACTGCTGGTCGTCTTGGGAAACTTTCCATTAGGTTATAAATAGTAGGCCCGTACTTCTCGGACACTGTATCTGCAACTTGCACGTCAGAAAATCGTAAACCATCGAGAGCAAGTTTTGATATCCGCAATTTCGTCAAGTCCACAGTGTCGGTTGCCCTAGCTGACAGCGTAGAAGTGATATAATGCAGCACCTCCTCCAACCCATATTCATCCGAGGAAGTCTAAAAATAGTTAGTATATAGGTTTGTCCACTAAGATCTTACACATACAGCCCACGCTCCCACTAGGCGTGTTATAATATGTGTAGGGAGAGCCTCCATAATGGCCAGTGCGTTGTTTGACAAGATCAATTCCAATGAAGCTCTCTTCAGCTCATGCGGCAGTGATGTAGCAGGTACAAGGGAGCTGAGGAACGATACACCCTGTAGAAATCAGTAAATATTAGCGACTTCGGGGTAAATATTAAGTTTTGACAGTACCAGCATCTGAACGCTATGGTCAATACCATCGCGAGTGACCTTTTCGAGAAGTTTAGCGAGCTTGATCGAATTCCCTTCGATCCAGCAAACCCCCTGCGCTTTATCAACACCGTCACATATACTGATCGCAAGACGAATGCTTTCTGCAGACTCTTGCACTGTCAGATTACCATAGTTAGAAGAGCAAGCAAGAATGACTCGTAGAACAACAAGGTCCAGTGTTTTCAGGCCTCGCTTAGGGCCGAAGAAATGCCTGATATTCTGCAGCCATGTCGGTGCATCTGCACCATTCTCTGTTTCAGCGTCCCAGCTCCTGCAGGACCCGAGCCTTGCAAAAGTAGCTAGACATAGGAGGTTTCCCATGTGGTCTTCCAGGTTGCGGAGAGTCTTTGTAAGCTCTGTTTGGAAACACGTCATTACTTCCAGAGGGAGCTCAAATAGGACACCTGATGCTTGGAGGCAGTTAGAAACTAAATATAGTGGTCGAATGGTTTCCGCGCACGGATTTACCCTCATCCTCTCAATCATCTGCATAACGAAAGGTGCAAGTCTTGCGGGTGTGATCATGCCCCAAGGCAAAGCAGAGGAGAGGAGTGAAAGGCATGCTGATAGGCACTGCTTCGTGGTGTCAGTCGTGCTCATAGTATCATAACCCCAAAGTAATTCTAGACATTTATTTGCTAGAAGTGATATTGGGAGATTTACGTACCTTAGCCTCACTACCTTCAGTGGATTGTCGAAGGAACTGATCGAGAAGATACGGATATCGTTGGAGTAGAGTATCTCGAAATTCTTGCGCCAGCGCTATTTTATATTTCATGTTAGTCCATATGCTTCCGGTAACACTTAGCCTCTACATCAACTTACCAAAATAAGCGAGCAAGGGCAAAGCAAAGCGGGACCGCGTGAGGCCGTCAACAAGGACATCGACCAGAGGCGCAACCTGGCAAGGCTTTTGCGACACCCAAAAGCATACCACGGTCGACGATAATTGTTGTGTCAGAGCATATAGATCCTAGACGGACAGCATATCAGCTAATGCATCTTACTGATCTATTTACGGGGTGGGGTTCACCTGGAGCGAGGGCGCATACGGCGCATTTACCAAACGTTCCACTTCTCGGCATAATTTGTCGGACATCATCACCATATCGGCCTATCCCACCTGAAGCCGTTTGTGGGCGTGGAGTTATACTTCTATAATTCAAATGTCGCCGTCGAGTCGTCGTCTGAAGCAGCAGAGATGGTCTGTTGATGAAAGCGAAGTCTTCCGCTGGTTGCCCCCTCAACGGATCTGGCTCTTCACTCCATCGAGTCAATTCAGCGCTCAGACAACCTCACATTAATCTTGTGAGCGCCTTTCAATATTCAAGTAGTATTTAGTACCTACGGGGTAGTTCATCGGTCCTAGTAATAGTTATAGACATTTTCGGTTATTCATTCAATCTTTGGTTGCAGAATATTTGTGGAGCTTCTCTGTCAGAGAATATATCTCCTCTTTCAAAATTGCATAACACAGAAAATAGTAACCAAATATATGATTACAAGCTCAGTGCCACATCTATTTTATCTTTGAAGACTATCAACTACGGGTTATTGGTAAAACATAAACTGAATAAATGGTTTGGTTGTTCGAATCCTTGCGCCCCTGGGAGATATACCCCAAATTCCGCACTTGTCGGAGTTCAGCCCGACCGAGCGACAGGCATCGCTGCTTGCAAGACATCCTGGAGTTGATCAGCTTTAGCGTGGGGGTGCATGGACCTGAGTCCTGAGTGACCCGACAGAGGCAAGGTGGGTTTGTCGCCATTCTTCCCCAATATCATTCGTCTTGTCCATTTCCCTCCACTCGGCGAAATTCCGTGGTCGCTTGCTGGTTGCCGATGGAGTTTCTCCTTGCTGACGATATCGCCGAAGCCGCCAAATAGAATTGAAAAGCATGATGGTGCGACCATTCGAGCGGCGGGTTCCCTCATAGAGATTCTTTCGATTTCCCATCCATTCTTACACTTCGTCCATTGTTGAAGCCATGAGAGTCTCCGCCCTAACTCGGGGTTTCCCCGCAAGTCCCCGCATCGTCTCTCGCCGCCCATTCCAATCCCTCCTATTCCCCAGAGCCATCACTCGGCCGAATAGTTCCAATTCTAGCGGTGGTCAAGGCGAGAGGAAGAGCGACACTTCGAACTCAGGCTCATCTACCGGGAGCTCGTCCAATTCCTCGTCTACGGGCCGGACATTCCTTATCTCTACAATTGCGGCTGGGGCAGGTTATGGGGTTGCCAGTTCGGTTCAATCTTCAGAAGCCAAAGACACTGGTGTTCCGAAGTATGGATCAACGAAAGACTTTGAAAAGGTGAGAACTAATTGATCCCCTGTGTTTTCTCCCATAAATATCGCTAACGATTGTTTCCATTGACTAGGCAATTGCTGAGCTCCAAGCTAAATTGGGAGAGGACACGATAAGCATAGATGAGGATGATTTACAACAACACGGGTTCTCAGAGTGGTCAAGTGTCAACGCAGATCGCCTACCGGTTGCGGTTGCCTACCCTTCGAGCACAGAAGATGTCTCGGAGATCGCGAAGGTCTGCAACAAATACAAAATGCCGATGGTTCCATACTCTGGTGGATCTAGTCTCGAAGCAAACTTCTCTGCTCCTTACGGCGGCCTAACGATTGATTTCGCCTTCATGAACAAGATAGTGGATCTACATGAAGCAGACATGGATGTTGTGGTCCAACCCTCCATTCAGTGGATGGATCTAAATGACAAGATCAAAGACACTGGTCTCTTCTTTCCCGTCGATCCAGGCCCATCTGCTATGATAGGGGGTATGATCGGAACAAACTGCAGTGGGACAAACGCTGTGCGCTATGGCACCATGAAGGACTGGGTAATAAATCTCACAGTCGTTCTAGCAGATGGCAGTGTTATGAAGACTCGGAGACGTCCTCGCAAAACATCAGCTGGATATAACCTGACGGGCTTATTTGTAGGTTCCGAAGGAACGCTGGGCATTGTTACCGAAGCTACACTCAGGTTGGCTCCAATCCCGGAAGAGACACGAGTTGGCGTTGTTTCCTTCCCCTCAATCCGTGATGCTGCATCTACTGCTATGCAGCTCATAAGGAAAGGAGTCCCTGTCCAGTGTATGGAGATTCTAGACGACGTGCAAATGGATGTGATAAACAAGGCCGGCGGAACAGGGAGAACGTGGCAGACGTTACCTACTCTTTTCTTCAAGTTTTCTGGAACGCAGGCAGGTGTTGCTGACAGCATCGATTTAACGAAAAACCTAGCTAAAGGCAATAATGCGGAAGCTTTTGAATTCGCGAAAAACGAAAAGGAAGCACATGACTTATGGTCAGCAAGGAAACAGTCTCTTTGGAGTATGATGGCTCTGAGAAAAGAAGGTTCCGAAGTATGGTCTACTGATGTCGCTGTCCCAATCTCAAGGCTTCCGGATATCATTGGTAAGTTGATTACAAATTGGCTCTCGGAACCTACTAACAGCAGATAGAAATATCCAAGAAGGAGCTCGATGACCTTGGTATATTCGCCAGTATACTCGGTCATATCGGCGATGGAAATTTCCACTCGAGTATCATGTACGACCCCAAAAATGCCGATGAGAGAGAGCGCGTCGAAAAGGTTGTGTACGACATGGTCGACCGCGCATTAGATATGGAAGGATCTTGCACGGTAATTAAACCACCTCTTTCTCATAAGATAAGACAGAAGACTGACATTGCGATAGGGTGAACATGGTGTCGGCTTGGGCAAAAAGTCATCCCTTAAGAAAGAGCTCGGGCCTCAGACGATTGGGGTTATGCGCAGTGTCAAAAGGGCTTTCGAC
Source organism: Aspergillus sydowii CBS 593.65 (assembly GCF_001890705.1). NCBI lineage: Eukaryota > Fungi > Ascomycota > Eurotiomycetes > Eurotiales > Aspergillaceae > Aspergillus > Aspergillus sydowii. The sequence goes on along the minus strand of NW_024467861.1, from coordinate 2,548,741 downwards.
CCCCACTGGTTGTTGAATCCTGGAAAGATCTTTGATCCCCGAGACCAGTAAAGGGATAGGAGCGTCGATATATGTTGTATAGCGGTATAGAAAACAAAGAGTTGCCTACATTCCCTCTTTTACCTTAAAATGTACCTATGCTTTCGGCGAAGTATGAAAACTCCGAGTCCCGTCCGACCCGATGGTGGGGACGCCTGTCCAATAAAATTGTCTGGGGCCCTGAGAACTGCTGACTCACCGCGGGGCGGATGACTCCCCTCCAAAGCGATATCGCCCTCAGTCAACTAATCTTGAATTGCCACAATTGTTTCTCTTCAAAGTTTCAATTCACATCTTTGGCGGTAAGTTCTGCAATCACCTATCTTATGTATTATCTACTGTTCTTTTGGGTTGCCATGTGAACTTTATTTCTCTCTGGGTTTGAGCATTGTCAGAAGTTGTGTTATCGCGGGGCTTGCTATCTGCGAAGCGATTCACTGCTCAATGTTTCTATCACCACATACCCATGAGAATAGTCTTCGTCGTTGCAGAATTTTAATTATAACAGTCAAGGATATTGACTGATTGCGTATTTAGTGTATTCCGAATATCCGAGTTACCAAGATCGTGATCAAAATGACATCGTTTCCCAAGAAGAAGTGCGGTATGGACACATTCGCAATCTATGTCACTGTTCCTAGTGCTCATGTTGAATAGGTGTCCTTGGTGCCACCGGCTCAGTTGGCCAGAGGTTCATTCTGCTACTTGCGGACCATCCCTTCTTAGAGCTTCATGCTGTTGGTGCCTCAGAGCGATCTGCGGGGAAGAAGTACAAGGACGCAGTGCGATGGAAACAGAGCGCGACAATGTCTGAGAAGCTGAGCAATCTGGTTCTGCGCAATTGCAAAGCCGACCAATTCAGCGACTGCGACCTCGTGTTTTCCGGCCTCAACAGTGATATTGCCGGTGACCTCGGTAGGTTGGGCTTTAGGATCTAATAGTCGGAAATGAATGCTAATACAGATCCCGACATATCCAGAGATGGAATTCATCAAGGCTGAAATTCCTGTCTTCTCGAACGCGAAAAACTACCGGAAACACCCCCAAGTTCCGCTCGTGGTTCCTACGGTAAACCCCGCCCACCTCGACCTCATTCCTCACCAGCGAAAACAATTCGGTCTGAACAAGGGCTTTTTGGTCTGCAATTCCAACTGCGCTGTTATCGGAATTGTCATCCCGTTTGCTGCTCTTCAGGCCAAATTTGGACCCGTAGAGGAAGTAGAGGTGTTCACTGAACAGGCTCTGTCCGGAGCTGGCTATCCGGGCGTTCCTAGTATGGATATCTTGGACAACGTTATCCCCTTCATTAGCGGTGAGGAAGATAAGCTAGAGAACGAGGCGCAGAAGATCCTTGGCTCTTTGAACGCAGATGCCACTGCTTTCGATGAGCAACAGGGTCTTAGAATTGGAGCTACTTGCACTAGGGTTGGCGTCACTGATGGCCATATGGCATTCGTTTCTCTCCGTTTTAAGAACCGCGACCGTCCGGCCCCCAGTGCTGAGCAAGTGGTGCAGGCCCTGAGAGAATACCAATCCGAGGCTCAAAAGCTTGGATGCCCCTCTGCCCCAGCTGAGGCGATTAAGGTGTTCGACGAGCCCGACAGGCCACAGCCAAGACTAGACCGAGATATCAATAAGGGCTACACCGTGAGCGTGGGTCGTGTGCGTGAAGGTAGCCAGGGCGGTCATTTCGATATTCGATTCGCGGCTCTCTCGCACAACACCGTCATCGGCGCTGCTGGGTCTTCGATTCTGAACGCTGAGGTTGCAGTTATCAAGGGATACATCTAAAGAACTCAAAAGTACATAGTCATTTAGAAAGCGTTAGATATCATCTCATTTTGCATTACTGAGTCTCTCTCGATATCACGATTATGTAATGATAGTAATGGATCTAACCCGATTTAGTTAAGGGATCAGGTGGGGCTAGTTTGGGTCTAGCGTTAGGGCAAATCCCACAACCACCAGCCCGCTAAGCGAAATTCGTGAGTGGACCAGTTATCAAAGATTTGACTCTTTGCTCTCACTGCTTCTTCTCCCTCGCGACACTCCCGACAACTTCCCGTGTTCAAGTCGACAAAGCAGTCAAGATGCCTCGCGGACCGTAAGTTTTGCATTGTTCCATGTTATTTCGAGCCTCGTTATGATGCTGTCGAGAAATCTTCCCGCCCCCCTCTTTTGGCTGGCGATTCGAGCCATTATTGATGGGAACTTGTGGCTAATCCAATGCGTTGTATAGTAAGAAGCACCAAAAGCGCCTGAGTGCGCCCTCGCACTGGCTCCTGGACAAAATGTCCGGAGTCTATGCTCCCAAGGCCTCCCCTGGTCCTCACAAGCTCAGGGACTGTCTGCCTCTGATCGTCTTCATCCGCAACCGGTACGAACCCGAAGAAATAGCAATGCCATCGCCGCTGGAAATAAGTTGAATGGGAACCCAAGAAGCTGACTGGTATTCTCGTTTATAGTCTCAAGTACGCGCTTAACGGCCGTGAGACCAAGGCGATCATGATGCAGCGTCTCATCCAGGTCGACGGCAAGGTCCGCACTGACCCTACCTACCCTGCCGGTTTCATGGACGTCATCGGCATCGAGAAGACCGGCGAGAACTTCCGTCTCATCTACGACACCAAGGGTCGCTTCACCGTCCACCGCATCCAGGCTGAGGAGGCTGAGTACAAGCTCTGCAAGGTCAAGAAGGTGCAGCTCGGCAAGGGCGGGATCCCATTCTTGGTTACGCACGATGCGAGAACGTGAGTGAATACTCTCGAAAAGTTCCGCGTCATTCAGTCGTTGGACCAAGCTTTGGTTGATCGGCGGAGGACGAACGAACTTTCCCCCGAATACAGCATCCTTGCTGGGACATAGTAAGGATCTAGATCACGAGAACATAAGTGTGCTAATTGGGCTCTTGTCTTATAGTATCCGCTACCCCGACCCTGCCATCAAGGTCAACGACTCCGTGAAGGTTGACATTACCACTGGCAAGATCACCGACTTCGTCCACTTCGATACTGGTGTCGTCGTCATGGCCACTGGTGGTCGTAACATGGGTCGTGTTGGTGTTGTCACCCACCGTGAACGTCACGATGGTGGTTTCAACATTGTCCACATCAAGGATGCCATTGACAACACTTTCGCTACTCGTGAGAGCAACGTCTTCGTCATTGGCCAGGACAAGCCCTGGATCTCCCTTCCCAAGGGCAAGGGTGTCAAGGTATGTCACACCCCGACAACCAAGCAATATCTTGAGGCATGATTACTAATTAGTTGTACAGCTCTCCATTGCTGAGGAGCGTGACCGCCGCCGCGCCTACGCCATTGCCCAGTAAATGTGGTCCGGTAAGTGATCGAGGCTACGGGCAAGTAGTAGAAGGCACATATAATGTAAGAAAAAGCCAAAAATCCGCGAGAGACAGTTTCTTGTCTTGCTCTGTGGACTGTATGACGCCTGATATCACGAATGAACAAAAAGTTGTCAACATTCTCCTGATTTTCCTCTGTAGGCGTCCAGAGTTCCTAGAGCGCAAACCAAAACCAAGGAGTCTCTTAGCTACCTTCTCTTTTTCCTTTTTTGATGATACCTATGAAGTATACCGAATCCATAGTTTTTTCGCTCTCGTCAAGAGGTAGATAACCGCTCTTTGACCGATTCCGTAGACCTTACGTTCAGCCGCGACCATTGTTCGCTTGTTCCCCTTGGCTGCCCTGTTCCCTGCACCGACTTTCAACGGACAGGTCATTTGAGCTGTAATGCTTGGGGACCCGGGCTCGGAGATATTTCCCAGGCGACCCTCGCCTACATGAGGCGCAATGCGCTGTTTTTGTGAACTGCAACACTGCAAGGGTGTCCTTGCAAGCCCCAGCAAATTTTATTTCTCTTAATAGCGTACGAGTCTCGGGTTCAAGTCCGATTCTTCCCGTCCTAGCAAAGTACGGTCCAGCTTGCAGTTTCGCATGTTTTCACTGACGTATAAGCCATCACTCGGCGCGCTGGTTGCAGGATGTCGGGTAGTACGTACACTGTAAGTACGGAGTAATGCTCGCTCCCTGTCTGTAAGTATTGCGTGGGCTCCGGAATTGAGTGTTGTCCAACTATCCATGTCCTCAACATCCACTTCTTGGGGTATTTTATACATATTATAGTTTGGATAGTGCCAGGAAACAATATCCAAGCGAATTGGCAGTTTGGGCAAAGAGCCTGCGCACGAATAAATTCTCGAGAGCGCGGCTAGCAAGGATATTCTACAAGTAGGAGAGCAACACGTCGGGAGCATGCCTGGGCCCACCCCACGAGAGGTACGCACGACCGGATTCATGTTCACTGCAAGTAATTCGGGAGGACGATGATGGGGCCAAACTCAGAACATCAGCGTATTGTAGCCTCTTTTTGTTGATGAGGGGTCACCATGGCGCAGAAGATTGATTTGAAGGCTTGAAACGAGGACTGAGCGTGCGTCATCTGAAGCGAAACTAGAAAATGAGATCGCAGTCAATTAATCCGCGGGTGCAGATAGTTTTATCGACATGATACCCAAGCATGAAAGAGATTGAACGGGAACTTGACGAGTCATCTTTATCTCGTTCCGCCTCGGGTACCTGAGTGGCTGGCAATGACCGCCGGGGAGTCCTTTCTGACAGGTATTAAACCCACCAGTCGCCCCAACGCAGGGCTGTACCAACTGTCAAGGATAGCGGGACAAGTCCTCATTTCGCCTCGAGAACAGGGATATCGCGTATCTATATTTTGGAGACTTGATGTTGATCATCATATTCCACTGGGGCGTCAACCGGCTGAAGAGCCTTGGCCAGGGAGGCACGGCACGGCACGGTGACGGGAGATGAGGTCTAAGTACGAATAAGCAAGAGAATGCGGGGGGTTAGTCGACACATCCGATTGAAGTCATCTCAGGATCGACTTGCCCATATAAGTAAGAGGGGAATCGCTCAGGAGTGATGTGTGCGATTCGAGATGGCAGGCGATGAGTGTTCGCATGGACTATCATGTACAGCCAGGGCGTTAGCAAACTCAAATAACTCCAGTCTGATGCTTCAGGCTCATCTTGGAAGCAAAGTGGAGAGAATGTTTGACTCGTTGGCACGTTGCCGTCATGTCTCGACGAAATTGTTTTTCTTGCTTTGTTCCAGGACAAGACACCAATTGATATGGCTGGCTTTGGGGTGATTATTCTGGAAGGCTTCTAGAATGTTCAAATAGAACCGCTTGGACACAGTTTCCACGAGCAAAGCTGGAGCAGTGGCAATGATAACGAACGGGATGTCGGTACCTAAGTATTCTAGGGGGCTTTTTTCTTTTTTTTTTTCCTTGCAACCAATCAAGCAAGTAAGCCGCAAACGCACGAGGTTGGGGGGGATATCGATATTTTTACGACCCAACCGTTGATCCCGCAGCAAGAGAGAGCGGATGTACGGCGGATGTACTGAGTACAGTACAGTACGTGCATATCTGGCGTCCACCTGTCTGCTCAGTGTCAATGCTGTCACTGCTGTCATGCTTTCGCCAGCGTCGACGGTCTGGACTCTGCAGTCAACCAGCCTTTGTGATTGACACAGCAAAGTGAGGGAACTTCAGCAATGACCAGAAAGGGTTCGAACGTCTTCGAAGTTGTGTAACGACCACGGCGGCTGCAGGATTGTAAACTGGCCGTGTCCACTGCCGTGTTTACTGTGCCTACACTCTCCTGTGTCTGCCCATTCAATACACATGGTCGGCGCGTGGTGATTTTTCCCTCCGGGAGGCCCGAGCAATTCGCAGCGGTCCATGTGTCCAATCCTTGCCTTGACTGCCCCTCTCTTCTGGTGCATTTGATCTTACACTCGGTATGTGTTCGGTCGAATTTCAACCAACGTGATATTTGAATAGTACCACTGCAGTCGAATTCTCTCGTGGCTCCAGCTGCAGCAGTGTCCCCACACAACCATACCCTAGGGGGTTGAGTCCTTGAAACTCCTCTTCAAAAGTCTTTGCATTTTATGCAGCAATCCATGTCTTTCGTCATGCACACGGACCACACATCTTCCAGCTTTTTTCTCCCAAGAGCCATTTCCGAAAGGATCAACCACCCAACACAGGCCATATGTTGCAAGGGAAGATGTGGGGACGGACAGCTGGATTATGGCTCTGCCCGTTGGTCAGCTTCTGTCGCCGGTCGTGGTATTTGGACTGCTTGAAGGCCATGGTGAATACAGCAACCGATGCCAAGGTCGAACGAACCTCGCAGTTGCGTTCGCAAATATAAGGACTGCACCTGATCGGTCGATCCCCTTCCCGCCAGGCTGCTCACCTCCACCCGAGTTTGCTTTCACTCGCGGCTGCCAACAGACTTCGGTGGCTTTTTGGTTTTACCTTCAGTTTCGGGCGCCCAACATTCTCAGCCAAGGTGGTCCGATCCGCAGTCTCAAATGCGGTTGATAAAAATAAACAATAGAATTAAATCAACGAAGAAGGTCGAGATGCGTGGGTTCCTCAGAATAGATCGTCGGATCTAACAAGAAAAGAGGGGAACAAGTACAATACGATATCGGATATCCACCGTAGACCCGCAGAAGGCCGCTCTGGGATCCATCCTGTTCCCTTTGTGTGCAATTATTCGCAAAGAATCGTCTGGATCAACTAGTCCAACCTCCAGTCTTCAGAGCCCAGAGCATGATTGACTTCACTGAAATCACTGCTTGTGGTCGATGTCCAAGGAGCCACCGACATTATTGGGCCGCAGGTCACGGAAGTGTGAAGAGCCACTAAATTAGTCGGGGTGTTGCCGCTAGCGCCAACGACTTTTTTTAAGTCATGGCCCCCTGGAGGTCTGGAAAGACGACTCTGGACATGCTCCCTGCTAAGGGGGTGTGAGCTGTGAACCGGGATGGTTGCGTTCCTTCGAGCTCTGGGCCTGGTGGCTCAACCAGGATGGATCATCCGTCGTTATCCTGACTTGGAGTCTCATCCACCCATTGTCAGCATCCTCACTAATGCCATCGCATTCTGACTTCTTCCCTCCATACCACCTTGGTCCATAGTAATACGAACGCCGTATTGAAACGTCACCGCGCCATCCGTGCGTTGCCTCCCTCATACACACCCTCCACACTTCCCAGGTTCATACTTGCCATGTACAACGTATCACTCCGTATCCATCGACTAACTTCAGACACATCGCTGGGTACACCGCCAGAGTGGACTGAACGGACTGACACCCTGCTCTCCAAATTCGTGTCCGCAACCATCTCTTCGAGATGTTGATCGGAATTCAATGGAATTTTCAAGGATTTTGACTCCCAATCCCTGTGGCCAACCGCTCAGCCATTCATTTCTTCGGAAACTGTTATGGGCTTTGTCGGGTCCTCCCTGACCGCTCCTCCTTTTCCATGCCACCAGATGGACGCAACTGATACAGTTAGCCAGAATTGGTTGCTGCTCTCGGCATCCAATCTCATTGTCAAATGGACTACTGGATGGCGATGAGGGTTAACTCTCCCTCAGATCGCCTCTCTATCCCGGTGGTACTGGTGGGTGAAAGTGCATATCCATGACTAGCCTAACGACTGATAGGGAAACAAGAAGTGGGTTTCATATTGCTTTTTATCCATGTGGAGAGCTCTTTCATTATTATCAGTGAAATTCTTCGATTGGCGCCTGCCCAGTCCAGTGGGCGGTGGCGGCGCTCTCATTCCAAAGCACCAAAGGTTTCTCTTAACGGTTCATCAGCGGACCTCTCAGCCAGGCACGGTTGACGTTGACCGATGTGTGATTACGTTCCGCCCAATCGCTGTTTCTCCCTTTGGGCCAATATCCCTTGTCTGGAAACACGATGGTTGCCTAGCCGTCTCAGTTTGCTATTTTATTCTCAGGTACAATATCCACCTGCATTGTTTTTCAGCTCCAGGGACAGAGTACATGGCCACCAAAGTAAGTGCTCATTCAGATGACCTCGAGGCCCAAATTAAGCTGGGAAACCTGGCTCTCGGAGTCGGGACCCAGTAGTCTGGAACGAGATCGTCTTCGACAAGATGCGCCACTGGCTACATTAATCTAGTATTCGTTCCGCGCTCAGCGCCGAGCAATGAGGAGAGGGTCATCTCCATTATGAGCCGTATTCCAGCTGCAACCCTGCGTTAGCGTGGCAAGAATTGTACTGGAGGATTGGCGAGGATTAAATTGAATTAGGAAGGCGAGACAGGAAGAGAAGCATACCTGGCGAATGACTATAAATTGTGAGGACTTTAAGGACTTTTGCACCAAGGTTGGCTGTCGCCAAACTCCCTTTCTCTCAACACACCTGCCGAGTATAGGAAGGCCGCTTCATCGACTCCGTTTTCATCCCGGGTTCATGACCCTTTCTGTCTCAGATACCCACAGCCCGGCAGCCGACTGTTGGCTCTTTCTTTTTTCCATTGGTCGGGCCGAGTTCCTCCATCGCCCGCAGTTGAGTAGATATCTCGGGTGCCGCCCAAGCAGGCCTCCTCGAACATCTCAGCGTCTCTACCACGCATCCGACGGCATCCTCTTGTATCGTTTCTAGTCGCATGGTACAATTCCAACGCCAGGTCCCGTCCCGCTTCGGTAGCACAGAAACGGATACGCAGAACAAAAAGGTAACGGGTCCCTCTCTTCAGCCCAACCAGTAACCTCTTTCTCTTTTTCTTTTCCCTTCCCATCCCATGCTTTGTTCTTGCTTCCGACTTACTTCTCCTTTCCCGTCATAATGATATCGTCGTTGCTGAAATACTGAAGACGCGTTGCTGCAACCGATGTAGGGGAGTTTGTGCCTGCTTGTCATACAACACATAAACAAACTCGCCTGCTGTCCAATCAGCACAAGATGTCTCTCCAGACACACTTGTCTGCTCCTCTCGCTGAAGACTCAGCCACTCCAGCCACTCCAGCCTCGTATATTTTCGGTCAGCCGAGCTACCCATCTCTGTTCCGAGCAAGCGAAGAACGACCTCAGTTAGCATCCTTCCCATGGTGGGAGGATCAGGCGACAACCACCCTCTACAGTTTTGATATCGAGGCTTTTAAGAGAGTTGTCTATTATGGTATCTTTACAGATGAGCAACTCCCACGGTTCGTGCTTACAGAGCGGTCCGAGGCGTTCACTATTGATCTTATAAAACCTCGAGCGAGAGCGTTACGTCTTGAGAAATATCAGCGGGTGGAGGAGGCTCTACGACAATGTAAACCAACTTTTGCGCCTGTGATCTCATGGGCATGGTTTCCAACCTACACCGATAGTGACAAAAATCCACTGGCCATTGCAAAAGCCATCGATAACGAAAGTCATCTCCACTTTGCCCGAATCCCGTTCGAGGAGTTGGTTAGGTACGCGCTGGATTACCCTAACAGCCGTGTTGAATGGTTCTTGCAGCAGCATACGACTCTCTATGCACACATCTTGGACCACCTTAGCGCATTTCCAGATGAAGTACAGAGGTACGCAGAGGTTGAGAAGGTTGGTTGCTTGGTCCAGTTCTGGCACTTTTGGTTGATTGCTGACCAAAATCTCGAAAGCATCTTCGAAGTCGAAGTCCTTTTGCTCACCGTGCTGTGGCCAGCGCTCTGGAAGGTGTAGGCCTCAAGCTTGACCTGCCAATGCCGTCATCACCGCTATTTGAATTTATTGCTGGGCCCATCCAACGTCTCTTCGGAGGGCTTGTGGCAAACTTGGATTCTATCATGAAGATACTTTGCGTGCTCGGAGTCCGGTACGAGCGGGTGTATCTGCATTCTGGGCAGATAAATTGGTCTCGAGAATTTAGCATTCCCTTTTCGTTTCTCGAGGACATCCTAGACTCAACCTCATCCACGGATTTTGCTCGTACCCTAACTACTTCTGATGAGCAAGATTTTACCCCATTAATTAAAGGGGAGGGGTTTGACAAAAATGGGGCCAGTCGCTTGTTGGCTCGATGGGAGGCTCTCAGTCTAGAAGTTTGGGAATGCTGTCGAGCCCTTCCAGAGTATGTAAGCTTTATCCAAGAGAGTCTACAGGTCAGTATCCTAGGAATCTCCAAACTAACGTGCAACCCCGCCAACTGACAACTTACAGCCCTTACTAGGTCTCCGGAACTACCACTCACTGACGGCAATCCTTAATGGGCTTCATAAGTACAGCGTTTCAAGGTCTACATATGTTTACACAGACGACGGAAATATGGCATTAACCATTGACCAAGTGCTGCCGCCCGAACTCTTATACCTCCTTGAGCCGGCTCAGAACTACGCGGCATACCGACAACAATACCAGCAAGCTGCTGGAATACCGTTCCTTCCTCCCCACATAAATGAATACCGCCAGCATGGCGAGCCAGTTCTTCAGGGGTTATATACTAGATTGAAAACCGTTATCCCACTGAAGTGAAAGTACGAAATACGGCCGACATTATACGGAAGAAAGTATATATATATATATGCGGCGGTTTAAGATGAGAATGCATAGTTACGACACAGGTGGCTGCAATATTACGTAACGATCTTCTTCGGTATATATATATATTGGAATGGTTCCTATATGTCGTTTGGCCTCAACATGGCATGATGCCGGAGGTTCCATGGATTTGAATTTGAGCCTGTTGAAAACACGAATGTCTTATCGTTTCTATACCTGTCATGATACTATGGCTCTGTAAGTAACTCCTGGCGAATGAGATTAGGCGACCTATAAATGAAGTATTCCCCCACTGTGCCATGACCATGAGCCTTTGAAAATTGGATCAAGGCCGCTTTTCCTTCTCATCAGAGGAATAGCCTTCGGCATACCCAAAAACACCCAGGAAATACATGATCCTATTCACAAACAAAAACCCGGTAACACCCACATTACCCCAAGTAAGCACATTCCAAGCACCGACATCAAAGAAAAGATCCCATCCCATAGCAAGATATGTCACGTAAATATGCCCTATATCGGCTATAGCCAAGGCAACAAGGTAATTGCGCAGTACTTTCGGCTCAGTGGTGGCATGGAGCACACCCACACCGACCATAGCAAGGAGACCATACACGTTCGCTAGCTGGTAGGCAAGGGCGACGGACGTTGCATGGATTTCCCACTCCCTCGGGGCCGCCGATGGAACCTGGTCAGCGACAAAGCCTTGCAGGTCGAGTATTGGGCAGAGCCACCCGCCGATCCTGATATTTGGTCAGTGGCTATTGAGTGCGTATTTAGTTTGGCCTAGGAGGCGAAATCCTGGATAGGGGTTAGGAGGTGGTCCCCGGGGGAGTGGACGTACAGGGAGATGGGCTCGAAGATCGCGAAGACGAGGTGTGGCCAAGTTGGGAATATTGTAGACATTTTGGGGTTTTTTTCTTACCCCCTTTTCTTTCTTTGTTTTTGGAGCACAGTGGCAACTGGGTTGAGATATGCCGAATGTGGCAACCTTTGGTAGAGAATTTCTTTCTACTTTGGCAAATGTTTTCAGACTGGCGCTGAAAGGAGGTTTCCTGATTCTGAAGGCCTCCACCGGGTGTTATATGAACGGGCGATTACCCAGTGTTATGCACATTTTTATACGTGCTGATTCAGCATCATTTAGGCTCACATGATATGGCTGGCTGCTCCTTCCCGAATGCCGCCCAATACTCCGCACCTTCCTCGGTGAGACATCTCAAGAATTATACGGATATCGTTTTACACAAGATGATTATGTTCAAATCCACTAAAAGCCCTTACAGTGCTAGTCGCTTTTCATGATCTGTGCCTCTATCCGTGCCCCAATGGTGTGGATCTGAGGCTATGGATCCCAACGGTACCTTTGCCCGCAGTTTCGATGAATCTTTGATCCGCGAACTACCTCACCTCCGTATAGCTCCTCTCCGTGAGCCGGTCTCGTCTCGCAATCTCAGAATCCCTCTGACTCTCGAACCAAATGCCAGTGGAACGCGGGATCCCAACACGGTATCGAAAGCTGGCGGTTCCGCGGGGATTCTGCCTCCCTGTAATGAGTCCAGCAGCACAGCGCTAGATGGCACGAGTGCAACGCGACAGAAGAATGATTTCGCCCCGGAATCACTCTTAGAGGCCCCTCCACGACCGATATTACCGGCATTCGTGAACCTCCGTGCCCTCGAGCGATTTCCCTATTCTTCGTTTGACGATGACAGCCATCAAGCTCGCAAGCGACGGCGTGTTGATGCGCAGCCCGAACCATTTGGAGAGCACCTGCAATTGCCAATCCCGCAAGCGCAGAAAGAACAAAGACCTCCGCCATTTGGACCGTTTGCTATCCTCAACGGGCTGAATGAGCCTCCGCCCAACGCTGCTTTGCTGCCACCCATAGAGGCTGGATCAATTACGCAGCTGTTGACCAAACCATCGCGGGATAATATTGATGTAGAGTCACCGCTATTGACTACGAATTTTGGGCCCGATGTTCAAAGTGGTGAAAGGAGGGAGGGGAGGATTGCAGATATCTTGGATTCGCCCGTCGCCGAGAAGCCCAACTCTTACGAGAGCATTACTGATGCCGACAGAGTTGATAAACCAGAGCCGGAACGGAAATTGATGGATCATGAAGAAAGATCACAGCCCGCTCAGGGTTCTGAGTCAACGGATGCGCCACTTTCGCCTAGAACAAGAGGCCGGTCGCGGAAGAACATTCGGAAATGGAGCGACGAAGAAACCGTCGCATTACTACGTGGGGTTATAAAATGCGGCATCGGTAATTGGAAGGAAATATTAGCGCAGCAAGAATCGAGCTTCAACAGACGCAGCGCGTCGAACTTGAAAGATCGGTATGGATATACGTTGGTCAAAGTACGATCTGAGGCTGATTGAGTGGTATTCAGATTCCGCGTCTGCTGCCCATCCGCGTATCGGTGAGACTAATATCCATCGTTGTTTAATATTTTTAACATATTTCTAACTCCAAAGCAGCGCCTCAGCTTCCAATGAAGCCATACAACACATCCGTGATGCCCTCGCCAAAGTTCTTTTACGAGTTGAAGGTGATTCTTTCTCAAAGGGAACTCTTGGACGTCAGTCGTTCCTGGCCTCGCGGGCACCATCATCTTCGGCGGGTCTTCCAGGACTTACCCACAGTGGGTCTTCATCTAGCTTTACTTCGTTGGAGACAACCCAAAATAGCCCTAACAACCACCCTCGGAGCGATTCCGTGTCAGAAAATGTCCAAACATCGTCTAGCAGATCCGAGTCTGCACTTGAGTCTTTGGGTGTAGTAGAGCCATATACCCCCGCGAAATCCAGACGTCGTTCTCGGCGCCCTTTCACCCCTGCAGAGGATGAAGCCTTGTTGAAAGGATATTCGGTTCACGGTTTTCAATGGACGCTTATCCAGCAAGACAAAGATTTAAACCTCGGTCATCGAAGAGCGACTGATCTGCGGGATAGATTCAGGACCAAATTTCCCCATGCATATCGCGACGGAGGCCCTGTCCGCGGCAGTGCGTTGCCAGCGCAGACGACAAAAAATACGGTCCTGAAAGACGGAACGAATCGCGCGCCTAAAAGCAAGCAGAATTCTCAAGATCCCAAGCCTCCTTCCTCCGATGGCCGTTCTAGCAAGCCTGAGGACCTCATCTCGAGTACTACAGGAGGGGTAGATCCAGCTTTTCCTTCGCTTGTACTTCCGACAGTTCGAGAGAGTTTGGCAGGTGTACCGCCGGCTGGATTCCCGTTTCCGTTGGATGAGGGATCCACAAACGTTGCCAGTGTAGATTTACCACCGCTGATTTGGGACGACCTTCCTTAACAAGCATAGTGTCTCATCACAGGTATATAACTCTAAATATAATAAAAATAAAGTTTACATATCCATAAAAGGCAAGTGAGATATAGTTTATCTACGTTAATACCCGCCCGTAGTCTTCGAGAAATTGACATTGAACCATAATTGCATTCAGCCCAGGCTCTGGGTTTCTGTAACAGCGGCTCGTCTAACAAGCTCTGACAACATGGCCGCTTTTCCAATGCCCATCTCGGAATTGACAAAAGCCAGCTGCCGGGAAATCCAGAGTCTCTGCGCAGCATCCACACCTTCCGCGATCCCTGCCACGTACAGAGGCCAGATAATCTGGCACGCGGATAGGAGGCGCGGATACTTCCCGCTAGGAAAGGAGTCACTTGGATAACAAAGTCCAGGTTTCGACTTGGACCTGTATCCCAGATGGTACGGCATGGATGTACATATATCATTCGCTATTGCGCGAATCTTGCTATGAGTCGTAGCGACATAACCAGCCAGACTTGATAGCTGAGCATTCCCATGCTCAAACCCAGGCTGACCAAACCCGTGCAAGGGGCCATAAATAAGCCGGTAAGCTCGCAGGCGCAAACTGTGAGCCAGGAGCTGAAGCATGCGGTACCGTGACCAGTCATTACCCGCTGAGAAGGTCGAATAAACGTGAGCATATGTACCCCAGAGATCGATAGGGTCGTTGAGTGGTAGCTGGACGGTCGTGTAGCTTGATTCTGACGAGAGAGTGTTTGGCCACTTGTCCATTTGGAATTCGGCGGACGCGATGTGCCTGAGGAGTGTGGTGGCACCTGCGGCCGCGCTGACAGCAACGGCGCCGTTGGAGGGGAACGCTAGCCAGACGTCTCTTTCGATCTGGCGGAGCTGGATGTGGATGATGAGGAGGGCGGCGTTGTAAAGATTAAGGTAGTCAATATTTCTTTCCGCTGCTAGACCAGCGTAGAGTAGTTGGAGGTCATTGAGGGTGAAGATGAAGGGAGTTGTGACTTTGATATCGTCAAAACATGTGAAGAGCTTTGTCCAAACAGGTCAGTTATTGCTTACTCTTCGCCTTCTTCCCCCGCCTCTCTGCATTAATATTTGAGGGTGGGTGTATGACGTACAGCTCGGGTTAGCAGTGCGCTGTATATCCTTCTACTTGTCTCCTCACCAAAGCTATCGCAGCGCTGTGACCTGACAAAAGCCATTGCCCCTTCAAGGTGGGAATTGGACGTAGTCCTAACATGGTCTTCGCTGCTGTTCAAGTCCTGCCGCGTAAAAGATCAGTATCTGGTGCTCCCAGAAATCGGAGAAGAATCTCTCTTACCTCGTACATTCCCAGGACAAAAACAGTCAAGACGAGCTCACCTCTCCTGCTCTCATCGAACTCTTCCATCAATCGACGAGTGTGCTTCAGTGCCCTACCATAACATGACATAGCCCTGGTCACAGCACCAGAGTGTTGATCATTGCTCTTGTCCGACACAAACGTCAAAAGCAGCGCAGATAAGGCGGAAGGCAATGGCGACGTCGCTATTATGGGCTGTTGTAGGTCGGCGAGGACGGCGGGAAGGGTTGTTACTGTGAGAATTCCCCCGTGTAAGCCCTGCGCCTGTGGGAGGCGAACGAGTCGACTGTAAAACAAGCATAGGTTGGCCCGCTCCTGGTCCTTGTTCTGGCCCAAGAGGCTGGCAGGGGATAAGGCAAGGTCCTCGAGTCGCCGGGCCACGTCTTCCACTCCTTTTGACGTGCCTAAGCGCTGTCCCGAGCGTTTGTTTGTTGTTTTCCGGTCGTCGAGAATGCGATATCCCCCGCATATCCGGTTTCCTTTGATGCATCGAACGCAGACGGGTTTCCCCTCGTCACACTACTCTCTCGCCAATCAGTTGTGCCCCCTTCTTACGAAGCGCAGCAGCGAATACGAACCTTGACTTTGCGAGCACGACAGGTGTAGCACCCTTTGCTTGGCCCACCTGGGTAGACCATTTTTCAGGTTTCGGTCTGAGCCCGTAAGCTCTTAACCTTAACTCGGTATAGTGGGTTCAACGAGATTGATATAGGTCGGTAGTAATCCGACGGGCGGGTGGTGGGTAGGGAGAACCGTCCCTTGTCCGGTCAAGTGGCTGGGCTGATCGCGCTCGATCTTTTTTGCTCGACTTGGTCCACAAACCGGCCCAGAAGACGGAATCATCAAAATAATAAATAGCACCGGAAGGTGTCGAAGCCGTCCGGTCGCTAAGGCACGAATGAACAAGAACAAATCCCTCTTGCTCAGCGTCAAAAATCCATGAGCAATGTTAGCTGGGGAGGCGCTTGCACACCGCACGGCCGGCCTGAGCTAAAAGCCGCTGTGGACATTTAATAGGGCCAGAGACTGTGACTTACCAGTCGACCGTCGATCCCATGCTCAGAGAGGTCTGGCCTTCCTTCACAAAATCCCAGAAGAGTCCAAAGGTGCCCTTGAGCTCAGTGGCTGAGTCTGCCACCAGGGCCCATCTACTCGCTGACGGCCTTCTTGGTGATCCCAACACGGAATTGAGGTTTGGGGGCCATTTGCATTTATCAGCGAGTTGGTCGTTTAGAAGTCTTTTTTGGATGCATGGAGGCATTTCCGGACACGAATTGAAGGGATGGCATGGTGCCCATGCTTATTCAGTGGATGGAGAGTTGGGAACTGGAGACTCCAGCTGGAGAAAGAACCAACGTTCTCTGGCTGCGGAGTTTGGTGCGGAATCCCACTGGGCTGAAGCGCCGATCTCCAACCTGAAGCGGACGGCGATTTCCTTCTGTCACTACTGACTGTCAGTGGTCATGATTCATCCAGCCCCCTTCCATTCGGCATCCTCGAATGCGTCCCAAGGTTCCTCCCTGGGCGAGTTGAACCCTTCCATACCATCACCTTCGCGGGTTGCACTCAGCCTTAGCCGTCGCGTTCCATGCCATCCTGTCAGTCCGTCATCACGAGCGGTTACACAGAAGTCAGAACGAGTTCGTCACAGCCCCATCGATCGGTCTATGGTGTTCCTGTTATGGTCCTTGTAAATAATTAAATATGGCCAAGCTATTTTTGGACCGTTCATCGCCCCAGCTACCCACTTAGACCCATAAAACATATCTTATCAGGAACAACTAGGATATGATACAGGTTTCAGGAGCTTCGAGAGACCCAGTCAAGTCTTACCCCGAGCCGAGGGCTGCAGGGCTCTCAGGGAAGCAACGTGCCAACCGTGCCGCTCAGCCAACGGGGCTGTTCCGCTGGTAAACCTAAACTCGAGACTCGACCTTGGAAATGGGATTCCTTTTCTAGCCTTGATCACTAGGATTTAAGCTGCGGCAGACGGACGTTTGGCATGTGTCGGCGTGTGATATTCAGTCAACTCATGTACAAATATTCACAAGACGCAATGGACTCAGATTGGATTCCAGAAACCAACATGGTATAAGCTAATGGAATACAATATAAACAATGGGATCAGAAACACCGGTAACAAAAACGACACGAAGGTTCATAGACTAAGGACAAAACAAGATGCCGAGATAATCACTTGATGGTATGTATATGAATTGGGAAAAAAAAAAAAAAAAAGGAGGGTCAGGAAGAGAAGACTAAAAGCAATGCTGTTTGGACAGTAGATAAAGGGAGCGCAAAAGACTTTAGCAAGGCTTGGTAACCTACTACCAAGCATTGCGATCCCAATTCGGATCTATATTAACCACGGTAAGATTAGTCCATACATCTATAAGCAACCAGTGCTGTAGGGTGAGAGGTGAAAGACTAACCCTGTATAAAACTAGCCAGCACTTTACTCCCCGTCTGCAGGAGCGGGTGGCCCGCAACTATCTGCAAGAATCGCTGCAGGCCCTCTCGGCGATGCTCGATCACGTCATCACTAAACCGGTTTGTGAAGACCTTCCCCGGGAGAGGGGGAATCGTGACTCTTGTGCTCTCGCGTTCCAGGATGTCGCGGAAATACTCAAAGTCGGAGTATCGGCGGCGCACAACCGAGTGTTTTAGCTTGAAGGCAGGGATATTGGTGCGGCAGACAATTTCGTAGGAAGTGTACATGTTCCGCGAGGTGCCGTGGGTCTGGGGGTTTCGGACCTAGATGACAATTTCACTTGTCAATGTCGGAAGTATTTTGGAATTTCGGGCAGAATTGCAAGGTATAGCTCGGGTTTTGGTTTCGCGAACTGATGGGGAGTTTGAGGGGGAGCATGGCACGTGGGGTAGAAGCTATCGGAATGGAGCATTACCTCTATCTCAAGGAAGTTTTCAGGTGGCCCATAGATTTCCTCAAAGGTCTGTTGTCGCGATTCGGGGACGGCCTGCATCTTGAGGTATTGGGACCTCGAGGTTGGTTGTCGAGCAAGCACGGGGAGCTTGAGAGGTGGGGGATATCGCGGGGAAGTCGGCCTCGACCGTGCTCAAGTATGGAAAATTGCAGCTGGAGGTTTGATGAAGCACGGGGGCGACTGGATGTAGACCAAGACAGAACCGGCACAGGACAGAGAGCTCGAGACAACTCCTGTGGAGAGCGGAAAAGGTTCGAATTGCTCCTCTCGAGGTTGCGGGTTAATTATTGGAGTTGGAAAATGACGCTCCCGTCGTCACTCTTCGACCGCGCTACGCGGCACGTGATTGGTTACTTTTATGCAGCACCAGCTTGTTCAAACGACAGACACTTCCAGAACTCCCCAGTATTCAAATCGCAGGCCTTGATCGATCTGGTTTCCGTACAGCACCATCAATGAACTGGCGTGCATACGCTTCAAACTTATGGCATAGAATGAGCAAAGTCGAGGAGGCTGGCGTCTTGCTCGACATCCAGTTAGCAGTAATGGTCTATCCATTTCCTACGAACAAAGCTTCTATGGCCGCTAGGCGGTAGTCCGAGAGTAAACGCCGAAAGACCAAAAGACAATTCTTAAGCGAAATAAGCAAGGAAAAAAGTTTTGATTTGTTTAATACACCTTGAGCAATGCCCGAAGTAAGAAAAGAAACAATTAGACAAACCCATGCAGAACAGAGCCGAATTTCCCGAATAATCATAGACAGAGAGAAGAAAGAACAATTCAACGAAACCCAAGCTAAATGGAAAAGTACAGTTCAAAGAAAAAACCAGTGAGATACAAAATAACCCAGTCAGGAAAATGTCCCGTTACCGCCCAGACACACCTGTAAATGTAACAAACAAGAAGCACAGCATTCATAGAGTGAGAGAAAGGATGGGAAACATGAGGGAGACGAGTCTGTATCGTTTATTCCTGTCGGCTGCGCTTGGTCCCATGCGGATTCCACGAGCCATCACCTACGCCTTGGTTCTGGGGGAAAAATCCCGGGTTGAAGCCCTGGTTTGGGCCTTGGAAGCCGCCTATACCTGACAAATGCATGGTTAGATATCTAGCCACATGAACAAAGAACTGGGACGGGTTAGGAATTCGAAGTTGCGTACCTTGCATCCCCATATTACCTCCCATGCCGCCCATCATTGGATTCATACCACCAGCCATAGGATTCATTCCCATGCCGCCCATAGGACCCATGTTGGGCATTCCCATCATGTTGGGTGCTCCAGCCATGCCTCCGCCACGACCACGCATCCCACCGGGCCCGCCGCGCATGTTCCCGCCCATCATGCCTCCACGATTGCCAAATCCGTAGTTCTGCATCCCCATGGGATTTCCCTGGAATCCACCACCGGCCATGGGGTTGTTGAATCCGCCCATGGGGTTCTGGAAGTTGCGGTTGACGTAGCCGCCCATGTTCGACATTCCTCCGCGGTTGTTGTATCCTCCTCGGCCACCGCGGAAGCCTCCTCCGCCCATGTTACCCATTCCAGAGTTGAAGTTGTTCTGGTTTGGTGAATTGAATCCTCCAGATGCGCGTGCATTATCTTTTCGCATGGGGTTGTCTTTGGGGAGCGTGCGGAACGGGTTTGGCATGGGACTAGTGTAGGTGACCATGTACTTCCGTCCACTTTGGCCGGTTGTAGTAAGGGTGTCGATCTGATGTTTAGTCGCAGAGGACGCGGGAAGGGACGTAAATTCTAAGAAGGCTTGACTGTCGACGATCCAAGAATCAGTATTAAGCGCGAAAAGGACCGAGGGCGTGATGACTTACCCTTTGCTCTTTCCGTTCACCTTGTGCTCGCTAAACGTTACATCCTTGAGTTCATCCTCGCACCCGGCTTCGCGTACCCAGCCCCGAATATCATCATCTGTAGTCCACCAGTGTAGTTCGGAAATAAGCAGAGCCGGTGTTGCGTCAGGATCGACAGGGCGATCGTCAAGTTCTTTGCGTTTCACACCCTGCTGGGGCGTTGTGTCTTTTTGCATTTGCTGCTGATTAGTTGTATTCGTGTCTGCTACACTCTCACCATTTGTTGCTGTTGTGGCTGTGGTGGTCTGTTGCTCTGGGAGTGTGTCGGAATCTGTGGAACCGCTGCCGTTATGTTCAGTGTTATTCGGAGCATCTAGGATGAGGTCCGTGTCTTCCTGTTTCATGTCATCATCCTGTTTGTAATCCCCCTGGTCATTGGCATTGTAGCCACTACCGTCTCCATAGATGTCAATATCGAAGTTATCATCCTCAGTAGCCATCGTGTTTAGGTAGGGTTCGAGAGTTCGAGATCTCAAAGCAAAAATTGATTGCTTGATTTCTTTGATCAATATACAGTCCTTTTTTCTTTTTTTTCCCCTTGTCTTCAGGTTCAGTTCTCGGGGAGACAGATCAAGTACATGTCTGTAGGCATACACCATCAATTAGCAAGGTGATTGTCATTATCTTTGGCCAACACAAAGAACATCAAAATTGACCTAACATGGTATCAGGCGGTAACACCAGGTCACCCTGGATGGTGCTGAGATCACTATGCGACCTCTTCCAAATAAGGACACAAATGGAAAAGAACTTGAATATACGTACAATCCGAAGCAAAGAAAGCTTCAAAGGGAAACAAAGTTTTCACCAATCTGGGGATATGATGGCTCTGAAGGTAAAGAGCAGGGTTCTCTCTTGTTTGTGGAGTCCAAATACAGGAAGGATGGGATGGGCAGTGCGATCAATATGAAAGTTCAACGGGCACAGCTCAACAACAGGTTCGATCAAAGCTCCTCAGTGAGAGCACATGCGATAAAGGGTAAGATAGAGAACAAGAAACCAAGCCGTCTGCCGGGTCACTAGAGTACCCTGAATACTGGTTCCCAGGATTTCCGCGCCGATGAGGTCTCCTGAACGATAACCGCCAGTGCTCGGGCGAATTGGGGATTTGAAAAGAAAGACGGGATTACTGGGACACAAAGACGGTTCACAGAAGAAAATCCCTTGCTAGGCGAGCTGGTAGGAGATGGGGATGATCGAGTAAAGCGCGGCGCGAGGCAACTTCGCAGGGACAATGATGAGCTTCAAGCGTGAGCGAGCTTCGGCGCTTTCGCCCCGACAGCTGAAACTCGGCCCCGCAGAAACATATCTCCGATCGGTCGCCTTTCTATTTTAGAAATCTACCATTCCCCCAAGCCATGGGCGGGTGGTTCATTGAGAAATGATACTTCTGGTTCCATTCTATAGATACCACCTATATTGCAATTAATTCTACAAACTACTCATTTTGCCTTGGCCGGTTTCATAGCCCTGCCTCCCACGCATCCCACCCTTGTTCATCCTCCCAGGCGCGTTCATCTATTGCCCTTTCAGCTGCATCAGTGGGGTTCAGTTCAGCATCGTAGCTATCGCCATGTGCAAGTTGCGGCCCACACTCGTCCCGACGAGCACCATCATTCCAGGAGTGTATCGTACAAGTGCCCGTTGCGGAGCCCCAGCCATTCCAAGATGTTGCTCCACGTTGTTAGTTGGCACTGCCGGATCGAACGTTTGGGGGGAATGACTTACCGGCCAAAACGGGTGCGTTTGGATGCCAACTGGCATCACGCACACAGGTTTGCCATTTCCTGCCGTTGCTTCCTCCCATATGACCTCGGAATCGACGAGGGCGAGGGCGGGAGAAGTCCGTCGCTTTTTCAACATCCATCGTTCCAGCCAAGGTTGCGTCAAGATTCCACACGTAAACCTTTCCATCTTGACTGCCACTATACACATACCGAGAGTCCGAGCTTCCAGGCGGAGAGAAATGGCATCGGATTAGAGTTTTAAGAACACTGTGGCCTCGGAATGTAACAACAGAGCAGTCGTCCGGGTGCGGGTAATAGAAGTCTGATGGGAAACGGTCAACCCTATAATCGAACCCAGTTCCATAGCTTGTGGGTTGAAGAGTGTCGAATTTGGCTGTAGATGTCATTTTGCGCAAGTCCCACAGTTTCATAGTCTGATCTTTGCTGTTGGATAGAACATATCGACCGTCACCCTTGCTATCAACGTACGTCAAACCTTCGGTGTGTCCTATAAACACCCCAGCTTCTCGTCTATCACCCATAGATCTCCTATCCCAGACACGAATAGTGCTGTCATCTGACCCAGAATAGAGGATGTGAGGCGAAGACTTGTCTCCAAAGCAAACTGCATTCACGTCGTCTTGGTGATTTCGTATGCGAAGGACGGATTGCCTCGTTTCAAGGTCGTACACGATCACGGAATAGTCCCCAGTGCCAGCAACAATCTCACGGCCATCACCCGAAAATCGGACGGACCAGATCTACGCAAGATGAATTATCAGAAAGGGGTCAGCGAAGACATGATCGGTGTACCTACCGCAAAACCATCCCTCCCAAATATGTCTCGCCCGACTCTTCCCCCAGGCGATGAGGCAAGGTCCAAAACAGTCGGATCTGAAGAATCGTCCGGGTCTGTCGGTGCAAGACAAACGAGATGGCGAAGTGAACTATATGCTAAGAATTTGTTGTCTGGACTCAACGTAGCATCGGTGATTGTCCATGAGCCAAAGGGGTAGTCCACCGTCTTGTAGTATCTCCACTCATAAGGGTTGGAAGTGTCATACATTCTGACTTTGAAGTCTTGGGCGCAAGAGAAGAAGAAGTTCCCATCATCAGAAAACTGACCCGAGTAACACCTTGCGTCGTAGTGAATAATCTTGTCTGCGGTTGTGCCAGGGATAAGGCCCTATATTATATGTTTTTAATGAGCAGGGCCATCCCCACCATTTGCAGACCCATATATCAGTACTTACTTGCGCTATTGACGGGGTTTTGCTCCTTTGCAAACCTTGCCCGTCTACTCCCAGCTCCCGCCACATTATCTTCTCCATGAGTGTCTTCTTGCGTCCCGCACGCTCATCAATGTAGTTGGGTTCTGCCCCAAATACTCCGGACCTCATCAGTTTCAAACCTTCGTCGCTCGGTACCTTGGGATATTGAGGGGGCCCGGC
This sequence comes from Aspergillus sydowii CBS 593.65, assembly GCF_001890705.1. Lineage (NCBI taxonomy): Eukaryota > Fungi > Ascomycota > Eurotiomycetes > Eurotiales > Aspergillaceae > Aspergillus > Aspergillus sydowii. The sequence goes on along the minus strand of NW_024467861.1, from coordinate 2,525,660 downwards.
CCGTCTCGGAACTCGTCTTCCCAGCCCCAGTATCCCATATTCTTCGTAATCATCATAGTCGTCATAGTCATCATCAACAATATTATCACCCGGACCAGAACCGCGGGGGAAACCCCGATAGCCGAATAAGTGACCGAGACCACCCGAAGCCAGTAAATCGAGTAACTGTGTAGTGGAAACTATTTGTGATCAGTGTCTAGCGAAATATGACCAGCCCTTTATCTCTTGCGTGGGGACCTACCTTGAGCCTGTCGCCCCGCATGATGACCTCCGCCAGCGTGGTCATCTCCATCCATCGCAAACTCGATTTGTATGCCGCCTAAGTGTAATCCAGGACCTTGGTTGGCTGACAAACCATCGAATGTTAGCATTGAAAATGCAGAGACCATATTAGAACAGTGGGAAATGGTTTGAAATACCGTAATGTTCGTCAATGGGCCGATAGTCCTCGGCTCTATCTTCCATCTCCCGAATATCGCGCATAAAGAAGTCCACCTCATCGGGGTCCTCTGTCGTATATTCCCCTTCATCTTCCCCATCTCCCTCCTCATCTTCCTCAAGCCATGCTCTTGCAGGGTGCCATGTATCCTCCGGGCCTGTTTGCGGGGAACCGTCTTGTCGGTTACTGCCGGCGTTAGGTGCAGGAGAGCTCATGGTCGGCCAAAATTATAGCAGCGCGTACAACTAGCGAAGTATTATAAATTAGATCGCAAGAGCCATATCAGAGTCAGCGTAGCCAAGGCACAGATGCAGCAGCGTCAACACTCTCCGACTCAACTGGCGATCCCGGGCGATCAATATCGTCCAGACGCCCGCGTTATCGATAGGCTAACTCCAGGAGTGGGTTATGTCATCCTCCGTCGGCTTTGGGAACTCTTAACTCCTATCCCCGCCAGCTTAAATGACCCACCCCTCAATCCCTCATCTCTCTAGGACGGTGGAATAGTTACCAAAATCAATTCAGTCATCAATACATGATCTATATACCGTGGACCCATTACGTATGCGTGAACAACAACAGCAACAACAGCAACAACAACAACAAAGAGACCCGAAACTAAGAAAAGCGAAACCCAATAAAGATACATGGAAAGTACAAAACGCATCAAGTCAGTTGAGATACCCCGAAGGAGTCGTCGGTCAGCATCACAGAAATCTCCGGGATCTGGTGCATTCTCAATAGGAACACCAACATTTGGATTAAATAAGTCAGAATCTTCATTACCTCTTCCTGAGACGCGTGTGAAGGAAGTGGAACTCCGAGTTCCCAACCGTCGTTGGCTTCATGGCCAACCTCATGGCCAACTTCACTGTTCTCGTCGGTGGCAGCGGGTGTCTTGGAAACTGCAGCACGAAGAGCTAGGACTCCAGCAATTGCCCTAATACGAACTTTCAAATGTGCTCGCCTTTTTGATGCTCGCCTTGTCATTTCGAGATTCGCTTCAGATGTGCCGTTATCCTTTCCTCTCGCTAGGTAGAATAAGTGATCGCCAGGGATCTCAAGCGGCTTCTCTGATCTCAGTTCAACCTTTAGGTATGATATATCTGGGATCGAATGTAAGTTAGCAGGTGCGGGAAGTTGAATAAAGAACCGAGCAGTGCTTTTCTTCATACCTCGCATCAACAACGCAATAGGCCGAGCAGGAGCTGAGATCACGAGCGTTTCATGGAAATAAGAGAGAAAAGTCCCCTGTTTTTGGTTTTCGTACAACACACCCTCGAAAAACCTTAACCGTCGGAATTCTTGCTGAATCTTGTCATTGACTGGGACAGATGCTGATTGTTTGTCACAAACAAGCCGCCCCTCTCCGTTTTGCTTGCCCAAATCTCCATAGCCTTCCCAATTGGGGCGATTGAGGCGGAGAGCGAGTTCTGTGTTGAAAGTCTCAAGAACATGAGTGTATTCATCTACCCGCAGTCGGGGGCTATCGAACTTTGATTCTTTCTGGAGTTTTGCAGCCGGGAGGATCGTGGTTGGCTGTGGGATTTCAGGTCTGTTTGATGTAGTCGCAGTGTTCTCAAAGGCTGATTTTTGAGAATCAGCCTGGTTGGAAGGTATTATCTTGACATCCGATGCATCACAGTTTCGAAAAGAGCCAGCTCCGCTTCCGGCCCCGGAGTTTTCAAACAGATATCCCCCAAATTGGTGAGACTGGCCACTGTTTCCCATGTTGCCAGAGTTCCCGCTGCCATTTGCGTAAAAGTGCTGGTGACCATTACCGTGACTATTGCCCGCGCCCCCATGGCCTCCGTGGCCTCCGTTGTCTCCGCTGTCGTCATCCCCGTCGCTACCGTCATCATCTGGACTGCCACCTTGGTTTCTGTCCGCCTCGGATATTGAACAATGTCGGCAAAGGCATTCGAAAAAATCGTCCCATGTCCGAACAGGCATCTTGCAAATTGCGCAACCTAGGGGCGGATCAAGGTGCGTAGTGAAAGCCACCAACTGCTCCTTGGTTAATTTTTGCACAGAGTGGACATTCCTCATGTGTTCATGGAGTTTATCCTTTCTTCTGAATTCCGCTTTGGCCGGAGGGTAGCATGTGCCACAAGAATAGAGGAAATCTGGGAAGTGTTGGTCCCTAACGTGCCTTCTGAATGTGCCTCTGTTCTTGAAAGCCCTTCTATCGTTTAACTTGCAGAGGAGGCAGCGAAACCGCCCGTCGGCGACATTCACATTTTGGCCGGATCCAGGGCTGTGTCGGACCATCTCATTGGCCACGAGCCACGTCGCTCGAAGCTCTGTGGCCAGGTTAGTCCACGACGAGGGGTCAAATGAAGTGCCGTTGCTGCGCAGCAATTCTCCAAGGATCCGAAAGACCTTAATGTACTGCTCTCGATGCGGTATAGTATTGGTGCCACCTTGATTATTCAGTTGGGCTTTAAAAGGGTTCGGGGTCGTGAAGTTGTTAGGGCTGGGGCTTTCGCCTAGCGGCTGGTAGGTAGTCGATCGTGGCGGAACACCTGGCTGGAGTCACAGTCAGTCACCAGAAAGCTTTCGAGGTTCTCTATGGGAGGACTAACATATTGAGCCTGTGGGGGATTAAGCGTCCCAGTGAGGTAGTTAGGGCGGGGGTGAATACTAGTGGGTTGTCTATGAGTAGTCTCCCGCAGAAAGCCCGGATCCAAGTGAAGACCTTCGTCTATTGGAACAGGCCCAACTGTGCTCTGATTCGGCTCGGTATACATTTGTATCGAGTCACTACCAGTCTGGAAGGCTGGAGTCAACTGGGGGTTTCCGTACGGCAAAGCGGACGCCGCTGGAAAATCCAGGGGCGACTGAGCGTTGGGATGAGCCAAAGAAGCTTCAGTCTGGAAGCTCTGGGCCAGAGGATTCCCATGGTACTGGAAATTACCGGCTTGGATGTCTTGAATCGAATAAAGGTCATGCTGCACCTGCGTCGATCCAGGTGGATAGGTCTGCGATCCGCCCCCGCCCATGATCGGAGGCATAACCATCTCCAGGAAGAGCTCCCCCAAATTATCACCGGTCAAATCTTCATCGTTATAGTTGGACCAGGGGTTATGTTGTCCGTTCCCCGCCATGAGGCCAAACTTCAGCGGGTTAGGCTGGGATCCGGGGTATGAAAGAAGAGGAAGGAAAAGTTGGTGGCACAGCTGTAGACGAAAAAGAGTGTCGCGGTGGTGGGGACGTAGGTGAGGGGGATTGATCGTAAAAACACGGCCTAGCGTGGTGGTAAGGCAGACTCGAGGCGTCGGTGGGAGGGGTGGGCAAAAATATAAAGACAAGGCTGTCGTTCCTCGCTCGTACACCTGGAGAAGGTTGCCGGCGAGGTGAAACGAGCATGGAAGGTAGGTGGCAGACAATGTGAGAAGGTAGTAATAGAACCAAGGCGTTTCAAAGATGCTAAGGACAATATGACCTGACCCGTGGAATCTACAGCTTGTCCTGGCTATTATCGATACCCAGTACCTGCGTCAGATCGGTGGTGACAATGCGAAACTAAACAAGAAGATAGAAACAGAGTTTCGTCATGGAGAGGGAGAGCGCGTCTTTATTACTGCACGATAGCTAGTACTTAGGGTGACGATGCGACTGCTGCTGGCTGTGTAGGGGCAGTCCAAGCAGCCAGTCATACTGCTTTGCAAATTGCATACGTAAGAATGCCAGTTAGAGAAAAGTGAGGCTTCAATACACCTGACTCTTGCTGCATGCGGCGGAAATTTCTGTATAGTGTCTTTGCATCCCCTCGCTAGGTTCACCCGATTGCCTTTGCTCATCTGCGGTGGTCGAATCATTGCGGCAACAATGGTGCCTGAGAATTGCTCTGCCCGCAGGCCACATTATACCGGGCAACTGTTCACCCAGGCTCGGGTTCCCAAAGGATTTTTAACAATTATTAATTGTTGAGACTCTTGCTGCCCAAAGTCGTCAAGTCTAGGCATTTACAAACGTCTGTTTCGTATGTCCGGTTTGAAGCTCTCCAGGGCCTGTTGTGAGAGGAGAGGCAGAGCCGCGTCTCAGCCACACTCCTTACGTACTAGGGCTCGCAGGAGGTGGGAGTGGGGATTGGGGATAGAAGTCCATACTTCAGGCTACCAACATTGGCATACATTATTGGTTTCTTTCAGCTCTTGCTCCCTCATCTTTGGCCGAGCTTTTTGCCACCGTGGCATGGAGCTCCGTGCTGACTGCTGTATGTTCGTTGCCCCAGGACCCGCGCCATTATCTTGGCTTGAAGGAGCTCGTCCAACTCGACGACGAATGACAGTACGGTAGCGAATCCACTGAGGGTTAAAACATGTGCCCAAAGACAAACTGAGTAATAAGAAGAAGAATATATATATAAAATGGCAATGGAGGTTTTGAACATGTTGCTGGGTAGTTCCAAGGTTGACTTCGAGGCAGCCGCAACTCGTTGCGTGATGTCACGATGCATACACTACACCTTAGAGCAATGACAAGAGAAAGGCGCAGCTGGACTGGAGGAGTTGAGGAAAGCCCGTGATTGATTCTGCATCACAGTCCACATTGCTGTATACTCCTGGTAATGCGTAGACCCTGGTTCAGGGACCGGCTTTGGAACATCTAGTCCTGCTGTGTTAAAGCTGCTGCGCACGATAATCATTTGACCCCGTTCGCAGGAGGGAGTTCGCATGTCGCGTCGGAAATGATGCCACTGCCTCCCACCCCTTGCACAGTCTTTGTATAGTGATGGGTGAGTAGTATTAAACCGCTTTCTGATATTTCGCTTGCGGTCGCGAGCAGCCACTGGTCTCTTGACTTGTTAGTTCCTCGTCGCTCGTATCCCTTGTACCCCCGTGGGGAGGCCGTGCAATGGATCTGACGAGGCACTTCCGAGAAAAGGGAGAAACCCAACCAGGATATTCGCTGCCTTGCCTGCAGCCTTAGCTTTTGCGCCACGAGTCAACAGTCTGCCTTGGGCCTCGGATTATTCCACAAGCCGTAATAATCCACAAACTGGGATGCGACGTGAGTTATAGGAATGTAACCCTATTTAACTTTAGATGAGTTGGCATGAAAACTGACGAAATGGATAGTTAGACGTGATGGATGGTTTGCAAATCGCAAATCGCAAATCGCAGCAAGCATGAGGCTCTGCAGGAAAGCTGGGATGGTCTTGGCGAACACTGCACAGCCACAGCCCACACCTCGACATCTTCCACGACAACACACAAGACTGCCGGGGAATCCGCTGAAAGCTTGAAGCTGCAACGGTGGATTGGCTTTTGAAAATTCCCGGAAATACCCGCATAACCAAATTTCTACGGAGAGTTTATGATATTCAGCCTGCACGAGGTAATCTCCTGTTGGTTGCCTCGCGATTTTGGTCCTCTATCCCAAGAATGAACTTCTACTATGCCGAGACATTCCAGAGAGAGGCAGTGAACTACTACCCGGGCGAACAGATCATACACCGCCAGAGCCGGTTGTTTCATGGCGATTCGACTGGAACATAAGGAGCCAGCGAAGCAGAGTTGGCAAGGGCGTAGATGATAGGTATAAGCCTCCGCCCCCATTTCTTGGTTGAACTCGCCCAAACTTCCGACACTGCACCTTCTTAGTTGTGGTCTAGAACCAGTGGTCTGGGACAACGATCTACTGATGATTTGGCAAAAAATTGATTCGAGGCGGAGTGCAACGGGTGACCGTGGCTGACATGGATGATAGACCGATAAGCACTGCCTCGATGCGGTATCTAATGCGACGTAGTCAATAATAATATCTTCCTCCATGGTCTAGCCGCACAGTTCTGGGACCAAAGAATACTGCCAAGGTCCTTATCACATGCCAGCCAGTCTGCAATCAAAGGAATTGATAATGTTTTTTGAAAGTCTTTTTCATTCAGGGGAATCTATGCACAAGATACAGATGTGCTGCTTCCGAGAGCCCTTCGATTTTCTCGTCACAAATATCAACTCCGTACTTGGAGGTGTAAAACCCAGAAAACACCAAACAACCTGCACCGATCGCTCCGTTTCGTTTAGATGTGGGTGTCGTAAGGGAGAGGAGTGATGGTTTCAGGAGCGGAACCCTCGACGGTGTGAGCCTCACGGGGGAGAGTAGGCTGGCGCTTCAGGTGAAGGTGGACACCCTGCTCCTTAGCCTGCTTCTTCTTCTCGGCGTTCTCCTTGACACGCTTGACGAAATCCTCACGGGAGCGGGAGTGCTTGACGTGCTCGATGCGGACGTTGATGCGCTTCTCGAGGTAGCGGTTGCCGACGACCTTGTAGAGGAGGACACCGACGGAGGACTTGGTGACGTTGTAGACAACACCGGTCTTACCGTTGTAGACCTTGTGGGGCATACTGTTCAAACGCGAAAAAGAATCTCAGCAAAAGACGCTCCTCATTTATCAATTCCAATCGAAAACCAGCCATGCTGGACTTGTTGCAGTTATATGCTTTCGGGGGGAAGGGAAATTCACTGACCCCTTCTGAACGGCACCGTTGACCTTGATGTCCACGATATCACCGACCCTATCATCACAATCAGTTTCTGTTGCCTCAAATTTTCCATTTCCAATATTTGCGGAGGGTTTCGTCGTACCGGTAGGTCTTCAGGTAGGTCGAGAGGTGGATCTGACCCTTCTGTCTGAAGTCGCGAGAGAAAGCATACTGAAATCACCGTTAGAGACCGTAGGAATAGCGTGTAAATTCGATATCGCCGTAACATACCCGGGTGCCAGCGCGGAGACCGTGGGAGTGACCCATTGTGACGGTTTTTTTGGCGTTGAGGTTGAAACTTGTCGAAAACGAAAAAGTCCTCCGATCTGCCGCCCTCTGGGATGGTATCGCGGCGGCTGAGGATGTGTGCTACCCGCCAAGCGCAGGGCTAGACCCTATGCGCTAATCCACATTTGAATTTGACCCACAATTTTCGCTCACTGGCTCGGCTATCTTCAAAAAGACTTCCTCATCTGTTGAACTTATCGAAATCGTCCAGCTCAGTATTCGACAACTATCGCGACAACGCGCAATCTGCAGTCATGGCCCCCGTCCCGTGAGTATTCAACATTTGGACATTGACACAATGAGTACATTCATCTAATTATCGATTTACGATGCAGTCGCGTCTACTCCAAGACCTACAAGGTCCCTCGTCGTCGTAAGTACCTTCATTAAAGCATGGAAAGAATACTGCAAAAAAAAAAATGAATATATGAACTAACTATGTATAGCTTTCGAGTCGGCTCGTCTGTTAGTACTCTCCGGCCACTAATCAGAAGCGTGCTTCTGTTTATGTCGTGTGTTCTTGTTCCTAACCTGGTTTTACTAGTGACTCGGAACTGAAGATTGTCGGCGAGTACGGCCTGCGCAACAAGCGTGAGGTGTGGCGTGTCCAGCTTACCCTGTCCAAGATTCGTCGTGCTGCTCGGTATGTGCCCATTGAGTTCTCTGGAGGGAGATGAAAGCCCGGGCTAATTACACATTTAGTGAGCTGCTCACCCTCGACGAGAAGGACCCCAAGCGTCTTTTCGAAGGTAACGCTTTGATTCGTCGTCTGGTCCGCATCGGTGTGCTCGATGAGTCCCGCATGAAGCTCGATTATGTCCTTGCCCTTCGTGTCGAGGACTTCTTGGAGCGTCGTCTCCAGACCTGCGTGTACAAGCTTGGTCTCGCCAAGTCTATCCACCACGCCCGTGTCCTGATCAAGCAGCGCCACATCCGGTATGCAGGAATTCTAGAAGACGACTGCTGGCTGGAAATTACTAACGAGTATGAAATAGTGTCGGCAAGCAGATCGTCAATGTCCCCTCCTACATGGTCCGCCTCGACTCCCAGAAGCACATCGACTTCGCTCTCACCTCTCCCTTCGGTGGTGGCCGCCCCGGTCGTGTCCAGCGCAAGAAGGCTGCTGCTGCTGCTGGCGGTGGTGATGACGAGGCCGAGGAGGACGAGGAGTAGATTATTAAAAATAGGAGTATGGACGGGTTTCGTTACGGACAATATATCCGCGGGGCTTCAATGTCACTGCAGCATCGCGTATAATGTTATACGACCTTGCATTTTGACGAATTCAAAAATATTAAACTTAGCTAGCCTACGGCTCAGTTTCGAGACCCAATCTTTCATCTTAGATCTATCATCTTATCAAATAACCGTAGCTCTTATCGTATTGTATACTGCAGATTTAAACCAAGCCAGAACGCCGAACCCCGACCCCGGTTGTCAGTCATCATAAATCATTACAAACGCTCCTTATCCTTCGACCCCCACGAGTTTCTTCAATGCTTCTTCCGCACTCCGGTACCATCTTCCAGCTTCTCCAAGTCCGTCGCTTTCGCCCTCTTGCTTCTTTCTCTGTGCCTCTCGCGCTTGCATTATCGCCTCTGACTTGCGCCGCTCCAGTATATTTAACTCTCGCTCCATAGTTTCAGCCTCTCGAGTCTTTCGAGGTAAAGCATTCTGTGCTGTAGCGATTTGTCGGTTAAGTGCTGCAAGTTCAGCCTCGCGTTCCCCCAGTAGCGACAATGTCGCAGGAAGCGGGAGATTCTGCGACGACGATGTGTTCGAATTGGCAACTTGCTTCGTCCGTAGCGCGGCTATGGTGGATTCCAGGTTTTCGATTGATTCAGGAAGGGTAGCCAGTTCGGTCATTTGAAGCTGGACATTCTTGTAGCCTGATATGGTGAGACGCGTTAGACCATTCCTCACACTATACTCCGCCTAGCATCAGGCGAAGTAAGAAATGGGAATCATTTTCTAGTGGACTTACGAGCTGAGAGAGCCCGAGCCATCTTTTCCATATCCTCTATCATCGATCGAACCTCCTCTTTACGCGCCTTCAGCTCCGCCTTTACTTCCGCCAATTGTGTTTCCAACTCCACGTTCTCATTATGGCCCACAACAAGAGGCGGATCACCGACGATTGCACGTAAGAATTTCTCTTTTGTTACTTGTTCGACATAAGAGAAGCGCAGCTTCGAGAACAATTCCTATAGCCTGACGTTAGACGGATACTGCTTTCCGATTTTCCAGGTCTCTCCGTACTTTGTAGTGCGTCAAATCTGCCTCAAGGGACGCTGGTGACGGGGTATCAACGGCAGAAACATCTGAATTGCGTTTTGAAGGAGACGACCCTGAGGAATCTTCCTCTGGCGAGAAAATCGGCTCGCTGATTCGAACGATGGAAAGTTGCGACTTCAAATCGCCATGTTCCTTTTCAAGTTGCTGGAGCTGCTCGCGCGTTTGCGCGGCATTCAATTCAGACATTATGTGCAAAATATATTCGTTCTCCTCCGGTGAATATAGCTAAGGAAAGGGAATTATGCAGTTAACGTTGTTTTGTTGCTCAATAATTGCGAAACTCCATCCAGCGGCAGAATGGAGGAGGTAAACAAAGCACTTGGCAGCGGCCGCATTCCGGGCGGTGAGTTTGTCCCGTCAATTGGAAGTATTCAACGCTGACAGTTGGAAGAAAGTCAACCATGCCTTCCTTTGGAGTTTTACTTACTTGACATACTTCCTCCATTCACATATGCGAGACTACAGACCAGCGGTGATTATTTAAATTCGGGGGGATGTAGCCAAACTCAGCTTGGACATCACCCTTCTCCCCATATCCCGATACTTCCAGCCGCCCACCTCAACACCATGTCTGCAGGACTAGGAAAAGTAAGCGGCGACCCAGATAATGATGACTACGTCGCGCAAGTACTCGCAAGGGAGGCTCGGGATAGCTCCGTGAAGTACTCTACTGTTGGAATGGAGGCGTACAGATCACCACGGTACGAATATCTCTACTGGAATATCATATTTTCGGAATCTAATGAATAATCGCCACAGACCTACAGGCTCCGCTCCCAAGCCCAACACTCGATTTCTCCGTCATATTATCAAGGAGACTGACAACCATAATGCGGCGCTCAAGAGGAAGGAAGAAAGGGAGGCCAGAGAGCGAATATGCCAGATGCGGGACCAGGTTCCATCTTCGACTCACAATGATAGCAGAGACCACCGATCTCGTCGCTCCCACAGACCCGATGATCGAAATTCACGTCGGGAGAGGGGTTATCGGGACGACAGGCATTCTCCTCACCGGAGAAGGCGTAGGAGCCGTTCAACCTCTGCAGACAAGGCTCGACCGCGTACATCTCGACGGGAACGTGAGTTGCGTGGGCGGGATGATGACCGACACAGACGCTCTCGAAAAGGTCATCGCTACAGATCATATTCAAGGTCGCGAAGTCGCTCTCCACGTGAAAGGGATTCAGGGTCTTGCCGTCGTCACCGACACCGAAGGCGCTCTGTTTCCCGTTCTCGATCGCCAGAGAGGAGAGAGGATCGCAAGGACAAAGACTCTTCGCGACGTATAAAAACCCGGATCTCATCTCCTGAAGTTCCAGACCGGGTGTCTGGGGATGAGTCGGATCCTTTGGAAGACCTTGTCGGTCCTTTACCCAAGGAAGAGGCTCCGGTCCGTTCTCGCGGGCGAGGGGCATACAAACCCAGCACAAGCAACATTGACGCTCATTTTGCCGCTGACTATGACCCGTCTCTCGATGTACAACCGGACGATGATGATGTCCAAACAAGCAACAGGCCAAACCGCCGGCCTGTAGCAGGACTCATGACTGGGGAGGACGACTGGGAGCTTGCACTTGAAGCACTACGTGATCGGGCTCGCTGGAAACAGAAAGGCGAGGATAGATTACGTGAAGCAGGCTTCAACAGCGACATCGTAGAAAGATGGAAGAGCGGCAGCTCAGCGGCCGCCGCGAACGGTGATGAAATGGACAATGTCAAGTGGTCTTCAAAGAGCGAAGGTCGAGAGTGGGATCGCGGGAAATTTGTAGATGGGGATGGTCATATTAACGTCAAGGCTTCTTGGTAGGCCAAGGTTGATTCTGGCCTGTCATGGCGTTTGTTATTTGCGCCCACTCCGCAATCTATTTCCAGGTCGCTATTGAATTCCCACGGTACATTTCTGATCGCGTCTGACAATGACAAATATGGCATCATGTCGTTCACATTTATAGTCGAGATCTCATTTACTAGCAGAAACAAAGATACAGCTACAGAAGATTCCAATCGATTAGTGAATCGACCTTTGGTTCTTACAAATGCCCATCCTTAACTAGTTAGTTAATTATTTCCGCACTTTGTCAGATCGCGGAATACATCTCTGCCGGCCGGCCCACTTTCAGATAGCAGTACGTAGTATCTAATCAGATCTATAACTTCCAAACTTCGCCCATCGTTTTCACAACCTTAACAGTTACCGATTTCCTCTCATCTTTTACCCACCAAATGACAGACCAGTTTGCTTTCGCATATCCTTCCCCACTAGGGGGCTACGAGAACCTCGAGCCACTTTCCGAGTAAGTCCTCCAAAGAATGTAATGGTGTCATCCAATAAATGGATGATGGAAACAATTACCCCTCACAGCCATGCTCTCAAACCAACGCCCCGCTGATTCAGCCACATAGAGAGAGAAACGAGGATGGAAAGTCACTAAAAAACCCTCAGCATGGGGTCCTAAGTAAAGCATACGAAGAATTTCCCGATCCTCTGGCTAAGGACCGTCGGGGCGGATTTGATATCCATATTTACCACTTTCAGGTTAGATCCTCTCTACCTTGACATGTCCTTAGCTCTTTGGATGTCGCTATGGCTCTGACAAGGTAATTCAGAACAACCCAGACCAAGCAGCCTACGCAAAGGCACTATGGGAGCGGATCAGACGGGAATGTATGACCCCTTTCCCGTGGCCCAGAGGCCATTCAGATCAAAGCTGACAGGGGTATCAAACCAGTTCCCGAACTCCGAATATATACGTTCTGGGATAAACCCATTGGTCCGCACCCAGTGGCCATGTTCGAAGTGAATCTCTTCACGCCAGCGCAATTTGGTGCCTTCATTCCCTGGCTTGTCATACAACGGGGCCCATTAAGCGTGCTAATCCACCCCAATTCCGCGCCAGACGAGGACGAGAGGAATCATACGCAGCGCGCAGTGTGGATGGGGGATAGGATTCCGTTGGATTTGAGGATCTTTAAGCTTATGAAGGAGCGGGAGAAGCAACAGGAGGCTCAGGCCGAAGCAGCGACAAAGAAGAGTAAGGGGGATAAGTTATAGTCCTTCGAGTTTGCCTTTGTCTCAAACGAGTAGTCTATTTAGGGCTTTTACTGATAGATATATCTAAATTATGGATTGTGGTACATAATGTCAGATATATATATATATGGTCGACACGGGGTGAACAACAAACCTCGGTATAATCGTGATTTAATTTATATTGGAGTAACAACAGAAAAAGTCAAATGCACTAATACAGATAGTAGGGTAGTATCAGAGTAGTTTTCAATATTCCGGGATTTAGGAAGCAGAATGATTCGCTCATCTGACTCCAATGTAAGATGCCAAGAAACCCATCACGGGGTGGCCGACATCCATGGACGTCTATCAATGGCTATCACCTGGGCAAACTAACAAATTACTACCTTAGTATGGAATATTGCAGGCGTTTGAATCATGCTTAACCATTTTTATGCATGGCAGTCCGGCCCCGAGGGTAAAATCGCACTACGAAAGCACAAAGGAAAGCCCCGGCGCACGAGACAGCAAGAAAGGCGTTCGTTGGCCGTCATCTGCCGCAAGACTAAAAGCTTGGGTTTCCTTTGCTTACGCCCACGGGGAGCCACGAGTGGATAAATAAGGGTTGACGATTACAATCCAGTATAATAGTACCTGGAATGTGGATGTGATCATCGGCATGTGAGTGTGTTATGCAGGCCGGATGTAACGAACCTGGGCATCTGGAGGATGGAGGGAAAGGTCGCTTGACTTTTTGCACTTGGGTTATATAAAGGATTTCAGCCAAATGAGTTTTGGGTTCGGGTAACCGAGTTCGATCTCTTCTCTTGTTGGATCCGAGACGTGAGGTTACTTTCAACTTCCCCCATACAAGGGATGTCTGCCCTTAACCTCCCTCGTTCTGCGGACGCTGCGCTGGCCGCGACGGCTCTCCCTGATTACGTGCTGGACTATGGTGAGTTTATCTGGTTAGATTTGAGAATTCGAACCTGATGAGCAAAGCCCCTCTGGTGTGGCTTCATAGCGAAGACCGGTACAGGCCTTCCGGCATTGTCGAGCATCTCAATCATGTCGTGCCGGAGGTAGACTACAACCCCATCGAGGGCGTCCAGACGCCCCTTACTTTGGATAATTTAAGCCAACTCAATTCCATGGGCAACGAAAGTGTGTATTTGACTTCCGAAGAAGGAATCGATGCCGACCCGCAGCCCGACTGGATTTTCGGCACGGATATCGATGATAACGGCCAAGCGAATGACGTTTCGTCGATTATCGTCGTGAACGATCATGGAGATGGCGATGTAGATGCGTTCTACTTTTATTTCTATTCGTAAGTTCGATTAATACCCGACTCGTCTATTGCCCGAGGGGTCGTTCTGACCGGTAAATAGTTATAACCTGGGCAATACGGTTGTCGGGATGGAATTCGGTAACCACGTTGGAGACTGGTGTGTCAAGTTGCCCGACACCTGTACCTGAATCTAATGATGCTTGCTGCAGGGAGCATAACATGATCCGATTCAAGGATGGTACTCCGCAGGCCATCTGGTACAGCCAACACGCTTCGGGACAGGCCTTCACGTATGATGCGACGGAAAAGCAGGGAAAGCGACCGGTTGCGTACTCTGGGAATGGAACCCATGCCGTTTACTCTAGCACTGGGTGAGTGTTCATTCCAGACCTTTCTCAATTGGGAACCATGTTAATAATTTCGTCAGAGGTCACGACCACACGATTCCAGGCGTTGACCTCCCGGTCGGATTCCTCGTTGACCAAACCGACCAGGGTGTTTTGTGGGATCCGGCCTCGGGAGCATACGCGTATAACTATGCGGCAGACACGCAGACATTTGAAGCCTACGACTCTAGCTACCCGGTCAAATGGCTGGATTTCAACGGCAAATGGGGAGACGACGCGCTCCAGGGAGGACCAGAACTATTCGGACAAGCGAAGTACACCGGAGGTCCCAACGGACCAAAGTTCAAGAATCTCCAGCGCGACAAGGTGTGTCCAAGCAGCCCGTGCATTGTCCTACCTTTCAAAACCTGGGATGCCGAGTCAACAAGAAGTGCTTCTGCTTCTGCTTCTGCGTCAGCGACCCCGTCAGCGTGATACCTTGGCTGACAAGGCGTCTTTCATGTCGCCGGGGTAATTTATGTGATGGGCAAGGGCCAGCGTGCGAAATCTTTTTAGACAGGGTAGAGACAACTGGTCAATTTTTTTTTGCAGTTTTGTATGTGGTGATATAATGAACATAAATGACAGCAAATGATGATATCCCGTCTTGTCACAATAATGGTGGCTCGAGAGTCAAGAACAAGGTTGGTTACCGGCAGTGCCTGAGGCCGCCAGAGTGAGAGTCAGTCAGGGGCAGCGGAATAATGGATCTGTGCATGAAGGCCAGGCCAAAGCCGGGTCAAACTCTCCCTTGTTAGCGTCTTTGGGGAATGGGATTTGGATCGGACGAAGGTCGGTGGAATGATTGGAGCAACCAATCAGTCAGCCAATTTTCAGTGTTTTGACAATGTGGATAGCTGAATGTTGTACAGCAATTTAACGCAGAACTCATGTCGGACATCCAATTTCCTGGCGAGTATCATTAACGCCTAAATAAGGGATGGGATGCCTCTGGATTTAGCAAGAAATTGCGCCAACCTGGCGCGGACCGGCGAGATTGATTTCCCCAAGGCTGCAAGTATCGGCAGACGGAGAATTTATCCAGCGCGAAAAGCAAGGAGTCGGCTGAGTGACAGGTGGAGGAATACCCAGACATACCACGATCCCCACGTGTGAACTGTGGGCTGAGGGGTGAGGACGAACTTTGCTCTGTCCGGATAGGGCCGGACTGATAGAGAGCAAGTGCCCCGACCTCCCGCGAAGAGACAAGCTCCAGAGCCCAGACTGCAAGTGATCGTGATCAAGAAATAGTACCATCTTTGATGTTATGAATGCGTGAACGTTGAGATATGGATGGAGAGATCGTCGGCTCAATTTAACAAGCCGAACGCCTGGGTGCGACTGCAGACTCTCCAAACCTGAAACCGCAAAAGCAACCACCTCGCGACCTCCTATTCCGGTTAAGGATTGGCCGCTGAGATGAGCAAAGGTCGAGGGCTGGCTGCCCCTCCGGCGGAGGACCTGAAACTCGATTCACAGAGGCCGGACCAAATTTGGGCCAAGCCAGCCTAAACGGTTTGAGGCCGGCGAGTGGGGGAGTCTAGATTTAGTCCCAATTGACGTTTGCCCCTGAATCGCATCAGCTTTGGAGCTGGAAGCCGGCAGCTGTCTGCGATGAAAGAATCATTGGCGAAGAGGCGAAGGACGTTACCGAGTAGACGAGATGTTGACCTCGTGCAAGCTACGCTGTCGCATCCGAGAGTAATAAAATCACAGGCAAGCCTGCGCGATCTCCTGCGCCGCAACGTTGGGCCGTTGCTGCTCGTGCCTGCGCTGTATCCGTATTCCGTGCAAGAGTTCGAGGTCGAAGAAAACATCGACTTCTCCGTCCTCACTGGCCGATCTTCATTCTGGCTGCTCAGCGCCCGTCACTGTCAGTCATCCTTTCATTCCATTTCTCATTCCATTCTTTCCTTCCCCTCTCTCCTTATCCATTCCTTTTCTTTTCATTCCCGCCGTGTTGATTCTCTCTCACTTATACGCGCCGCATCAGACGGACGCTGTGAGCAGGCAATTTCGCTTCTCTGTCCCTGAAATTCCTACCCAGGAATAGGGGGCAAAAAAAGACCGCAAGCCCCGTCACCAGGATCTACCGTCCCGTTCGTTAAATCTTTTCTTGCGCTCGTCATCCTTCCAGAGGCACAGGTTCAATTCGGCAGTCGCTTGCTGGACTCGTGGATTGTCGATTTAGATAGGCCTCTTCTTGGGATTGATTCTCGAGGTATATTTTCCGCCAGCTCTGTGGTTTCTGTATCGACTGTTTTTGCGGCCCAGTCAAAAGAACCACTTCAACCGCGGGTTTTACCATAAAAGACACCTCAAACCGAAATCCGAGTCGGGGTCGCAACTGATCGTGAATTCCCAAGTTGAACTCCAGATAGGTTCAAAGCCAGTGAGTTGTTAATCTGAAGTGACTAACCTGTTAATGGTTGGCACTAAATACACATCCCATTTGCGAAGAATCTATATCTGAGACAGCACTCATTCACAGAGACCCCACCCTCGTGTTAAAGGCAGTGTTACAGGCAGCCAATCCGTACCCATGGCGGCTACTGCAACAAGACCCCGGACTCCGGCCCGGGGCCAACCTCCTGTTGAAGCTCCTCCTATCCCCACGGAAAATGGTCAAGCCCCGGTAAAGGATCGCAGAACATCTTCATCCTTGGGTTTCCTCCGTCGTTCCAAGTCGACTGAGCCAATCAGTGAGAAGAAGTCTAGGAGCAAGAAGATGTCAAAAGCCCAGATGGAAGAGGAACTCCGGCGCCAACGTGAAGCAGGCCCGAAACAACCTCCGCGCCTACCGGATCTTTCGCCCCAACCAGTCATTGAGACTTTCGGAGGTGATGAAAACCGCGACGGCGTTGCTGATCTTACCTCCCCTCTTTCACCAAGCCAACCTCGCCAGTCACGTAGCGCCATGAGCACTCCTGTGCCCCCCGACTATACCGACCCCTATGGCCGAACCGAGAGTATGACCCATCGCGGCCGCTACAGCTATGCGAGTAGCTATGTGAGCACTGTCAACAACCCGCGCAGGCTACGTCGCCGCAAGGATCCCACCCCATATAAGTGAGTATAGCGTTCACCGCAATATTTGAGAAACGATGCTGACACATTCAACAGCATCCTCGTTATTGGTGCGCGAAATTCAGGGAAGACTTCTTTCCTTAATTTCCTCCGCAAGTCCTTGGAGTTGCCGCCGCACAAACACCCTTCTCGCTCGCCCGACGAAGTCGAATATGACAGCCACAACCCCGCCAGTGAAGGATACACCTCCCATTACCTTGAAACCGAGATTGACGGCGAACGTGTGGGTCTGACCCTCTGGGACTCTCAGGGACTGGAGAAGAACGTTGTTGACATCCAGCTCCGTGGAGTCACTGGGTTCTTGGAGAGCAAATTCGAAGAGACGTTGAATGAAGAGATGAAAGTCATCCGCTCGCCCGGAGCTCGAGACACCCATATCCACTGCACTTTCTTGATCCTTGACCCATCACGGTTGGACGAGAATATTGCAGCCGCGGAGCGTGCTGCTCAGGGGACCCCAAGAGCATCCGATTCCAGCGTCTTGGGTGTCCTTGACGAGAACCTTGACCTTCAGGTTCTTCGAACGGTCATCGGAAAGACTACTGTTGTTCCTGTAATCAGTAAAGCAGATACGATTACCACCGCGCACATGGCCTACCTTAGGAAAGCCGTATGGGCCAGTTTTAAGAAGGCCAACATCGACCCTCTCGAAATTCTGACTCTTGAAGACCAGGAGGATTACACTTCGGAAGAAAGCGAAGAGGAAGAGGAGGAAGAGGAACATACTGATGAGCCCGAAACCTCGAAGGATGAAGACGCGCCCACCAAGACTGAAGAAGGCCCGAACGAGGAGGGTTCCGAGGCCGTCTCGCGAAAAGCACCAGCATCTCCATCGCAGCGTAGCGAGGGCTCGCGTAAGGAAGAAGCAACCCCGGCGGCCATTCCCCTTATTCCTTTCTCGGTTCTATCGCCCGACCGATACTCGCTGGAGGATGGGCCTGTTGGACGCAAATTCCCCTGGGGATTTGCCAATCCCTATGACCCGGAGCATTGTGATTTTCTCAAACTCAAGGACTCGGTGTTTAGCGACTGGCGGTCCGAATTGCGTGAAGCTAGCCGTGTTATCTGGTATGAGCGCTGGAGAACCAGCCGCCTCCACCGTCAGGAACCCATTGTTGCGCCGAAGCAAAAGACATATGGCGGCAGAACAGGCCCTGATTTCGGTCATCGAATTCGCTAATATCTGGACACCGCAACGCCCCGGCGCTTTCCCTTTTGAGACTGTATACTCCACAACCTTTTCATTTCTTAAACTACAACCTTTCCTTTCTCACCTCCGTTACTTGAGCGGTTATGCCAAACGAGCGCTGCCTTTGCCCCATTGGTCGCCCTGGGCCGAAAAAAGGACTTTGTTGGTTCATAATCCCTGCCTCACCGAGTCTGTCAGCCTTCTACATTTGCTCATGACACCCCTGATGTGTAACGACACGCAACTCCTCCGTCTGATGTGCCTTTAATGTGATTATCTAGATTTGGGGTGTCAGGGTGAGAGCTCTTTGCATGTATCGAGGTGTTGCATGTAATGCCCCAGGTAGAGGTAAACCTCGTTGAATCTTCTGCGCTTGAATCTAACAAGCTGTTGGTTCTGTGCCCCGTGGCATGGTTCCAATCTTACGTGGATTCACAGTTCAGAGATACGCCGCATTTTACTATTCCCCCTATTGTACAAATTCATTTACCCCAATGTTGTTTATGCTCATTATTATACCACTTTTTGTTCATCTCGGATGTGGCTGCAATATTCTGGTGTCTTTGACCCGACCTGCATCTCATTTTGTGTATTACCTGCCGGTTAAAACAAGATACAGGCTTATCCTCTGCTACTCGCTATTTCATTGCCTCACTTTTCTATCCTGTTTTCTTGATAACTTAGTGCCACTGTCGAAAAAATACCACATCTGATTTCCATTCTTGAGATTTGACGGATAAGCGTCCCATCATGTAGATCACACACGTCGAAGGGCTCGAAGCGCCCGCTTTTCTCGCATTGCGAAATCCTGAAACCGCACCAAGCTTATCACTTGCGGATTGAACTGGCGGCCAATGACAATGATTCTCACCATGCAGACCTGCGGAGTTGGCTTGGAGGTAAGTGGTTCAATGGTTCGTTGCTTGCAGGCGCCGGCTGGTGAGATACGAGACGCTAGGCTTCCTCATGCGGTGACCCGGGCCATTCAGCTGGAATTGTGTGTTCTGTTTGTTCTGCACACAAGGCGCTAAGGAGTCATCAGTCACAGGTTGGTCCATACAAGAGACCGAAGCGGCGAAGCTAGCTGCTCACCTGCAGCCGGAGAAGATGCATTGTAAACTCGGGATGCGGCTCCAAATGGCCGAAGAGGGTGGCAAGAAATGCAGATTCCCAGCGGAATCAGCAAAACCGCATAGCCAGTTGTCAATAATGAACGTCTAGGGAAAGCAAGTTTTGTTGGGGCGTGAGTGTGCCTCAGCTGAAGCGAGGCGTTTTTTGGTTCAGCCGCGAGCGATCGATTAAGCTTAGAATAATTACGATAGACGAACAAAAGGTCGAGGATCTCCCTCTTCCCCTCCTTCGGCTGAGAACATTGACGCCCTTCCTGCCTCCCCATTATTCATTCTATTTTTCCGCCTTTTCTTCTGACACCCTACCGATCTCGTGTTTGCGGGCGTTACCTTTCCTTCGCTTGATTGCTGCCTTTGTGCGCATTGCAGCCAACCTCCATCAGTTGCGTGACCCCGCGACTGTAGCACAAGGCAGTGGCAAGTTTTCTTTCTCTGCGCGTGGGTTTTGTTTTGTGGGGGAGCTCCAGTTTCTTAGATACTGGCTAAATCGCCCCCTGCTCAGCTGGGTCAGCCTCTTCGCTTCCATGTCTCTCCGCGTCGACGACCCACGGTCACGAGGCCGTTCCAAGTCTCCCAGCGGCCGTACCCGTGATCGTTCCACGTCTCGCGACCCCCGTCTGCCTTCTCCTGGCCCGGAGCCCTCACGAAAAAGCGCATATCTATCCGCCGACCCCGCGGGCGAGAAAGTGCGGACAAGATCCAGAAGCCGCGGAGCCAGTCCTCTCCGTAGTTATAGGAAACCTAGCCGCTACGACTCTGATTCGGAGCACGACGCAAGAGATTATGCGCGCCGACGACCCGAACGAGACTATTACTACCATTCCGACTCGGATGATAGCAGGGGGGCGCCGAAACGAAGTAGCCAACGATATTCCCGGCCGCCGCCCGAACGGAGATCTGGGCAAATTTCACGATACTCGGATGAGGACGATATATATTCTTCAGACGACGACTTGGCCTATGGCGACGCCGGAGGCTTAGAGCGCGGATATTATGGACACAAGAGTAGCTCCAGCATTTCGGGCCCTCCTCCGCTCATGACCGGAGCACTGAACAACCCAAGCGCCGGTCCAAGGAGCAGTGCGGAGGCAGTGAGCGGCTACTCCAGATATGGCGCGGGTCAACCTACGTATTCTGGACCTCCCCACACTCAACCAACTTGGGCACCCGTCCCGGACTGTGAAAAGCCGGGTTTTGTGCCGCCGGCATCTCAAGGAGGAGACTCTATGCCGGGGGCGTTTCCAGCCGCGACGTCTGGCCCACCACCTACCGCACAGTATATGAGTCCAGACTCTGCACACAGCCCTTACGCTCCCTGGAACGCGCCAACTGTGACATCTGGTGCTCCGTATGCAACCCCAGTCACCACTGCGAGCCACCAACGCAACCCGCCGGGCGACCCTAATCTCTACGCTAACCCACCAGCGTTCCAGTATGCGCAAATTGACCCCAATGTCCGGTATTCGACCAAACCCACGACTGGCTCCACGTATTCGTCCAGGACGGAGCCTTTGCCAAGTGGAGTCAAATACTCTGCAACTCCTCAGTACTCAACGGGCTCTACAAGCGGCGCCGATACGGGACCACAATATATCGAGGTTGCACCGAGCAGTCGAACTTCTGGTCGTCCCAGCAGCCTCAGCGTCTCAACAGGGAATAGCCTAGGCGTTGGGGGAGGCCATGATACTAGTCACCCGCCTGCTAGCCCGCTGCTGGAAGCATACAAGGGCACATATCAAAGCATATCCCCCATGCCCTCGCCGATACTCATAGCGCCCAGAGACGATGACGTATCAGACCTTGAGCCACTGGACAACAGCACGGATAGCGAGCGACGGCGAAGGCGGAAGTCCAAGAAGTCCAAAGACGAAGGCGGCCTCAAGGAACCAAAGAGCTCTAAAAGAGGCAGCAGCCGCGTCAGACACGAGCGCCATGACTCAAAAGATGCCAGAGGTTCCGATAATATGCTCGTAATATCCCCCAGCAGTTCAAGACGGAAGGTGTCATTTTACGATGCTACCGATGATGCGCTTGCTTTGCGCGATGCTCTAGCCCACACGCGTAATATCGAGACCAAGACGCTGATCCACGTGTTGCCTCATTTGACCAACCACGAGATGCTGGACCTCCGAAAAGAATACAAGAATCACGTCAAAATCCACGGGAAGGGAGTCAACCTGGCCAAGCATATCCGCCTCAAGCTCGGCAACAGCGCCTTTGGAAAAGTATGCTATGCAACTGCACTCGGCCGTTGGGAATCGGAAGCCTTCTGGGCCAACTGCTACTATCAATCGGGGTCATCTAGACGCGAACTCCTAATCGAGTCCCTATTTGGCCGCAGCAACGGCGAGATGCGCGAGATCAAGGAAACCTTCCGGGACTCGCGGTACGCCGACAGCTTGGAGAAATGCATGAAGGCCGAGCTGAAAGCAGATAAATTCCGTACGGCCGTCCTCCTAGCCCTCGAAGAGAGCCGCCAGAGCGAACGCGATTCTGTCGACACTGACCTAGTTACCCGGGATATCCAAGCCCTGCATTCAGCGCTCGTTTCGCGCAACGGCGGCGAAACAGCAATGATATACATCATTGTCCGCCGGAGCGACTCGCACCTGCGCGAAGTCCTGCGGACCTACGAGAAGATCTACCAACGGAACTTTGCCCGCGATATGATCCAGAAATCTCAGAACCTTGTCGTACGTGTTTCCTCCCAAACCTGCTCTCCATTCCTTTTGCTATATGCTAATAAATTCACGTGGATAGGGCGAAACCCTTGCACATATCCTCAACGGGGCCATCAACCGACCCATGCGCGACGCACTACTTCTCCATCAAGCTCTCCATGAATCCCGTTCCGGCAAAGAGAGGTCAGAGCTTTTGATCTCCCGACTTGTCCGCCTCCATTGGGAACCTCGGCATCTCGAAAATGTGAAGGTCGAGTACCGTCGCCGGTATGGTGAGCGACTAGAAGAGTCGATCGCAGAGGAAATTCTACCGTCTACAGGTGGGAGTGACTGGGGTGAGTTCTGTATTCAGTTGGCGCAGAGTTCGAAGACGCATGCTGCAAAGGGCTGAAATCGGCCTCATACGTATGTACTGCATAAAGTGTTGTTGAATTCCGCTGATTGCCTCTTTTTTCCCTTTTCTTTTTTCTTTATTTTTTTTTCTGCCCTTTATCTATTTCGCCATGAAGGTACGAATCTAAAAGACGGCTTGCATGATTATGAGAGATAAGACCAGCTTATGTTTGATTTTTGGTTTTTTTTTTTTTTTTTCCTTAATAAAAATACGAGACTACTTATTGGGTGCGGAAATGATATGAAAGTTTGCTCTTCATTTTTTGTGATGCTGTGCATTAAGTAACTTGACTCATAAATGCAAGGGGTCGCCAATGCCATGGCTGCATCTTTGTCAAGGAAGAGAGTACTGAAGCCTTGGGTACACTATATTCTGAAATGATCCATGTATTGTGTACCACATTGAACAAAGTCGGACCAGCTGACCCGTGAGGATCCTGATGGTAGTCGCAAATATTGCAATGTTAAAGCATAAAAAGCATGAACTAATTATGCCTCGGAGGCCCTGAAACCAAGCAAGCCTCTGGATCCATAGTGCGCTCTGTGTAGAGACAGCATTCAGCGTCTGCTTATCAATGACTACATAGCCAGGACGCCGCCAATACGTGATATGCTGATGCCCTTCATAGCTGCAGCCATGAGCTGCCCCGGCCAAAATCGAGATTTTCACTCCGATATGTTTGGTCACCATCTCCCTTTTCAACGGACGACCAGATACTGTGGGCGTACACATTTCCAAAATTCCTAGGCTTTTATCCGATATCTGTGCCTCAGGATATTGGCCGAAGGAGCGACAAGCAATGACAGGACCCACAACCCGAATCGAACAGAGATACGTATTAGCATCACGCTTGGCTTGACCGAATGATGTATGGGTCTGCAATGATACAGTAAGAGTCATCCTGTGATGTATCGCGAGGGGTAGATAACTGGTCACTCTCCTTAATGGTCGAAGTGAGGTCACACTACGCAGGCACGGACGTATATCAACCAGCCAACCAACCACCTGGCTAGTCCGTGGTCTGGTTCTCTCGTTGCCGCAAAGAATAACCAAGAGAGGAGACGAGAAAAACGAGGGCGATTTTAGTTGAGCGTGTCTCACATGATGCTATCATAAGCTCATAATATGGTGCCCACTCCGCTACGAGGAAGATGAGGAGCTATTGTAGTGCGTGTGGTGACCTGGAGAGGAGATGCGGAGAGTATTTGACTTTAAACGTAGAAGGAGGAAAGAGCGACCTCAGGGCTGACTGGAGGACCCCCGGCCTTCAGCGCACCTTCCTTTTCGGGTGTCGCCCTCCGCACCAAGCTTCGATTCCTTCACACCTTCCTCGTCTTTCTTCTCGTTTTCTTCTCGTGACGACGCTCAAACTTCAATAGCATCTCCCTTCGAAATGCCGACCCTAATCTTGGCTGCTTAGCTAACCCTCCGAGATGACCTGAAGGTGCGCATCACCCATGCTAGCAAGGCAAGTAGTTTGCTGACACACATGCGAAAGTCATCTTGATTTCCTAGCCCAACTTCATGCTGGTTAGGTGGAAACAGAAGTCCAAAGTCTGCCTACCATAGGTTTACACACAGCAGTGGTATCGTTCCCTGCCCCCGATTGGTCCTATCTTAAACTGCCCTGCAGAGGGTGGAGCATAAAAAGGAATATACACTGATGATTGATTGTATTGTCCAGGGGCGGATTTACTCCGCGCTTCGGGGTGAGCGCCTCTCCGCAGTCGCTCTTTCAATCCCTGTCTATATCGATCGATGATTGGACATTGCTAGTCATTGTCGATAGCGCCGAGTCTGTCGACTCCTTGAGTCGATGCAGACAGAATGACTTGTCAGGCGACAATCCTCGGGGGAATTTAGTCCTGGACATGTGCAGATATGCTCTCTCAATTCCTGGACAATCTGGATGGTGTTTCCACATGCTGGACATTGGTAGCGCCGACTCCTAGACTGCTATAAAGTTCCTCCGTCCGTGTGGAATGCGAGATCTAACCATCATATATGCGTGCCTGGCATTCCGCTGGTCATTCTAGAGGGCCACATCATTATTCTTCTTTTGTCGCTCCCTTGGACTTGGCTTTGTTATTCTTCTCAGCTTTTAATTCGCGTCAACCGCCCTCCATCAAAGGGCAATGCTTTGCGGTTAAGAACAAGCCATTCAGATCACCATGTATATTCTTCCATTAGGCTGCCTGTGCGCATTCCTGGCTATTTTGACGGACGCCGCGTCAACCTTTTCTCCTGCCCGCCCTCCAGCTCTGCCCCTAGCAGTCAAGTCCCCCTACTTGAGTACTTGGTTGCCCGCTGGACAAGATGGCGGGAATGGTGGCTACTTGGCAGGCGAATGGCCAACGTTTTGGGAGTAAGTGATCTAGAAATGAAACAACACAAAGGGGAAGCTGAGCACGTATTATCAATAGAGGCCAGGTCACTGGTTGGGCTGGTTTAATTCGTGTTGATGGCCAGGTCTACACGTGGATGGGACTACCAGGCTCCACTACTGTGGACCAAACTGCATATGAATACACCTCCACGAAAAGTATCTTCACTATGCACGTTGGTGATAAGGTTGAGATGAAAATAACCTTTCTATCACCAATCACACCAAATGATCTCCAACGACAGTCCCTTGTGTTTTCGTATCTTGATGTGAGCATCAGCTCCCTCGACGGAGAGTCTCACAACGTGCAGGTGTACGCCGACATATCAGCTGGTAAAATTTTTCTTGAGATAAATCAGAAACAGTTACTGATGGTCTTCTAGAATGGGTGTCTGGCGACCGTTCTGCCATTGCACAGTGGGATTATGGTGTAACCGGCGACGGTGTTGCCTATCACAAGGTCCATCGCCAAACGCCACTCCTTTTCTCTGAGAATAGAGATCAGGCCGAATGGGGAGACTGGTATTGGGCAACTGATGACGGAGCAGGTCTTACCTACCAGGCCGGGGCAGATGTTGATGTGCGAGGGGCTTTCGCGAGTAACGGAAGGCTGAGCAATACCAATGATGCTGGCTATAGGGCTATCTCCAATGACTGGCCAGTATTTGGGTTTGCTCATGACCTTGGGTCCATCGAATCTTCTACTGGGGTACTGTTCTCCATAGGTCTGGCTCAACGGGAAGCAATCCAATACACTGGTACCTCTGATACGCTCAGCCCAGTGTCTTCCTTGTGGACAAGTTACTTCAGCACTGCACTAGACGCCGTGAGTGTTCTACTCCCAGCACTGGAATGACCTGACTGACGGCCCGTAATCTAGCTTGATTTCTTCCACCATGATTACCAGGAAGCAAACTCTCTCTCTTCGGACCTTGACGAGCGAATTTCTCGCGATTCAATTGCTGCTGCTGGCCAAGACTACCTCACAATTACGTCCCTTAGCATTCGTCAAGCTTTTGCCGCAACTCAGCTGTGTGGACCAGCAGACAACCCCTATCTCTTTATGAAGGAAATATCGTCCAATGGCAACATGAACACGATAGATGTCATTTTCCCTGCACACCCAGTCTTCTTATACACCAACCCAGACTTTCTGAAGTACATTCTACGACCGCACTTTGAAATTCAAGAATCCGGGCGCTATCCCAATTCCTATGCCATGCACGACATCGGCTCACATTATCCCAACGCCACGGGTCATCCAGATGGGAATGATGAGCCAATGCCACTGGAGGAGTGCGGCAATAATGTGATCATGGCTCTGGCATTTGCACAGAAATCTGGCGACACCGCATATCTCGAGAGTCACTACACCATACTGAGGCAATGGACTGACTATCTAATTGAAGACGCCCTTTATCCGGCAAACCAGATATCGACGGACGACTTTGCTGGCCCGCTCGCGTAAGCTCTCAGGCCTGGAGAATTGCTTGATCCGTCTAACAGAGCTTTTAGGAACCAAACCAACCTTGCCCTAAAGGGGATCATCGGTATCGAGGCCATGTCAGTCATCGCAGATCTGGTCACAAATACCAATGATGCGTCGAACCTCACCGACTACGCCCATGACTATATCGATATGTGGCAGACTCTGGGCATTGCACATAGTGGAGCCCAGTCGCATACAACGTTGTCGTACGGATCGGATGACTCCCATGGTATGTGAATTCCGGAAATGCTTCATTCAATGGTGCAAATACTGATGAACCACTGAAGGACTGCTTTACAATCTCTACGCTGATCGCGAGCTAGGCCTGAACTTGGTTCCGCAATCCGTGTACGACATGCAAAGTGATTTCTACCCAACTATCCAGGAGGAATACGGTGTGCCACTGGATACCCGACACCTGTACACTAAGAGTGAGTTGCCACTTGAGAGACTTTGAGACAAAGCTGATATTTGTAGGTGATTGGGAACTCTTTGCAGCGGCGGTTGCGTCGGCAAGTACA
Source organism: Aspergillus sydowii CBS 593.65 (assembly GCF_001890705.1). Lineage (NCBI taxonomy): Eukaryota > Fungi > Ascomycota > Eurotiomycetes > Eurotiales > Aspergillaceae > Aspergillus > Aspergillus sydowii. The sequence continues at coordinate 2,498,586 of NW_024467861.1, read as the reverse complement.
CGGGATATGTTCATCCAACTGCTTGCCAAGTGGATAAATCAGACGCCGACAAGTCGCCCCCTTACGGATCTTTATGACACTGTAACTGGAGGGTAAGTACCTCTGTCCTAAGATCTGGAGTATCCGACTAATTTACTAAGCTACCCGCCTGTTGTTTTTATCGCTCGACCTGTCATGGGCGGCGCTTTTGCCCTGTTGCTGCTTGAGACGAATTCGTGAGGCTGCGGATGTAGATATAGCTTGCGGTTCTACAGAGGCTAGTTAATTAAGTTGGACGATCACTGAATATCTGTCTTTGGTGTTGTTATTTACCACCATGGTTATACAAGTGACAATATTCTTTCTTTTTCTTTTTTCAGCCTTGAAACTGTCGTTGCGTTATTTTTGGGTTATGCTAGGTAGCTAAGACCGAAAGGATGCTGAGTGCAAATCTATCAATCTTGCGTCAAATATAGCCACAATTCTAGACCATGCCCAATGTGTAACCTATGAGCTGGATATTTATAATTGCTAACCATATATTTTGATGCAGATTTATCGTCACATTGCCCAGAGTCTAGGCTCTCTATTTTGGGGCGTCCCATGAATCAAAGGCGCGGATTAAATCTGCAACACTTAGTTAGCCAAAGCTGTGCAATATCAAAGGATTGGCATACCGTAATACAGCATCATTGCCTCGAGGTGAGCATCCATGCCGATTCTCTCATCGACGGTGTGGATGTTCAACGCACGCCCTTCGCGAGCGGGGCTCCAGCGGTAAATGTTTTGTGACAGGTTCCAATAAACTCTGGTATCGGTATTTCCGGTCATGATGTCGCCGCTAACAACGACAGTTTTGCCTTCAAGGCTCGGTACGGACTCGAAGACGGAGCGGGTGACACCGGCAAAGCGGGCCCAAACGGGGCTCGACTCAATATCGGTAGGGCTGATGGGAGCAGGGTTGAGAGGTGAATTCAGCGTAGATATCGTAAGAACACCGGCCTTCCCCACCTCAAACCCGGTTTCGTTATTTCTGGCGTCTTTCCACCAGCTCAGGTTGAACTTATCGACAATAGGCTTAATGATCTTCTCAGCTCGTGCTTGCACCATCTCTGGCGTCTGATGTAACCCGACGCGATAATTGACGACAGCACGGATCTTTTCCGGGAGTGCATTGCTTTTTACTCCTCCATTGAATATATCTGCTGCCTGAGACGACTGAAGAGTAAACCTCACCGTTTCTCCACGGGATCTGGCAATTCTTTCGGCCGATTCAGCATGGTCATCTGAGTCAAGAGCGGAGGAGAGCCAGTCCTCCACAAATTCAGGAGAATGCCGAGCTTGGCACTCGAGCATTCGGCGAGAAGGGTGATGTAACCCCAGGTTCGGAGTGAAAATGTCTAGCTCCTCATTTTCAAGCTTGTATATAATTTCCGACATTATTCCGACCCCTGTGTGCTTTGGTGGAACGGAGCTGTGGCCACCAGGGACAGAAAGGTTAAAGACGAGAGTGATGGAACCTTTCTCGCTCACGCCTGGTAGAGCATAAATCACATTATCCTCTTTCGTCTCGGCCTGAGATGATGACAATGAACGAACGGTCATAAGGCCCGGTCCTCCTTCGTCGAAGATAAACTCCACGCCGTCTTTTCCGTACCTCTCCTCTAAAACCGGTGCGATACGTGCAGCACCGATATTGCCTTGCGTCTCTTCGTCGAACCCAAATGCCAGAAGCACGGGCCTAGACGGCGTCCAGTCTTGACTTAAGAGGTCATCTACCGCAGACATAATACCGATGAGACCGTTTTTGCAGTCGCTGCTGCCTCTTCCCCAGAGAAACTCGCCGTCAAAGTAGCCAGAAAAGGGAGGATGAGTCCAGTCTGAGGGATCATCGACGGGGACGACATCTTGGTGGGCAGTGAACAAAATTGGTTTCCTCTTTTCAGGAGACTCTGGCGAGGCTTCGACGGTTATGAGAATGTTGAAGCGGTTAATGGTTTCGATTTTTGCTTTGGTGCGGCTGTATCGAAGTTAGCAGAGGAAAGAGCGATGGGGGCAGAACCTACATATGAGGAAAGAACTGAGAGAGAGCATAGCTCAAGTCAACAAACGGCTGAAATGCGTCATCGTTGGGATCTGTCATGGAGTCTGTAATCGCAGTTGGGATTTGGACGGCCTTGGAAAGGCGGTCAACTTGACGACGCAGAATTGCATCATCTTGAAGATATCGGATGGATGGGAAGAGGCCGTCGTCGTCGGGAAGGACCTTCTGGGGGAGAGGGCAGACCTCTCTATCTGCGGTGAGATCGCCGAGGATCTGCTGTGGGGGAAGCGGGATTGAGAAGGCTTCGGCGCTCGGGAGGAGGCTGAAGCCAATTGCCAGGGGTATAGCGGAAACCCGCATTTTGTCAGTCTGGGGAACGATCTGGTCTCGCCGTCAGCATCGAACGGCGAAGTTGAAGAAAACGAAAAAAGATGGAAGGGGACTTGGAGGTCTGACCGTTACACTCTACCCAGTCTTAGTGTGGGGAAAAGAGCAGGGTCGGATTTGGGGTAATCGCACCGACTGTCTGACTCCCATTGATACGCATTACGAGTACATAAACAGATGTCGCAGCTCCCATATAATGGAACAGCTCTGCATACTCGAGTAGTTAGTTACTTGGACAGTTCTTGTGAGTCAGCAGAGTCGCTGACTCTGGATCTGATGACTTCACGCGGAGAAGGCTGCTTGGGCCGCGGCTTGTCGGTTCGGCTCCTCTCAATCAATAAATACCGGCCCTGCCTACAATCCTTCTACTGCATTCCCACGACAACTTTTCCCTATCATTATCAGTAATATTTACTCAGAAGCTCTAAAAAATGCCATTTAAAACGTGGTTGACAGAAACTCTCGGGGTCCAGGTTCCCATCGTCCAAGGAGGTGAGAGCGCTGTCTTAAGATATGTGCGAAGATATTCTAACCAGGCTTGGTAGGGATGATGTGGGTTGGTCGCGCTGGTGCGTCTTTGGCAACTGTCTGCTTCTAACTTCTAACCTTTGAAAAGAGATGACCTCTGCTGTTGCGAACGCCGGAGCTCTTGGGTTCTTGGTAAGGTACCCATACCATCGAAAACAAATAATTACTCCGCTGACAGTCCGTAGACAGCGCTCACCCAGCCCTCACCAGAGGCCTTGCGGGCGGAGATCCGTCGCTGTCGGAGTATGACTGACAAGCCGGTACTGTCCCAAATCGAGATCAGGAAGGCATTCCTAAAGTTGCTAAGTTGTAATCTCTAGTTCGGTGTGAACATAACCATGCTTCCTGCCATGAACGCTCCAGACTACTTGGGCTACGCCAAGGCCGCCGTTGAAGAGGGGATCAAAATAATTGAGACTGCGGGAAACCCTGAGCCCATCCTCAAGTACCTCAAGAGCAACGGGGTTATTGTCATCCACAAATGCGTGTCGCTTGGGCATGCCTTGAAGGCACAGGCTAAAGGCGTGGATTGCATCTCCATTGATGGGTGAGCATTGCATCACATATTCTAAAACTTTGTATCCAGCTAACAGTGAGTACAGTATCGAATGGTGGGTAACCCTTCTAACCGCATATCTGCGTTTGTGACTAACACAGTAGGGTGTCTACAGCGCTGGCCATGGAGGTGAATGTATGTAGCTCCCTGGCCTATGGTAACGAGGACTTGACTTACCGTCGAAGATGACATCACATCAATGATCCTCCTAGGACGGTGCGCCCAGGAGCTGAAGATCCCATTTCTCGCATCTGGCGGTTTCGCCGATGGTAAGGGGCTAGCAATGGCCCTTGTCCTCGGAGCTCAAGGGTAATCTTGAAGTAAAGCAATGGGAAATAAATGTCTGCTAACGTAAACAGGATCAATATGGGCACCCGCTGGATGTGCACTGTCGAGTCCCCAATCCACCAGAACGTCAAAGAGGCGATCGTCAAGATGGATGAGAATGGCACTATCCTCGTCCTTCGCAAGTTCCGGAACACGACACGCTTGGCCAGGGTGAGATTTGAGCTAATCTCCCAAAACTAAGATCATCTGCTGATTAGTTGACAGAATGAGGTTACTTTGGAGGTGCACAAAATCGAAAACAGCAAGCTGGAGCCTCAGTTCCAGGATGTGGCCCACCTCATGTCCGGTGCCCGAGGAAGGGGCGTATATGAAACCGGAGACATTAACGCGGGAGTCTGGTCCGTTGGTCTTGCGGCCGGGTTGATCAAGTCTATTCCCACGTGTGAAGAGCTCGCACGAACCATCGAGCGTGAGGCGACTGATGCTCTCTCAAAGGCCAATAGCCTGTATACCAGCCGCGCTAGTCTTTGAGCTGATACAGCGTCCGATTGTGAGCTGGTTAGTAGAGTGTTTGCTATGATAGATTTGTGTTGCCTGTACTTTTGCGTTTCCAAGTCAATTATCCGTACGGAGTACTTCGTATACTCGAAGCAATTGAATTGTAAGTGGATAATGGGGGCAGAAACCGCCATTCTGAAACAGCCGTTCAACGGCAGATTGCCAGTAAATGCCGAAACTTGCAGGTGACTCCGTGCTCAATCTCCCGAGCAGTAAGCAAACCTACCGGGCCATCTCCAGTGTCCCGATCGGAGGCCCGAATAATCCCCGGCCAGGATATGAGCTTTTCATCGCAAAGCAGGAGGAATAGTTGGGGGCTTTAAAACTCCACTCCATAACTAACTATACATTTGCCGATGATGTCAGGGGTTTTCAGCCCTGACTCCTGAGTTAGGAGTGGTTCTGCTCGGCCCAAGCCAACCAGCATTTCTTGTCCATCAATCAAGTCCCAGAGACTGAACGTGAGAGTATGATCTTCCCCGCGATCTGCAGGCGTGGAGGACGATCTTATCCTTGAGACGGCTCATAATCCCCCGATAATAACGCGCCGGATACTCGTGCTGGCGTTGAAACGCACAACGGCTGATTGGGGGCGAAGATGGTACTTTGTCAGAATTGTAACACGGGTCTCGAGTTGAGATACGTATTATGTCCAAGCCCTGGGCTGAAAGTTTCTTCACCGAGTGAATTTTAGGCCGGGCCAGGGTGGATTGAAATTTGGCCGCCTGGTGTCCTTTTCGCCGAGAGCGGATTGTCGATCGGACGAGGTGATGGTCAACACCAGCTTTGCGAGTAAAGGCATCGAAGCACCATCCATGGTGTTGACAAGTCCGTGGTTGTCGGTATGGACCGTATGGCTGAACATTTCCTGTTGACCGCATCAGGTGGCTGGCTGGGAGACTTTGAGAAACCAACTGCGCAAGGCTGGCTGTAAACAGGGGATAGAACCACAGGTGAAGAAGAGCAAGGTGTGGGGTCTCGTGGACCAGATTAACTTCGGTGCCCTCAGGCACAAAAACACTAAACACATAAAATGACCTATGCAAGGTCTTCCTCAGAGTTCACGCTCCATCCTCGGCTCCTCCTTGTTTGACAGATTCAATAGTGCGGCGATCCTGACATCATTGCCTGGCGCAGCCAACCACAATATTCCACGGCCTGAGGATGCAGCCAAAAACGGCTTCTCGAAAGGTGGAGGTGTGGAACAGACGAACCAGTTCGAGTTTGGTTTGGAATCTGGAGAAGCGAAGTCTTGGATCGGCATATCGCTTGTGTTTCAGCCTGCGATATTTGCGATTTCATTGCCCCAAGCTAGACCCAAGGGGTTGGGTTCGTCTCCCCGTTGTGGCCCTCTGGACCTTTCCAGTTCGTCCTTGAATAAATATGCCGCTGTCCCTGTGCTGGTGCTTACGGCCCGTTGAACTTTTGGTTTCATCCTGCTTTCGTTCTCTTTTTCCTCATATCTCCTGACTGAGCATCTCTCAGTGCTCATTCATCCATTCCTTACTGTACTAGCCAGAGACACCTCTCGCTTCCACTCCTTCATTCACTACCAACAAATCTATACATCCAAAATGCAGCTCACTAAGGCCCTCGTCCCCCTCGCCCTCCTGGCCCCCCTTATCTCCGCCAACCCCCAATTACTCGGCGACATCCTCACAGCCGATGACTCAAGCCCGGAGTCCTCCTACAGCGTCGACCAAGCCGCCGTCCAGACTGGCGCCCGCTCCAACGCTGGAGTCGGTGCCCCTGTGCAGGCCAGTGTCCCCACCGAGACCGCAGGCGTCGGCGCACCCGTTCAGGCCGACGCTCCTTCTTCCACCGAGAGCGAGAGCGAGACCGCGACTGCGGGGGTCGGCGCACCCGTCCAGGCTACTGGTTCCAGCAGCTCTGAGACTGACTCTGACTCCGGCTCTGGGTCCTCGAGCACCGAAGCGCCCGCAGAGACTCAGACTGGCGCAGCCACCACAATGGCAACTGAGGCCTCCACAACCGCTGTCCCTACAGGCATCGTAACAGCCCAGGACGACGATCCCTCCGGCAGTGGCATCGCTACTGGATCCATGACCACCGCTGCTGCTACTACTACGGCCAACGGCAACAACCAGTCGCAGGAGTCTCAGGGCCCCAGCAGTACCTCTGGGTCTGGATCTAACTCCAACTCCGACTCCAGCTCCGACTCCGGCTCTGACTCCGACTCTGACTCCGACTCTGGCTCTGCAGACTCTACTTCCTCTGGCGATGCTGCTTCTGCCTCGCCGACGGATGATGCCGCTTCTGCGGTGCTGGGAAGCCCCGCCTCGATGCTCGGTGCTATCTTGCTCTCGGTCGTTGTGCCTTTGTTCTAGGTTTTATAATTAATTCTCCTTGCACATCAGTGTCCATGTCCACACTGCAGCAGTGTAAATAGGGCAGGGGTGTGGGAGGAAGGCAAGCGATGCAGTGGGAATGCAACGGCTATGTATACTACACGTATATAAATACCTCCTAGCTTGGACTGGGCTGGCTGGAACACTTCGGTATCGCTGGACGATTCGACGAGACTTAATTCTTCGTGGTCAAATTAGGGCCTACACTCCGGTCCGGAACATTTGTTACTTCTTATTATACCTACTATTACTAGTAGTATTATTTAACCTACCTACGCTTATAGGTAGGACATCATGGATTTGATTATTAGATACCACAATCGCTTGCTACGTTCGAGGCTCATGTATAGTAGTTTCATAAAACGAGAATAATAAGCGTAGTAAGTCATAACGTCAACATGGTTGGGGTAATTTGGTGCTAAAAGAAACCCGAAGAAAACAAAAAGAATAACCGCCCGAAGAAAAAAGGTATCAAAATGGTCCAATGCATCATTCATTCGTAATATCCATCATCGAGGTACAACAATCCCGCGCGCTTCAAGCCTCTCATAATCTTTTCTCTTCATCGTCACGGGCTGAAGGTACGGAGGAATTTCAATTCCGTCACTGCATTATGTCAATAACTAAGTCCAAATTGAAACCATGCTGCGCAATAAAGGAAAGCACTTACCGATAATATGCAATCTTGATATTCCGAGCACGGTCCTTGAGCGCCCCCTGGTCTCGTCCTTCAATTTTCGCTTCGCCCTTTCTCGGCGGTTGTGCGTCGTTCTGTCTCTCGATCACTGCCCAGCGGGTGGAGTGATCTTTTATCAAACGCAGAAGTCTGTTGTCTTCCTCTTCAGTCCAGCGTACTCTAGTTGTGGGTGGATATTCCCTGGTGGTGGGCTGGGAGCTGGGTGGCACAGTCCGTTGTCTTGGAGCTTCTGGACTGGGCGCTTCTTCTTCGTTGGTGTCCGCATTGGCGTCATCTTGGGTTTCTGGTTCCTCCACCCGTGCTCGCTTGCGTCTCGATTCTTGTGGTTTCTCCGCTCGTCGGCCCTCGAGATCAACCGAGCGTCTGTCGTAATCAAAGTGGCTTGGACCAGCTTCGGGCTCAGACTCGGATGATCGTCGTGCACGCTTGCGAGATGCACGCTCTTCAACGCGTCTCACCGCGCCCTCAGACTCACTGTCTCGGATCGGAGAAACTCGCGCAGCATCTTGTTGCCGGTCAATAAACCGTGTAGCAACACTACGGCCGGGTCCGGTCTTGGTTGCTTCCCATATGCGTGTCCTTTCATCTGAGCTTTGATTCCTGGTACCAGATTCCTGACTCCAAGGCGCTGTGCTCCTGGGGACGGGGGCAGGACTGCGGGACCTCTCTATTTGAGGGTCCTCGTTCCCGATGGAGAGTTGTGAGTCGTCCCCGAAAGTGATGTCCTCTTCGGGACCCAAAGTAGGAGAGACATCGTCGAAAGACTGTGGAATACTATGCGGTACATTTTGCTGGGCTGGGCGGTTCAAGGCCAGGTCCGAAGAGCTTCGTTGACGACTGGTGGTAGGCTGCTCGTTCACTGTTCGCGAGACTGGTTGGACAATGTCGGATTGTCGGCGGTTTTCAGACGTCTCAACCCCAGCACGGAGGTGCTCCCGTCTCTGTGTAATGCGTTGAATAGAGAGGGCGTTCAAGTATGAGCTGCAAAACGTTAGAAGAGTTGGCATATCTGGGATGATTACTTACGGTCTCGAAGACCGTCTTCGCTCCGTATCGGTTTGGACAGCTGGCGATTTAGGTTGTTGTTGTTGCTGCTCCTCCTCCTCTGGCAGACCAGTAACTTCCTGTTCAACGCTCTGCTGTTGTGAGGTCTCTAATTCGTCCTCTTGAGTCTCACCGTTCAGCTGCGTTTCCGAACCCCCCACTGTGCTGGCAAAGCTAGGGTGTTTTGAATTAAAAAATGCGTCGTGAACTTCTTGCGCAGTCATGCGCATTTGCAATACCTCATCGATTTCTTCTGTTCTCTTGCGGATCCACATTGCTGCTTGAAGGGCAAACCTTTTCCAAAGATATGAATTTCGCAATTCCTCAACATCAATGCCATCCTCCGTCTCTGATAGAAGGATCTCGCTTAGATGTTTTCGAACAGGATCTTCATATTGTTCGGGAAGTGTGCCATCAGAACCACCAAGGTTTGGTAGATTAAATCCACGCAGCGGAGATTTACGAGACAATCCTGTGAAGAAGCACATTCTGATAGCGCTCTTGGCGCTGAACCCAGGCTTACCCTGATTTTCTTCCAATTGCAGAATCAGGGACTGCGTTCGAATTTGTAAAGCAAGCTCAAAGGTCTCTTTCTCCAAAGAACTTTCGCCGGGCGCTTTTTCTTGCCCAGTTCCAACCAGGCCGATCATAAAGGGCAGAGGGAATAGATTCTCGATGTTCTGTATTGCCTGCCTCTGGGAGTTTGTACTAGTACCGGCCAGAAGTATCTCAACTGCAAAGCGTGCGCAGTTAGCCAATTGCAGGATGGGGTCTGGTCCCCAGTCACTGAACTCGCCCCGCCTGCCCCCAAGGGTAGAGGCAAATATATGACCAATGTCTCCAACATCAAGGTAGGTCTGACTGCCGAAGTGCTTTATTTCGTTATCCAGGTCTGTCGTTAAGCGACGAAGGCGTCTACTTTGGGTGTTTCTGGGATCACTGAGCGTTTTGGCTTTATTCACGATCACTACCGGAGTCGCCGTTCTCGGAGCGAGGAACTCCAGGACCCTTTTGCCCACTCGCTCAAGATCAGGAATAACCTCAATCATCATTTCCGGGTCAAGGTCCATTTCCGACTCAAGCTGGACAAAGGTTGTTCCCGAAATGTTCGTGGTGTCGCCCGGGGATTCCGGGATGGTTGAACTTCCATAGTGGGCGACCGTTTTCCTCGGAGATTTGAACGGGGATTCCTCAACGACAGGAGGGAGGGCTATCCAGTGTCAGACCGAACGATGATGAGCCAAAGGTAAATACAAAAGAGATTGAAAGAATAATAAGTGCAAATGAGAGAAACGTGAGAAGTAGTAGACTTGGGGAAGTGCCAAGAAATAACCCGATCGGGAAGCAGACTTGGTAAACAACTTGTTCAGCCTGAACTGCCACATACCCTTGCTTTGCTCTCGCTTGCCATGGCCATCTGTTGGATTTACCTCCTTGGAGCCTATGCGGGTTTCTTCGAGCTCGCGACTTTGACTTCTTGTAACGCGTTTGCGACTCGGAGACGCTTGCGGCTGCGAGAAGAGATTTTGCCGCGACCGTGACCGCGAGTGTCCCCCCAACATGATGTAGGCGGCAAATCGGTAGGAGGTCTATATACTACATATGTATAGATGCTAGTGCCGGAAGATGATCGGTTCACATAGATTTTCGATGAATCGCAATGTACCACGATGAAAATGTTCGATGGTCGATAAAAACCGAGGATTGGAAGATGGCAAGTTCAGAACGCATTTGGCTGCCAGGGAAAAAAAGGGGTGGCTGATCTAATGTTAGGTTGTCTTGGCAGTTCGCAGCTTTCGGTGATAAACAGGGTTAGTAAAAAAAAAAATTAGTAATCATCACTAACCCCAACCCTAACCTTACCCCTAATCCTATCCCTAACCCAAAGGTAGACAACTACCGGGACGCCAAACCATATACTCCATACTGACTCAAGGTGCCACTAAGTGTGTTTGGCCGCAAACAAATCTCGATATATCTAGTCCGAACCGAGTCAGTCGACGCTCGACAGCCTACAAGATGAATGCACATGACTGAAACCATCCTTTCCGACATGCTCGGCTCGACAGTACAATATTGGGGGCGCCGGACGATTAGACGCGCGAAAAGAGACGACCATTTCCAATATTATACTTGCCATATCATGGGAAATGGCCAAATTTGGAGAGCTCGGATGCCCGGGAAAGTTAATTTGGCTGAAAACGAAAGATTTCCATGGATCGAAGGATGGATGTGACTCGTCTCACTGTGGCTGCTTACCCGTCTCAGCGTCGCTGCCACCTAATAATCGGCGAGACTCAACTAATGTTGAGCAAATTCTCGTTTATATAAGCAAGGTTTAAATAAAGTGGCTCCTTGTCTCCAGGGATTTGCGAAGATGTTATATACACCGATCCATCCACAAGGAACAGTTGAAATTCGTCGCCATCACTACAACCGCGCGCAGTACAAAATCAAGCCAAAGACAATGGCAATTACACATACAGCCCAGGACGTCATTACAACGCTGAACCTCGCACCCCATCCAGAGAAGGGCTACTACATCGAGACATACCGAGACGCAAATAAATCACCCGAAGGTCGCGCAAACAGCACTTACATCTACTACCTCCTCGATGGCGAGTCCGGAGTCTCGCACTGGCACCGTGTGCTCGACGCCGTCGAGGTCTGGCATTATTACGCTGGTGCATCGCTGCGACTCTCGCTATCATGGGACGATGGCGAACCTGTTCGCGATCTCGTTCTCGGCCCGGACATTTGGCAAAATGAGAGGCCGCAGATTGTTGTTGAGCGCGGAGAATGGCAGCATGCACTGTCTTTAGGGAACTGGACTCTTGTGGGTTGCTCGGTTGCGCCTGGGTTTGAATTTGGGAGCTTTGAGATGGCGGATCCAGGTTGGGAGCCAAGGGGTGCAGCGAAGAAATGATCTGTGGGAACGATCCTGGTAATAATACGTAGACATGAGGAGGAACCTTGAAAGTTTGCGACAAAAGCACCCGCCAGACAGCGGGATGCAAGTGAGATGGAGTGGCGGGCATGGACTGCCTGGATGGGGTCGACATGTGAATTATTTGCCGTAATGCTGAAACCTCGACTACTGCAATCTTGATGTCTTTTTGTAGCATTCAACTCTACTTGTAGCCTTTCAAAGTCATTCCACATTTAAATTACGGAATGGCGGACAGCAACAAGGAGGAGCACAAGGTTGTGTGATCTCGCGTATTCGGATTGGAGTCGTCGGATTGTATTGGAAGTGAGATCAGGCGTCCAATATTGACTTGACGAAGAGCGAAGAGGGCTTGCGTATTAGCGGCGTGCAAGACATCAGGCAGTGATGAATAGAGGCCCTAGTCCTAGAATGCTTAAGTGGAAAGCATAGATGACGCCATCGCTTATTATCAACGAGATGCGATATGAAGAACGTAGCCTTTCAGAACTCAATAGGCAATTCCCCCCTTTTATATATATATAGCTGGCAAGGTGACGGTATACAATTCGCTAGAAGATCCCAATTCCCATACTTTACAATAAAATAGTATCTAATGCACATGGTACGATTCACCAAGACGAACAACCTTAGAAAAAGGCTTCCAGCAAATAGATGGCACCGAAAACTAAGAACGCCACGGCACCACCAAGCGTCACTTCAAATGATTAGCCAAATGTTCCTTTGAATTAATTGGCGGAGATACATACCAACACGCATGCTGACTTTACCAGCAATAGCACTACCTCCAATGACTGCTGCAGCTGTGCAAATACCATGCCCAGCGATTGCACCGACAGTGACAAATCCATAATCCTGTCCTGCGGCCATCGCAATGGTTGCGATTTGGCTGCGATCACCCCATTCGCCAAGGAACGTCATGACAAATGTTTGCACCCATGCGGGACTGAGAAGAAGAGAGAACAAGTTGTTCATGCCAACAAGAAGGTCATTCCACCGTCGACTAGGACTAGGTGACGATTCGCGTGAAGAAGAGGACGATAGACTCTCCGGTGGCGAGGGAAGGCGATTCGCAGATGAGCGGGGTTTACGACCCAGGCGTCCAGACTCTAACGCATGAGGTGTTACGGAGGAACGGCGGCGGTCCATTCGTAGTTGCTCGTGTTCTTTCTCTTCCAGCTCCATTTCGACTTCCCTCATCTCCTCGCCCACTCCCTCGTCAGGTGACATTTCCCGGCCTTCTTTCAGCATCTTTGCACCGAAAATGAAGAACAACACCGCTGCCAGAAATTTCGTGAAGGTCTTGGGGATCAACGAAGGAACAGCATGTCCAAGAATGGCGGAGAGCACGGTCATGGCAATCAGCGCAGAGAATGCGGCAGAGAAAACTAGAAGTCGGGGATGTCTCATCGCCATAAGAGCGGCCACAAGGAACGTCTTGTCGCCGATCTCCGAGACAACGATCATGGTAAAAGAGAAAAGGAGTGAATGGAACGCGTCACTCTCTCCCTCTGGAAGTCCATCACCAACGCCCACCGAAGAGCTTTCTTTCTCAAGGCCGACCGGGCTATCTTTGGTAGTAGTAGGTGATTTGGGAAGCGGAATGTCGTGCGGTTTATTCGGTAAATCTGCGGGTTTCTGTAAAATCGGAACCAGTTAGTTTGAGGTCATTTTAGAAGCGGAGTGGACACAGTACCTCGAGAACACCGAGAGTCGAGTCGGTGCCAGAACCCTTTGTGTCCTTTGCGCCAGTATCATCTCCCGTCGTGGGAAGCCTTTGCTCTTCACTATGTGGTAGCGGAGGCGCCTCCTTGGGGCTATCCGGAGATTTGTCCGCGGTATACGCGTTGCCGTTGGGCTTTCCAGACACACCATTTTCTGTTCCCCGAGTACCTTCTTTCGGGGTTGCCCTGTTGCGGTCGTCCATCACACCGTCATTCGAATAGGGGATGGGTTGCCCATCAGAATCCCAGTGCTCTGCGGACTTCGTGTCTCGTCGGGGTTGTTCCTCCACTGACGGCACCATGCCTGATTTCTTGCGGTCCCGTTCCGCATTTGTTTCTACCCATGGGCCAGCGTGGGGTCTGCCATCTCTGCCGTCAACGGGGGCGTCCTGCGTCCCTTTTGGAGATGCCTTGGGAATGAGTCCGTCGAGATCCGGGACAATTGCGTTGGACCCAGAGGCGTCGCGCTCCACAGCGGCATATTCCTTGATGTTTTCATTGTTTGAAGTTGGGTCTGCGAGTGCGGCCGTGATCGCAGGTAGCAGCAGGAGGATAGCGGGACATGAGATGCCGAGCTTCATTATTGCGTATATTGTTGATCGTAAAAAGAGGGAGACGGAGCAGTAGGCGGATTGAAAGAGGGAATGTAAATTATTGTAAGCGATATTAAAAATCCATATAAAGCGTTAAGAGAAATGGAATTCCCGATCGGCTGAGGTGATTTGAATGGATTCGAGGCGTTTAACAATTAAGCCACGGCGGCGAAATGAACGAGTATTAATATAAATAGAAGGAAGATTTGTATAAGCCAACAAACCTGTTCATGAGGCCGATCAGCAGGGAAAAAAAAAGAAAAAACAAGAGAAATTGAGCTGGAAAAGGAGGTGGGAAGAAATTGGAACGAGTGACGACCGCGTTATGGGCTGGAAATACCAGGTGGACGCTTTTCCGCCGCAAAGGGGCAATTTCAAGGTCACGTGCACGACTGCCGCTTGCAGGTAGAGCCCAGCAGTGCAACCCTCCACTTCTTTGCGGCCATATGGTCACAGTGGAATCTCGATCTGCCGATGCTGGATTCTGGGGCCCCAATCATGGGGACGAGAATGTGGTTTAATACTGTGAGCCGGATTAGCAACTGCGCCGACCCTGCCACTCGCTAAGTTCCCAAAACAGCAGATGATGAGAAGACGACGGGACCTACAGAGTTCGTAGTGTTACTACAGTTCTCGTGACATACTCAAACCCTTGTAGCGGTCGTGGACTCGTGTATCTTCACTCTGGATAAACCAACTATGTTGAAGCGGGCTTTGGTGTAGAACCTGAAGGTGAAAGTGAGAGCGATTCAGATGGCATAGATGAGTATAAGCTGGCCTGAGCGTTGGTTAGTCTATGCCATTCATACTGTGCATTGAGATGAGGGAATCCCTCATGCACTTACGATGCACAGACGCAGGAAAGCCTGGCAATTTCGAATTTACTCTATTCTGCTCCTATTGACATGAGATCCAGCCTTCGCTTGGGCCTCAACGTTGTGGTCAAGACAATAGGTAGCTTCAAACAATAGGAATATTCACCGTGCCGTTCAGCCTCCTGGTTCTCTTCTTGTTAACTATGTTCAACGTCTTGTACTTAACTTGGAAATACCCTTGCTACGAGGGAATCTCTCCTCTCTTCAAACGTCCTCGATCCAACTCAACGTGCCCTTCCAGAAGTCCCTTCCCCAAACTTCTCCTCCATTATTGGCCACTTGCATGAGCTTTGTCATTGCGCACCTTTTCAGTGTTGGGCTCTCCTTCTTTTCAAAACCGTTTCATCAATGCCCTCTTCCCCAACTCTTGCCGCTGAAAATGGCGGAGACTGAAACTAAGCCCGTGACCTTGGTGCCAACGCATGAGCAGGAAACCGGAAACCTTCTGGCTTGTTTGAAAAGGCGAGTATTATTGATTGGACATCGAGAGTGACGTTAACACCGGCTACAGCTATTATCGTAGTTCGAAGTTTACGGACATGACAATCATAACCCCTGGATAAAAACTCAGGGCCCACAAGCTGGTGCTGTGCAGCCAGTCGCTCTCGAGAGTCGAGTGGTTAGCAGCGAGGACCCACACGTGATTCTATGGTTGCACGCTAGCCCAGGAAGGGTAGCGTGGATCGCCCGCTGGCGGAAGCAAGCGAAACTCCCGGGCCCCGCCTGAGTAACACTTTCTCTTTCCATCACTCGTGGATGCTTGCCTCTTCATACTCCAAGTTTCCCATCACCACCTTCTCAATCATGAATCTCATAGAACCCATATCTAATGGATCCCAGACTCCGTCGTCTGAAATTTCATACTTTGAGTCCTCAGTTGATATTGAAATCGATCCTTTTACACAACTTACCAAGGATAGGCCACGGGAGATCTTCACTACAAACAAGAGCCTAAAAAGGTCCCTGGGGTTTCTCCATCAAGCGCTTCTGGAAAACCAAACTCAAGATCAGTATCTTATTATCACGTCTGTGCCCACTGACCAATTTGCGAAACTCAGTGATGATAGGTCTTCTGTCAGCAAATATTGTCGATTCACCTTCAATACAGAAACAGGAATCTTAGTAGCAAAAGTCATGCCAAGTCCCGCGCACGAGCTGGCAATAAGGTCGTTTGACATCTTGATATCTCTAGAGCTGCGTTCGATGAATATATACAGTGAGATGAGACCTCTGGGTTCTTCGACCATTACAGTCGGTGCATGGAAGAAGGAGCCTGATTGTTCTTGGGCTCCCGCTTCGGCGAGCACAAACCCGACCTTTGTTGTTGAAATAGGCTTGTCAGAAACACAGCGACGGCTAGCTATTGACGCACATGGTTGGCTTGAAACTTCCTCATGTGTGAAACTCGTGGTTACAATCAGTATCAAACGTGAAACCCCTGAGATTATATTGCGCCGCTGGGAACTTATGCCGTGGACATACGGTATCACTACAGGATCATCCTCTCCGGCCGCGCGTTGTACTGAAATCCTCTCGTTATCTCGAACTAATAATACGACACTAGTCACCGGAAAATCATACATGAATAACACGACTACCACTACCACACAGTTGACTCTGCCCTTCAACAAAATGATCAATCGTGCTCCTTACAACTCCCTGGAGCGAGACCTAATCATCCAAGAGCATGAGTTAATAAGTTTTGCCGAGAGTATATGGAGTGAGCAAAGACTTTTGTAATATGTTGCCAGGCGCGAACTTGAGCTGGCACACACAGAGAGAGGCGGGGTCTCGCAATTGCAGGCTCAAGTGAATAAGGCTTACTTATGACTGATTGCGAGTGGCTTTAAAACAGTCAGATGAGCATACTCCTTTGTTGCATAGCGGGTGGAATGACTGCACTTTAGTATGAATGCTGTATTGATGTTTGGAGAGCATTCACTGAGTTCGCTGTTATATTATATTGACACGCTCTTGAAGCTATTCGTTGCTGAGGAGAGATATGTTGAAGAGTTTGTATGCCACTGCGAGTCGGGACCTTTAACGTGAAGATGAGACCTGCCTGGCCTGTCCTTTATATCAGTCACCACGAATTATTATGAGTTGCTGCCGCTTTGTCTTCACATCACCCAATCTAAACCCAGTGAACTTGATCCCGGTGGCTTCATTCAACTCCATGGGCTGTCGTCGACCAGACACAGGCCAGTGGTTCTTTGTCCAGCTGACACAGGATGGCTGCATTGCCGACTGTGTGACTAGCCTGTTCTTTTATCCTTCGCTGCACATCATTTCAAATACTGTGTCATTCTCTCCTTTCAACCTACTCCCACAACCATAGAGGACATCACCCTATCTGGTACCAGCCATGTCCAACAATACAAGCACAAAATCATCACCACCGACAACATCAAAGCCCACCAGCACTACGACGGCATCGTCAGCCGCAAAAACCCACACAATCAAAGTTGGTCCCAAGGAGGCTCCGCATGAATACATTCCCCATGAAGTGGACGCCGAGGTCGGTGACTTGATCGTCTTTCAATTCTACCCGCGCAACCACTCCGTTGTCCAGGCTGACTGGAGGGCTCCATGTGTGCCAGCCGATGGCGACTATTTCTTTTCCGGCATCAAGAATGACTTCAACGAGGTAAATGGACAGGTTTCTGGAGTGTTGCCCACTTGGAATTGGACGGTTCCACGAGCAGAGGTATTTTGCTATACGCCCCTTTCTCCCCACACTTTCCCATTAAATCACTTTATCGTATCGTGCTGAGCTGACCCGATTTGTCTCTGCGGTAGCCAATTTTCTTCTACTGTACTGCCATAGACTCATGCAACGGAAATGGCATGGTCGGCGTCATCAACCCAGTACCTCCCTTTCTTTCTTTCTCCCTTATCCTAGCTTACTCCCCCACCACCAAATCAAAACTAACATAGTTCAGACCACGCAGAAATCCTATCAGTCCCAGAAAAAAGCCGCCCTCGATGCCCCTTACATGCTCTTCCCGGGTGAGTCCATGCCGGCAGAAGGCGACTCCGGCACCACCGCCACACATAACCCGTCCGAAACCACATCGAACGCACACGTTGCTTCCTCAAACAAGCTCGGCGGCGGCGCAATAGCAGGCATCGTCATTGGAGCTGTGGCCTTCGTGGCAGTTCTCTGCGCTCTCATCTACTTCTTCGCCCGAAACCAGGCGTACAAGAAATTCTTCTCTCACTCCTACGAAGGTGCCTCCACAAGCGAAGGCCGCACTGCGCAATGGGCACTTTCCGCCTCCGCAGCCACTGCCGGCGCCGGTACTGGGAAGAGCGAGGTCGATACTACGACCAGTAGCACCGGCGTCCCGCGAAACCTGAGTACGAGCGTGCGTGGAGCTTCGCCTGTCAGTGACCCTGGTGGGTTTGGGCCTGGGCTAATGAAAGGACCGATATTCGCCCCGATGGACCAGAATCTAGCCCAGGCACAAAGCGGGCTTTATTCACCTCCTGAGGGTGGGTATGGAATTTCGAGCCCGTTGGGTTCGCAGAGGCAGGGTAGCCCACTGCTACAGCCTGGGCAGCAACAGCAGCCCTATTGGATATGGGATCAGAGTACCCTGCCGCGTCATCTGGTTGGGAGGACGGGAGGACCAACAGAGTTGGAGGCGGAGACACCGAAATGATATGGCTCTTTGCAGATGTTCTTTTTCTTTTTCATGTTCAAGCATTAATCATGGCATGAATATCTAGCTAGATCTAATTTTAGGTTTAACCTGTCGGCTGGGTGGAGATATCAGATATCCGCCTGTGCATTGATTGAAAATTTAAGCGAGGTACATGTCATTGAGATGAAGAAGAGAATGTTATTAGTTAAAGATGAAATTCAATATTGATTGTATCGTAATTTAAACCACTTGTATTGGCGTTCTCAGTTCAGCTCCTCTTTCGAAGAGAGCTGCGCGAGACCCGGTAATTCGTGCTCCAGGTCTTCATCGTCAAGCATTTTAGGGTTTAGAGACAGAGACCCCTTTGGCACAAAGGTGGCTGCCAGTACAAGGGCCGCAACCACGGTAAACTGCACGCTACCCACATTCCGTATTGCCTCAAAGATATTACCATTGCCATCTGTCCCCCCGGTCTCCTCGTAGACGTGATCGATATAGCTGCCAAGTATAGGAGAGGTTATCGCGTAAAGAACGATATAGGTGGAGTAAAGGAATGCCATTACGGCACCTAGAGAGGAGACGTTCCGGGTTTTGGATTCGACTCGGGCAAGTGATGCTTGTATATAGGCTGCCAACGACACGTCGCCGGCGGCCCACCCGAAAGAGATCGGTAGAAATGTGGCGGCAGCAATCCACGCCATCGAAACATTGTGTTGCTCAGGCCGCCAGTATGGCAAATACCATGTTATGAGAAGCAGGATTGCATCCAGTCGAAGCCAGGGAATCGGCGTTGCCACCGTGTCGGTAAAGAGGATCACAAACAGCGCGCCAAAAAGCTCGCCCAGGTTCGAGCCACCAACTATGATCTGCGACCAAGCTGCGTTTCCGAGATAGCGACGGGCGATAGCGGGAGCTATACTGTTCTCGAGATACCGATGGGCGTACAAGGCGATTGAGTATCCGGGCAGCAGCCAGAGAAACTTTCGAGAGGTAAACAGTAGTCTGGCTCCGGTCCAAATGGACTCCAGGAAGAGCCAGAATCCGACGACGACGGCCTGAATATATGGTGGTTGATCTTCGAGGACTTCGGTTCGTTGACTTTGGAACCCATGATCGGTGAGGAAGAACCAACCCACGGCCGCCAGCGCAAAACAAATGGGAGTAATGAGAAAAGAGTAGTTATTTCCGAAGTAGGGAATAAGAGCCAAAGCGGTGCAGAAAGCACCACTAGTCCCAGCCACTTCGTAGAATATATGCACCAAAGCATCCACCTGGCGCAATTTCTGGACATTTCCGCCGACCAGGTCCCGAGGAATAACACGGCGAATCAATTCCACCATCCCGTAAGCGATCCCAGCAACGCAGTAGACGGGGATGATGCCATCGGTATTGTATTCGCCGTAGTAATGAAAGTCATGTTCAGGGTGCTTTTTGCGGAAGGCTGGCGGGCAAAACCTACCGCCTGTGCTAGCATCGATAATGAGAAGTAGAGCGCTGAGAAGGCCAAAGACGAGCACGGCACCCGCCAAAACGAGTCGGGAAGGGAACCTCCGAATAAGCGGGGCGATCAGGATAGACCCGACACATTGACAGGCCTGATTTAGGCCCACCATGAGTCCAACTCGTTCGAAGGTTTTGGGTGTGGTGCCGGAAACCCAAGCATCGTTATCGTATCGATTAGTTGCGAGAGTCACGATAGACCCATTGAATGCCTCCAGACCAAACTTGTACATCATAATCCCCAGAATATATATGGTTATGTTGCGCCTCTCCGTGGGAGAAAATAGGCGCCAATTGTGCTTGATTGCATTGTAGGAGGGTGCCATAACAGTGATTGCCCCATAGTAGTTTTATCACAAAAGGACTCGTAATGATCACTCAGGGGCCGGGGCAAGGATGCAATATAAATAATAAGTGGCCATGGACGCCCGTGCTGCCGGAGTTGCAACGCTCGAATAGACATCCTGATAACTGACTCGGCAGCAATCGTCCTCCTGTAATCGCACCACAGCCCATCTGACAGGGAGCTTGGTGGGCCATGGCGCGAACTACAGGAGCAAATCCAACCCCGAATTTCAGACACGTTGGGTCTGGATAATGGCGGGCGCAGGGGTTCATGGCGTCAAAGCCTCGCTTGGGGAGAAAAAGAAAGCAAATAGAGCCGTGGAATCCGTCTGGAAGCTCTTGGAAGCCAGGGATACGTCCTTGTCATCGGGATTGATGGAGGAATCGAAGCCCTTTAAAGATGCACGTGGTGGGTCCCTCTATATTTGGTTAGAGCAATCACATAATCATGTGTGGGCCCCAAAAGCACAGGACAACGCCAAGATCGTTCCTTGCGGCCTCAGGAAACAACTTCTGGAATGTGCCGGTGGTTAACGATGAACACGCAGAAAGGCCCTCCGATCTCGAGTGCTATCCTTGAATAATTGATGACCAGAATTCCACCCCAGACCAGTGTCGGATTGGCTGATTGCTGTTGTTCCCACAACATTCTGTACACAGTGTCAGTGCTATCGGTCATTTGTTTCCCTCCAAGGCTCATGACGACGGTCTGAACTCGGACATCTGAGTCTCTCCGTCATATTCTTTGAGAGCGGTTCCCTCAGACCATTCATCATGAAATGACCGCCCACCCTGGAGTTCCCTAGTAATAGCTTGGAGAAACCCAGATCGCGTCAGAAGGTCAACTGAGTCGGAAAAATACGCTTGGCAATTGCCCCAATGTGAAGACTGTGGAGTGGGGGAAAAACGAGTCAAGGACTCGAAGGCTTGAGAGCGACAAATGGAATGGGGCATGAAGGAATGTGAATGTGTTTTTCAATGATTATTGGCCATGGTCACTCTTGGTCTGAAAGTCGACACTGTCAGAGTCGAGCTCCAAGCGAGATATTATTGGCGGTGTTGCAAACAATGATCTGCAGGAATCAACGTGTCCCTTCAACATACTCCGTATGTATGGTTCTCAAGATTGACAAGGTTCAGTAACTTAATTGGCTCTAAGAGCCATGACCGGGATTCTGACTGCATGCCGCAAAAGGAAATGGATAGATGCCTGAGGCCAACAGGCTACCTAACATTGACAACGCCACCCGCATCCATTCCCATGTCATCTGTCATGTGCTTGTGAATTTGTCTTTCTTCCTCTGACAGCTCTTTATGAGGCAAAACTTCTCAGACGTCAGTGTGCAGATATAAACCTCGTGACCCTGTGTGGCTGTCACGTCTGCGAGTCGATCAGACCCAAGTGATTGGATTATCAGGGCGAGGCCCCAAGCCATTTCTCCACATTAACGCTCGACTGGCTTTGAGGTGAGCTTTAGCGTGGCTCGAGGGAGCTTCCCATGATTTGCGCCTTTATCACTACCGCATGGCATTTCTGAGCGTCTCGCTGCTGCCCCTCATTGTTATCGGAGTTTTCACCCTTGTGACTCAAATATGTACGCTGGTCGACAGCTGAGTTCTCTAGCTCCGGTCATTGCCAGCTCTGATCGGGTCCTAGGGGGCGGGCACTGTCCCACTCAATAATTAAATGTGAGTCTTTTTTCTACTTACTATCACGGTAGCCATGTCTGGGCTTCGCTAACAGAGCGCTCCATCAGATATAGAAAACACGTGTTTCATCGCTTAGATCCAGTGTTTCTTCTCCGATCCCCTTAATACCGCCCCTCCAGACCCCCAGCAAATTTTGTTTGCTGTGCGCTGATTTCCCTGAGTGACTATGGCGACAACTGAAGGATATACGGATGCTGGAACAGCGCAACAGCAAGGACAAGATGGCCCCCGACCACAACCAGACAGGGGTTGGTGGAAGAAAATATTTCGCCCCTCGTCATCTCCTGATGATGGCTCAAGCGCGGAGCACATGGATTACCGCTCTAGGGCGACATTGGGTATCCTTAGTGATCCGGAAACCGATGAAGTGCCTGGTAAGAATGCGGGTCTTGTGCTCTAGGTCAATCCGTCATCAAATGCTAAACGCTTATTATTAGGTACTGTTCTTTTATTGTCGTCGAACCGCAACGAGCCGCTAGGGCTGAGGCATCAGCCCCATCGTACTTCGGCCTCATCATTACCTATTCCGTATTCCTCATCTAGATCGTCTTCGCGTGCATCTGCTCCACCAACAAGGAAAAAGACCTCAAATGGGCAGATTGTTTTGGAACCACAACCGGACGACTCACGAAATGATCCTTTAAACTGGCCGGTCTGGCGACGCGATGCCGCATTGGTTTCACTGGGCTTTTACTGCTTGATGGGAGGTGGTATGACTCCAGTCCTTGCTGCAGGCTTCAATCAGGTCGCAGAAGACTACAACGTCGATACCCAGAAAGTAGCATACACTACAGGCTTGTATATGCTAGGACTAGGTATCGGGTCAGTGATCATGTCGCCGACTGCGATTTTGTGGGGAAAGCGTCCCGTTTATATACTAGGCGCATCGCTCTTCATAATCTCCGCCGTCTGGTGTGCGTTATCTCCAAATTACGCCAGCCTAGTTTTGGCTCGTATATTTCAGGGTATCGCGGTGAGCCCGGTCGAGTGTCTGCCCTCAGCCACCATTGCGGAAATCTACTTTCTGCACGAGCGGGCATATCGCGTGGGTATTTATACGCTTCTCCTTCTTGGTGGCAAGAACCTCGTTCCGCTGGTGAGCGCAGCCATTATTGGGAGTTTGAGCTGGCGTTGGGTATTTTGGATTGTGGCTATCATTGTCGGAGCCTGCTTGGTTACGATTTTTTTCTTTTTGCCGGAAACGTTCTGGGACCGTACCCCTCGACCACGTCGACATCGCAGGCGACCCGATTTGTATAGGAGTGTGTCAGACATGATGACACACGGACTTCATCGAGGTCGAGGTCGTCCCACTGAGAACCGGCAGCCAGATATGCCACACGCAGAAGAGGATCTAGACCCCGCTTCTCGAAAACGAGCCAAGAAGGGCCATGTTGGTTTTCTCGACAACGATGGCGAACTCGAAATTCAGGATCATGAGAAGGAGCACCCTTCCAGTGGACCGGAACCAGCCCCATCGACTCAACCCCCCGAAGAACATGCAGATCCGGATGTAGAACCTCCTGGCGGCAACGAGAAATCGGCTACTCCGCCCCTTGATGCGGCCCCTGCCAGACGCTCGTCCGATCTTGAAACTGGCCGATTCGCCTCGCAATCGCCCGCGCGAAGTGGGTCCCTAGATCCTGCTGCAGGACTAAGTTTACCCGTACAGTATACCGATCGACTTCGTGAGCGGACAGATATTCCGTACATACACTACTTACGAATCTGGAACGGGCGAATGTCGCACGACCGCTGGATACGGGTGGCTGTTCGACCATTTATCTTGTTCACGTATCCGGCAGTATTATGGTCGGCCGTAGTATATGCCTTGTCCGTCGGGTGGCTGATTGTGTTGTCAGAAGTCGTGTCACACATTTACCAAGATAAAGAGAGCTACAACTTTACCTCGCTTCAGACTGGCCTGGTCTATATATCTCCGTTCGTGGGCGGTTTACTGGGCACAGCAGTGGCAGGCAAGATTTCAGATATCATTGTCCGCTATATGACACGGCGCAATGGCGGAGTTTACGAGCCCGAGTTTCGCTTAGTGATGGCGATCCCGATTGCACTCTCGACAACAATAGGTCTGATGGGCTTTGGCTGGAGCGCTCAAGAAAAGGACGCTTGGATTGTCCCGACTATTTTCTTTGGGTTAGTTTCGTTTGGATGCTGTTTGGGGAGTACCACGGCCATTACTTTCTGTGTAGACAGCTACCGTCAGTATGCTGGAGAAGCTTTGGTGACGCTAAACTGGAGCAAGAGTACATCCCCTATTTCCCACCTAGTTAGTTATAGTATTTTCAGGATGGCTAACAGCGGCACAGATGTTTTCCACGGTCTAATCTTCTCCTTGTTTGTTGTCGACTGGATGGAGGTTGAGGGAGCACGGATGGTCTTCGTGGCTTTGGGAGTAATCCATTTTGGACTACTTCTTTTCTCCATTCCAATGTACATCTATGGCAAGCGTGCCCGGATGTGGACTGTCCGAAAACGGTTGATGGAGAAATACTAGTAACTGCATTGGGTTAGAGCGCAGTATTGTTGTTTTGGATTGCATGTTGTAGATTATAGATTCGCTGAAGATATCTACAAGATAGACGGCAATGAGAATACAGGCGGTCCTTAGGTTATTATACACGGCAGTCTACCGCACCGTGCATAGTGCCCAGGTAGTCCGGGGTAATACCGCAGTTCCACCTAGCTGGTTTGCCAGTTGCCACCCTGCGTGCCATTGGAGGGCAGACTCATGCATTATGATGTCGGCTTAAATCATCGGTTTTATGCTGCACAAATATTATGTTCCAGACCGTCCATTAAGGTTAGTTACATAAGCCCAAGTATGAGACCGGAGGGACAACCTCCAATAAAATTGGAAGGAGCGACCGGGTGGGGCTGGTCTAGGCCAGGGAAAACCGGAATTTGTTGTCGGACTGGTGCTCCAGCGTGTCCCGCACTGATTATTGTATTGGCAATTTGGCATCACTCCTCAATCAGATCAGGTTTGATGCCATCGGTGGTGCCGCAATAATGGCATCTCATTGTTCACTGTCCCCTTATGGAACAGATCGCCTGCCTCCCGATTCTGTCCCAAGACTGATGTGGGGAGATAATCAGCAGAACCAGCAGAGCTGTCCCCGACACCTCTTGCCACTGTTGAGTGTTGACGCTGCATTCCCAGCTTGGTTTCCAGGTTTTGGAAATGAAAGGCCGCGCATTCATACTCCATCCAACCTCTGCCGTCTGTTTCCAGCTGCGTGCATTAATCCTTCGTGGTTTGACCCAGCAGAGCACCCTGTTTCAAAAATTTCTATTTCTTCCATCCATCCCTGGAACAACTCCTTTCCTTGACCTTAGCTCTTCACCACGCCGTCTTTCAAACCACTGCCTTACCTACAGGGAAAGGTCTCGTCCTAGTTTCTAAGCATGAGGGCTGAATAGACTATATCTTTCCCGTCTTTGCTCAACAACCGCTCGCCCTACGCGGTCCAATATTCGACAACCATGGCGTCGTCGAGGTCGAGGGAGCAGGACCACGCGGATGGCCGTCGAGCACGCGAGCTTTACCGATATTTCCAGCCAGAGGGTAGTTTCCTCCCAGACAGGGTTCCGACTCCCTTTGAAAGCGACTCGGATTCCGTACAGCTACCCGTACCTCCCGCTGGAGACTCTACGCTTGTGGGCCATCCGTCACCAGCACTGTCCGCTCAACTCGGCACAACTACCACGGGCCTCCTTCCCGAATCTCTCATTCTCGGAGAGTATAATGAGACATTGGCCTCCTTCGCGCAGCTAGCGGCCCTACGCCTCAATGTGGAACGTGTTCTAATCAGGTACGTTTATCCCACCAGTCTGTTCCATCATATCTGTTGTGGTCTAACAGCTTGCTTGAGAATTTAGCGTCTCGGATCGATCATCTCAATACATTATAGCTCAGGGCTCCAAGTCTTTGCTCGGAAACAAGTCATGCGGGAAGAGTGAAGACGGGACGTTTGATGGCTGCCACAGGCTCGCGACAACTGCCTGGACTATGTGTAGGGTAAATCTCCCGAGTTTTATACCTTCTACAGTGCTGACGTGTTTTTGTATTGTTCCCCCTCCAGGATACCATAAATCTCCCGCCATCCAATAGAGAGTTAGGCGAGTTTCATTTTGTCGAGATCAACGACTTGAGCCAAGATAGTCGCTATAAAGACCTCTCCTTCGTGAAGGGAGACTCACATTTCCGATTCTATGCCGGAACCCCTCTGACAACCGATGCCAACAACATAAACATTGGTTGCTTCTTTCTGCTAGATACAAAACCTCACAATGGACTCACCGAAGAAGAAAAGCAAATACTGGCCTCACTATCAGTCTTGATTATGAACTTTTTGAAAGTCAGCCGACAGGCGTCCGAAGGCCGGCGCGCTGCTCGACTATCACGGGGCCTGAGTTGCTTTGTTGAGGGCAGTTCGAGTTTTGTGGACACTCACCACCCCTTGTACACAGGCAGTCTTCCCACATTATCCGGCACGCCAACTTCCTCTGCTCATAGAGGTAACCATTTATCAGTGCGGTCGTCGAGCAGTTTCGAATTACCTCCAAGGAGGTGCCACAGCAATGACGCCCAGTCCCTCAGTTCAGTTTCAGATTACAAGGCCGATATAGGCCACTGTAGTTCTCCAAGCCCTCTCCCTGAATGGTGGTCCGGAAGTCAGCGCAGAGAACTCCAAGGTTTAGATCAATCGCATGGCAACTCGTGGGCATTCCGAAGAGCAGCGAACCTGCTTCGCGAGAGCCTAGAACTGGACGGTGATGGTGGAGTTGTGTTTTTTGAGACCGGCAATGTCTTGGCGAGTGATATTGACTCGGGAAGCGACTATACTGCAGAGAACATGGACCCGGCCGCGGTCCTGGCTATGTCCACGAACGAGGAGCCATTCGCCCCGGCGCCCGGGTCAACAGTTGTCTCGCCCGCGGCAAATCTTGATACTGTATTTCTTCAGCAGCTTTTACGCCGGTACAGCAAAGGAAAACTCTGGTCGTTTCATAGAGACGGCAGTGTTTCAGGTTCTGATGACGAGAAGACTAGTCTCCCAAGAGGTCGCTCTCAAAATGCAAAGATACCTGAGTTCACGAAGGGCAGGCCCAAAAACTGGAGGAGCATCGAGAACTCGTTGCTTAATACCTATTTTCCCAATTCAACTCAGGTAGTTTTTGTCCCTCTTTGGAATGCCGCAAACTCCCAGTGGTTTGGAGGATGCTTCTGTTGGAATACAGTAGAGAGTCGAGTTTTCACACCCTCTGTCGAGCTAAGTTCAGTTATGGGCTTTGGTTCCTCTATCATGGTAGAGCATAGCCGCCTTCAATCACTCATTTCCGACCGCCAGAAAGGAGATTTTATTGGCAGCATTTCGTAAGTATCCGGCTGCGGTCCTTCACGTTAAACAATGGTATTAACGGAATATTCCGCTCCAACAGGCACGAACTCCGTAGCCCATTGCATGGTATATTGGCAGCGGCGGAGTTCCTGAGCGGTACAAACCTGGATGAGTTTCAAGGCTCCCTTTTGGAGACTATCAATGCGTGCAGCCGGACGTTGTTGGACACCATGAATCAGGTGCTTGATTTCAGCAAGATCGTTTCACTTGAAAGGAAATCGCGACAACTGAGGCAGAACAGCAAACAATCACCTTCGGGAGCTACCGACAATGTTTCGGCCGGTCTGGACACTTATGTGCCGACTGATATTGCGCTCCTAGCTGAGGAAGTGGTGGATGGCGTATGCCTTGGGCACGCGTTCAGCCAGAAGTCCACATCCAATCCAACTAGCCCCACCACAAAGATGCCAAATGTTGGTCGGGTTAATCATCCCGGCTCTGAAATGGACGTGGAGGTGGTTGTCGACATTGTGCAAAATAACTGGACTTATCATGCCCAGCCGGGAGCGCTTCGGCGAATCATCATGAACGTCTTTGGTAACGCTTTGAAGTACACCGACGCCGGTCGCGTTTGCCTAAGTCTCGAAGCCACCGAATTTCCTGATGGGCGCCAGAAGCAACCTGTCGAAGATCTGATAACGTTGACCGTGTCTGATACCGGGAAGGGCATTTCTGAAGAATTTCTGCGTGCTCGACTATACACTCCGTTCTCTCAGGAAGACACCCTTGCCGTGGGAACGGGGCTTGGGTTGTCAATCGTCCGGAGTCTGGTCAGAGCTATGAATGGTAAGATCGATATCCGCAGTCGGCCGGAGGAAGGAACGATCGTGAAAGTCATCTTGCCTCTAGTACGCCCGGCGGATGATGTAGAGGTCATTGCACCCACCACGACTAACTTGCCAATCATTCAGCAATCGCCAGAGGAAAAAGCCATGAACGACAGTGACCTCCTTCACTATAGCTATGCCAAGAAGCGAGCCGCAATTCTTGGACTGGAACCTGCCGATGCGGCCACACATCCAATGTGGGCGATTATATCGCGTTATCTAGCCGACTGGTACGGCCTTGAGCTGGTCTCGTGGTCATCTCAGTCAGCTGTTGACGTCGTCTTAGCAGACGAGCACGTGCTAGCTGATAATTCGCTTCCTGTATTCACCACCAAACCTCCCCCTCTTATCATCATTTGCAGCAGGTCTCTCGATTACAAGACTGCGCGGTCACGGTGGTCCACACTATCTGAAGTAGTGAGCATTATTACCCGGCCATGTGGTCCGCACAAACTGGCCCGTACAATTCAGAAATGCCTTGATTCCCAGAAGGGCGCCGCGTCGAGCCAATCTAATATTGAGTCAACGGAGTTGCCCCTTCGAAGGAAGACGACGCGTGCTTCTGATGAAAGCAAAATACCAGAAGAAGACCCGGAGACGCCTCAGGACGTGGGCGACATTCCCGACCTGACTGATGCAACGAGCTCAACTGCGCCAGGCTCGACGAAGTCCTCGCCTTCGCAGGCAAGCTCCGAGCTAGCCGATCCTATAACGACATTAAATCCACCTTCCCCACAGAAGGTGGAACCCTTAACGAAACATGACCGCACTCCAAGAGTTCTAGTGGTAGATGACAACTCCATCAACCTCAGCCTGATGCTCACTTTCATGAAGAAGCGGCAGCTAGCCGTTCTTGACTCTGCCGAAAATGGGGAACTTGCGGTCAATGCAGTTGAACGAATGCGACAAGGGTACGACGTGATCTTCATGGGTGAGATTCCCTCCTCCTCACTTATGGCAGTCATCTTACAGCTAGGAAACAGATATTTCTATGCCGGTTATGGACGGCTTTGAAGCTACTCGCGCCATCCGCGCCATTGAAAAGGAACGCGGCTCGGAATGTTCTACCCCAGCGATCATCATCGCGCTCACAGGACTGAGCAGTTCGCGTGATGAATCGGAAGCGCTTGCTTCTGGGATCGACCTCTTCCTCACGAAGCCTGTCTCATTTAAGGAAGTCTCCAGATTACTTGATGAATGGAGAATGAAGGTGCCAACGTCTAATTGACACCAACTCCTTCCGGGATATATCATACTTGGTTCTATCTCGCGATGTGTTAGCGCCATTAAGAAAATATCTATGGAATGGATGTGGTTTCGGGTTCAGTGCCTTTGTATTTCTTGTTATCTCACCTTTCTCCTTTTTTCCGTCCTCTTTCTCGACCTTTTGTTACAGGTTGATTGAGTTTGGTTACCTTGCGGATACTCCTGCTACGGCAATGTTTGTTGTTTTCGAGCTATCGCTGGTCTGGGACCACCTTTCTTGTTTGTTTTAACTTGATTCGGCGGGCTTTCTCCGTAAATGGATATGAAAATCTTGGGCGATACCCCTGTTTGAATAGATATGGCATGATGTTATCTTATTTTTCGGTAATGAATGATTATATACACACACCTTCGTTACATGCCTCAGATCAGCTTACTATAGCGGAAATAAAAACATATAGTGGTTGATTTTATTTCACGGTATTCAGGATCTACTTTACCTAGGTAACTTCCTAAGGTGCCTCACTAAGCAGTCATAAAGTAGGATTTCCCTCCTGTAGAGATAGGTCATGTGATGCAACCCTTGGATAAATGTTAGTACCTCTCTACAAGCCACTTCCTGCGCGCCTTCTCATCCATTGCATTAAGTTTCTTGCTCTCCGCGCGTTTCACCATAATGTAGTTATTCACTAGGTTGGGACCTAGAAGACTTTGGAGAGTCTTGTTAGATTCTAACGCCTCGAGACTCTTAGCAAGAGTATTAGGCAGTTTCGTAGTGATGCCAAGGTCTTTACGTTCAGTTTCACAAAGTGTCGCTGCGTCGTCTATAGATTCAATGTTAGCCGCACAACCCTACCCAGTCTAATAAGTGGTTCGGGGAAGGGGGAGACGAACATGCACAGTCCTTAACAGTAAGCGGCATATCCTCTTTTACCCCGGCATACCCCGCAGCCAGGAACGCAGACATAGCTAGATACATATTTGCCAGGCCGTCCAGTGATTTGACTTCCCAGTGGCCGGGGGAGATCTTTCGAATGGGCGCTTCGCGGTTCTGGGTGCCCCAGGTGACCCATTCACTTCCAGCCCAGAGGCCCGCTTTGACGCGGTCGTAGCTTGCGTCACCGGAAAGCGTGAGGGCTACTACTGCTGGATAGTGGTGGAGGATACCGGCGAGGAAGGAAGCCTCTTTTGTTGGTGGAGAGATAGAGACGTGCGCATGAGAGGCTGTACCTGCGGCAGAGGGGTAGGGGCGTGGGTGGAGGGTCGCGCGGAGGCCGTGCTTCTCAGCGACGTAGGTTATTACTTGGCGGGCTTTGATGAGGGTATCCACAGCGCCGACGGGGCAGTCGGGTGGGAGGATGAATTCGAACTGGCCTGGGGCGGACTCAGAATGGAACTGTTCTAGGTATATGCCGATGGAGGCAAGTGTTTCGGTGATATCTTCGAGCAAAGGTAGCAAGCGGCGTGTCTCACGGGTCATCTGTGACCAGGAGTGATTCGTTATGCTAGGAACAAAGTCTTCTTCTCCGGTGGACGGGTCTGTGGCCGATTTCAGGAAAACGACTTCAATCTCGAAGCCGCAAGTGGCTTGGATGTCAAACTCATCCTTGAGTTTGCTCGTTATATTGAGCAGTGTCGTACGTGGGCAACCCTCGATTGGTTCACCCTCGTTTGTCTTCCACCACGTCATTACGGTGGCGCTCTTGGAATCAAGTCCTGTGTTTGGGCTGAGTGTGGAGAGGTCCGGTTCCATGTAAAATTGACCTGTGGTCGAGCCTCCTGCAATTCCATCGTCCTGCAACATCCAAAAGACAGCCAGGCAGATGCCGATCCGGCGCTGCTTGCGTGCGATTTTCGCGAACTCCCAAATCGGAAACATGCGCTGTCTGATGGTCGAAGTATAGTCGATAAATTGCATCCAGACATACTTTACGTCCGGGTGAATCCGAATGAAAGTATCAAGCGAATCCGTTCGCAATGTACGGGAGACAGAGCCTACGGATACTGGCGTAGTGCTAAACTGTGGCTGTTCGTTTAGGCAATATAATCGGTTCGAGTTGTAGAAAAGAATGTCAACAGCGGCCTGTATGGCTTGTTCGTTGGTATAATCCCCATTTTGGACGTAATCCACAAAAACCTGTTCCAAGTCAGTTCACATACTTAGGTGAGAGGGGGCTGCATGCAGGAGTATCTGCACCTTTTCTAGAATATCTCTAAACTGTTTGTTAGCCAGCCAGAAAGTTTCTGGGAAGAAATGACCGTCGGTACTCCACAGCAGCCGAGTGGTTGGAACAAGCTCCAGGCTCTCCCGTACAATAGATTCCTGTGCATCCCGGCTGACCATGGGGAAAACTTCGCCGAGGTCCAAATAGACATTGGGATAGACACATGCTAGGTAACCGGCTTCCCGAGTATAGGGATATGACGAATGAAGCAAAACAAAGTCAACTTCCGGGTACTGCGCAATCACAGACTGCAGATGCGCTGGATTGGACAGTATAAGGTCGATGTCGTTATCGCCTAGGCCGGTATGCAATTGGAGAGGTTTGTTTGGTTGGGTAGCCTTAGCAGCTTTGAGTAAATTAAGGGTTTGGCGAACAAGCCAGTCGTTCATCAGCTTGTCCTCTACCCGGGGTGTGGATACGGTCGCTTGCGAGACTGTACGCGCGAAGGACTGGAGCAAAGGCTTTGTATCACGGTCCTCGGTTGGCTGGACATTTAACCCTGTACGGTAACATATGACCGATTTGAACCCCACCACGGCGGGGTCACGAATGGCGTCGGAGATCCGAAGATTGAATTCGCGGGAGAAGCTCTCCCAGAGAGTTTGGAAGGATGCGGGATCGCTAGATTCTGGGGGAATCGATCCGCCGCTGACAATCTTCGACAAGACCTGCGCAGCTACGGCCTCAATACGAACGATGCGCTTGGTGGGCGATGCGGTGAAGCGGTCATGCGAGTCGTATGGCTCAATATCTTGATCGGTCAAAAGATCGTCAAGGAGAAGTGCATGCGTCCCTTCTAGACATTTGCGAATCAGACCGTCGTAGTCACTCTGGACTAATTGGTCTCGGGCCGCCTTGAGTTGTTCCCAGTCGGATGGTGGGCATTGGTATAGAGTAGCGAGCTGGGCAGCAGCACGATGGAAAGACAGGGTGGAAGGGGCGTTGGTTAGGGCGACTCCCTGAGCTTCCGATATGATCTGTTCAAACGGATACTTGGCATAATTACAGGCAGCAGATTTGTAGAGGAGGTTGTGGGCATGGTTATCGATGAGAGGGTGTGTTTGGATTACTTGATGCAGAGAAGGCCGAGAGGCCATGGTGTTAAGCAGGCAAACTCAAAGGAGCAACACGGTTAGAGCAATGGATGAAACTGAAAGCAAGGACAATGCTCAAAGGAGCGGAAGGGGCCGGTTTTAAACAGAATGGAATGAAAGAATGCCTATAAATTGGGTGATGAGGAAAAGACGAGGAAAGAATAATAGACGAGGTGAGGTTGCGTGGCTTACCCGATCAAGCAGCCCAAGGTAGCCAACTAAACGAATGACGATCAGGAAAGAACTCAAATATGAGACAGCTGATTCTTCGCATTGAAAATGTACGGACACATCCGAGGTGTTGGTTGTCTTCAGCTTCGCGGTTTTCACCTATGCGAACCAACAACTGCCAGAACAGGAATCTTCTACGAGCGCGGCCCACGGCGTCGGCCACGGAGGCAGATCTTAGCGTCATGCGCACCCATCGAATAACAAATCGCGATGCTCCGCCGTATACTCTGTCGCTACCAAAAGGCGAATCAAACTGTGCCAGTGTTAAGGAAACGAAAACAATACAGATACATGTCAATCTGGTCCAAGCGCCCAAGCTTCTCCATCTCGCTAATACTGTCCCTCAATCGTCAATGTTCCCGTCTTCGTCACTAGATACTCGTTCACGGCCACTTCCTTTCCGCTCTCCTTGCCATACCCCGATTCCTTGATGCCTCCGAAAGGTGATTCGGCTGCAGAGGAGTTGCCTGTGTTCATGCCAATCATACCCGCTTCCAGATTCTCCAGCAAGCGCCACATGCGGTCAATGTTCTTCGTGAATGCGTAGCTAGCGAGCCCCATGCTGGTGTCGTTCGCTAGCTTCACTCCTTCCTCCTCCGTCTCGAATCGGTACAAGGCAGCGACAGGTGCAAAAGTTTCCTCGCGAGACACTAGCATCTCCCTGGTCATATTCTTCAAAATTGTTGGTTCAAAGAAGTACCCCTTCGTTCCCTGGACACGGTTTCCGCCAAGAATGACTTCTGCACCTCGCTGCCGTGCATCCTCAACCTGGCTAATGGCCTTGTCGATACTACGAGGGGTCGTGAGAGGGCCCATTGTCGTGCCTTCACTGGCGCCATGGCCAATCACTAGCTTAGATGTCTTTTCCTTTAGCAATTGCGCAAACTTGTCGTAGACACCTGCCTGCACATATACCCGATTTGCTGTGATACAGGCCTGTCCGGCATGGCGCCATTTAAGAGCCATCAACTGGTCCAACGCTTGGTCGAGATTCGCGTCATCAAAGACAATGAACGGGCAGTTTCCACCCAACTCAAGGGTAACCTTCTTCAAGCCATGTGCACAATGCGAAGCAATCAGCTTGCCAATTCGCGTCGACCCGGTAAAAGTAACCTTTTTTACAAGCGGATGCTTGCACAGACTCTCGCTGAGCGGTGGTGTGTTTTCCAGATCTGTGGTAAGCACATTAAATACCCCAGCAGGGAACCCTGCCTTCTGGGCCAAATGCGCCAATACCAAAGCTGTCAACGGCGTCTCAGGACTGGGCTTGACAATCATTGTACATCCAGCAGCAAGAGCTGCACCTGCCTTTCGCAGAACCATAGCAATGGGGAAGTTCCACGGAACAAGAGCAGCCGCAACGCCAATAGGTTGCTTGACGGTGAAGACTCGCCGGTTGGGAGCAGCAGGAACAGCTATGGATCCATGAATGCGCTCTGCCTCCCCGGCGAACCACCAGGTAAAGCCGGTGGCGTAGTCAATCTCACCATTGGACTCGGCGATCGGCTTGCCGGTCTCATGTGTGAGAATTTTGGCTAGATCGGCCTTCGCTTCGCGGATGAGGGTGTCCCATTTCAGGAGCCATTGTGCACGCTGACGAGGGTTAACCTTCTTGAACTGCTCAAACGACTCGTGCGCGACCTGAACGGCGGGGTCGACGTCTTCAGCTGAGTTCGCCGGGCAGCTCGCCCAGGGGATATCGGTACCGGGGTCTAATAACCACTGGTCAGTACGCGAGAATTGAGGGAGGCCATTCTGCACTTACCGACAACTTCAAATCGTTTGCCACTCTTTGCTGTGACCCAGGCGTTTCCAACGTAGGAATCAAAGTGGAGCAGGTCCGGGTTGTCCAGCTAGAAGCAAGCAATAAGTAGTTGTACCTAGTGTGATGTATAGCTTTGCTGGGGGTATGACGTACCTCGAACGGGAGCTTGTATTGTTGAGCCATCTTTTCTGTTCAATTTCGCTTGAGAGAAACTCAGGGAGCTGTGATGGATGAAGAGTGAAGAAGAAGAAAGATGGTAAAAGGAAAACAGAAAGGAATCGACCCCGCATGGGCCGGGTCCGCAACCCCTCTCTCTTATCGGCATCTCGGTCCTGCCCAAGACGGCGTTTTCGACTCTTGAAGGTCCCCAATACTATCCCAATAAGCCCCAAATTACCCCCCAATCCTAATTTTATGGATACTTCAAAACTAACCAAAGGGAGTAATGCAACTGAGTTGTAATGTTTATAAATTATAT
This sequence comes from Aspergillus sydowii CBS 593.65, assembly GCF_001890705.1. Taxonomy (NCBI): domain Eukaryota; kingdom Fungi; phylum Ascomycota; class Eurotiomycetes; order Eurotiales; family Aspergillaceae; genus Aspergillus; species Aspergillus sydowii. Next base: position 2,463,546 of record NW_024467861.1, on the reverse strand, counting down.
AGTTCTAGAAATACACTGCTGATTCTCGCTCTGCTAGTCGCTCCGCCAGGCCCTCCCTCGGATAACCTGCAGACGGGCGCTCCTGAACGTGGTTATAGCTGAGGCTATTCAAACTCGTTGCTACAGTGGCTTCCTTATCCCTGGCTGTCGTTGCAGTCGTTCCCGGACTCCATTCTGACGGTGCCTCGCTTTCAGTAGGCCCATACACGCGCGCCTTTTCCACCCACCAGTTTTCGAGATCCTCTCGAGTGTGCAGTGGATACCTTAACCATTCGTTCGTGGCAACAGTTCGCGATGGATTTGGTTGTGGACCATCGAGAATGCTGAACGACCGGGAAGAGATGGTCCGCAGGTAAGCATATGAGCTGTAAAGAGCTCGTTCTGTAGCTGCAAGTCGATTTTCAAGGTGGGTTATATAGCCTTGGGGAAGCCCGCTATGCTTTATTAGCGAATGAGATTACTTGATAGTGGTGTTCCTTGGTGGTCCGAGATGCCTACCGTTTCCCACTTTCGGGGTAATTGCATCGCGCTGGATCGGAGCATTGCGAGCAAACTGGTCTTTAAAAGTTAGTACATATTAGATGGACGGCATGGGTTTAATTACAATATTCGATCACACTACGAGTATCAGTACACCAAACGACCTCATAGTTGGGATAATTGGAGAGCAAGGGATGTAGGAAGAAACCAACCTTGCATTTCTTCTGGCGACAAGGCTCACATGCTATTGGATTTTGGGCGGGGTTTTGCTTGTCAGCCATTCGACGATATATATGAGCGACCAGAAAAGAAAACGAAATATTGGAAGACAAGGAAACTGGGGAAGACAAGCCTAAAGATCGTGCGTCTTTTGAGTCTGGATTTTGCGGGGAAATAAATCGTTGGAAGCAGCGCAGTCAAGCGGCCGGTTGGGAAAATCTTCAAGCGCCGACCTCAGTCTGCAACGCACCTCGACTCGCTTTCTCCTCTCCGTCCCTCATCGGATTCTGCTCTATGTATCTTCGCGTGTTGCCGTCGCTGTAATCTCTCATGGAATCTGGCAATTCTAACCATGGTTCCCCTTCCAAACGCCAGAAGCTCACCCCCAAGGCTCACGAGCTGGGGGTGATGCGCAAGTCCACCGACAATGGCTCTGCATCTTTCTTGGGCTCCTCCAGTGGAATCCATTTTATTCGAGTCGTATACAATGCGTTTGCGCGACGATCGGCCCATTTAAATCAGCCCCAGCAGGCGTCCAAAGACACGCAAGTTCCTGGAGAAGACGACCAGTTGCACCACCAGCACCATCAGTATCGGCCGGATCTGTGGCAGCCACATGAGCTGAATCTACACGCAACCTCGACTCTATCATCATTTGAGGCCCTGGTTCAATGGACGCGTGCCTACTTTGAAAATTGGCATCCAATGTTCCCGTTTCTCTCTGGGCCAGCGTTCCTTATTATTCTAGAGCACCTCAGTCGTGATGGGTTTTGGAAACTCTCCGTTGCAGACGGGATCCTTGTCCGATCCATTGTCTCTATTTCTTTAATGGACCGCCGACAAACCAATTCTCTAGACACGCAGGGCCCTGTCCCAGCAGCCTTTGTCTTCCGCTCCGTCCACCAAGCCATGGAAAGTCTGTACACCCTATTTTGCGAACCACCAACCATCCCTATCCTCCAGGCAGCCTTTGGCGTCCAGCTGTTTCTTACCTCTCTTCTACGGCTCAACGCAGCTTCACGGGTCGGTGGAGTTATTATTCGGACAGCCTTCCATTTAGGCTTGCATCGATGTCCCGTGCGATTTTCATTTAGTCGTCCAGAAATAGCCACTCGCCGCCGGTTATTTTGGTCTATTTACTGTCTTGAGAGATACCTTTCTCAAGCACTGGGTATTCCTCTCGGTATCCAGGATGACGATATCGATGTGTGCTATCCGAACGCTGAAATTCATGGCTCGGTTGATGAAGGTACCTTTACCCCCTTACTCACAGCCCATTCCATAATAAGGCTAATTCTCACCGTTCGCTCCTTAGATCACAGACTCCGCCTTCTCAGCCACCTCGCTAAATTTGCGCGAGTTCGCGGACGCATCATTGAGCTACGCAATAAATCCATCATTCATAGAGAGGATTCCATTGACTCTACCCAAGCTCTTCATGGCGAACTCACCCACTGGTGGAACGAGGTTTACGACGATGTCCATCCACTCGAGTTCGACGATGGGGACCCTAATCCATCAACTTCCATTGCACCATTTCATCGTGTTCTACTAACTGTTCTCCGCCACGAAGCCATTATTTCAATGAACCGCCCGCTGCTGGCAGCTGAGGCATCCTCTCCAGAGTATCGTACGGCCCTACAAATCTGTATCGAGTCTTCACGGTCCCTTCTCACTACGTTACGGCAATACCAATCCACGGCCTCTGTGCCCTCTGTTCCTCTAGTATGGCCATCATTCACCTGGGCCGTATGGATGAGCTGCCTAATCTTAATCTACGCCGCATGGGAAGGCGAGTTTCCCACATCCTCAGCATCTAGGTACCTACCTCCAAGTATTGTTTTCAGAAAGAACTGGATACGCTAACGAATGGGGAGTAAAAAGATATGCCAAAAGTGGTCTCTCTGTTCTCACAAGCCTTTCCCGTCGCGGAAACACCTGGCCTCAAACCTGCATTGAAGCAATTCGTGATCTGGACTCCGCTCTCACGACCCCAGAGCAGCAGCCCCCTATACATCCAACCATCGCCGACATTGATAAAAACGAGAATGAAAGAGATCCCAACGCTTCTACAGACACCCTAGACTCTGGAGTCCCGCTTGACCACCATATGCAACAACCACATCCCTCGGCGCCTGGAGAAGGACTTCTCCCAACCACAGCAGGCAATCAATGGAGCAATTCATCCATGATATTTGGAAACCAGGCGATGAATAACCTCGGCTCAGCTTCGGGGCTTGGGCTTGGGCTTGGTCTACCGGACTTCTCCCTTGGTCCTGGCAGTGGCGAAGACGGCTTTGGTATAGGCGATTTGTGGAGTTTAGCAGATGGGCCGTGGTTGATCCATGAGAGCTACGACCTCGCGGAGAATGTACAAAATACTGATTTCATATTGTAAATTGAAGAATTCGGCTGAGGGGTTAATTATTTCTTCTTGTGGCGCTGTGACATCGGGATGTTCCTTGGATAGATCGGACAAAGACATGTCCGCCGCACATATCTTCTCCGGTGCGGGGGCGAAATCGGAGAATTATCCACGAGGTCTGGAAGAAGAGAAAAGTATTTAACAGCCCCTCCCCATTTCTCAGAGGAACCTGACTAAAAGTCACACTTCAAAACCTCATTCAGCTGCTTACTTTCCATTTGGAAGAGAAACGGGTTTTGAAGGCCGACAAAATGACCAAATCATACCGCATCGCAACTATCCCCGCCGACGGCATTGGCCCCGAAGTCGTTGATGCCGGCGTCACAGTCCTGCAAACTCTTGCTGAGAAGCTGAAGTCATTCTCTCTGGACTTCACACATCTTGACTGGAGCTCTGAGACTTTCAAGGCTACAGGCAAATACATTCCTGATGGTGGGCTAGACGAATTGAGGAAGAACGATGCTATTTTGTTCGGAGCTGTTGGCGCGCCAGGTAAACATCACCCCACATTGCACATTATGCTATTGTTAAAGATAAGAGAATCAATGTACTGATATTTAATGTAGATGTTCCCGACCACATCTCCCTCTGGGGCCTCCGTCTCGCCATCTGCCAACCCCTCCAGCAATACGCCAATGTGCGTCCCACGCGTGTCCTCCGCGGCACACAGTCGCCCCTGCGCAACTGTAATGTCGGAGACCTTGATTGGGTGATTGTCCGTGAGAACAGCGAAGGCGAGTACGCTGGTCAGGGTGGACGCTCGCACCGCGGACACCCCTGGGAGGTGGCCACGGAGACTGCCATCTTCTCGCGCCACGGTGTGGAGCGCATCATGCGCTTTGCGTTCGAGACGGCAGCCAAGAGGCCGAGAAAGCTCTTGACTGTTGTGACGAAGAGCAATGCGCAGCGCAACGGTATGGTGTTGTGGGATGAGGTTGCGAACGTTGTTGCCAAGGACTTCCCTGAAGTCACTGTGGATAAGATGCTCGTTGATGCCATGACCACAAGAATGGTGCTCAAGCCCGAGAGTTTGGATACCATTGTTGCCAGCAACCTGGTACGTTTTATTATGTTCCCCTTTGCTATTCTTCTGGTCTCGGTTGATATGATACTAATTATGTGGTATAGCACGCCGATATTCTTTCCGATCTTGCCGCTGCCCTTGCAGGCTCCATCGGTATTGCGCCCACATCGAACCTCGACCCTAGCCGCCAGAACCCCAGTATGTTCGAGCCTATCCATGGATCCGCCTTCGACATCACGGGCAAGGGTGTCGCAAACCCGGTCGCGACATTCTGGACTGCTGCAGAGATGCTCGAGTGGCTTGGCGAGAAGACTGCTGCCGACAAGCTGATGCAATGCGTCGAACGCGTATGCGAGTCCGGTGTACTGACAGCCGATCTTGGTGGAAAGGCTACAACCGTTGAAGTAACCTCCGCCGTTGTCGAGGAGATCAAGCGTTTGGCCTAGTTTTTCTCCCTTTTTGTATCATTATATACCTCGCCGCGAAGTTATGTCGAAAAATAGAATAGAATGAACGTATCCATGACTCCAAAGAAAAAGATGAGCCCTCAACGTCTTGAGCATCTCCACCAAGACCTTGATCGTTCAATCCTCTTTTCTCGTTCCTTTCGCCTAAGCACCCATTCCTCTCGTTCCTTCAGCGACTCGAGCCGGTGTTTGTCTCTCCCGCGCTCGGGAAATTCCTCAACGGCCATGGCTTGCGAGATTCTTTCAAGAAGCTCAACGATACCAATCACAATCGGGACGAGAAGGATGAGTCCGGCTGCATATAATTCGTCCGAGTATCGGTCTAGTAGAGCGTACATTGATTCCTTCATGTGCAAAGTATGGGCGTAACTAGTATTATGGGGTTGTACGCGGGGCTTGTCTGCATGGATGAATGCGCCATGGTTGATTTCGAAAGCCGAAGCCGGTTCTGATCCTGGGTTTGCTTGGGTGTTTTGAAGGAGAGGCTGCTGTAGAGAAGGACTTGAATCCAGGAGGCCAGAGTGGTTGATCGGAATAGCGAGAGAAAGCGCCAGCGAAACGAAGTTGAGGAGGATAAGGGCCCTCATGTTGGCGCGGGCAGCCTGGCTGCAGCAGGACTGGGAGCCTGGAGGAGAGAAAAACGAAGGCCCTGAATTAGCTGCATGGGTTAAGCTTCTCTCAGCTGTACTTATGTGGATTTTTCGAACAGACGCTACCTGGCTGACGGGGCGGAATTAGCTTCACTGCTAAAGTGACTGCTTGGATGGGTGAAGAGGCCCCAACGGCCCCGTGGAGCTTGCAGCACGCGGATTGGCCGCTACGTTTCAGCACTGCTCTAGCAACATTAGAGACAATATTAGACAAGAATTCGTTGAATTTCCAGTTCCCACCTCCGAAGAGGTCAACTACTCTGTATAAGGTTGATTCTCGCTCCCAAACCTAATTCACATTTAACGTTCAGGATCATCGCGAGCCTCCGTGTTGCCACCGCGCTCGGCAACTCCTGCCTGCATCGCCTTCAGATGCTCCCATTTGTATGTATCCTCCCCCAAGCTCCACGCCATAACACCTCCCAGCTTCTCGGCGTCCACAATCTCCTTGAACTTGCGGGTAATTAATTCGGGGGTGTCCCAGGTCCAGAACAGGTTGCTCTTTACATCCATGTAGTACTGGCCGCCCGCTTCCTCGTCGGTCTTGCCGTCCTTGAGCGCGCTTTGCAGTGAACCTTGAATCGACGTACCCTTACATTCGCCGTAGTTGGAATCACAGTTGGCTCCACAGTAGTCGTCGCCCGAGCCACTGTTGACGTTAGCAAACTCTACTACTTTCTTCAAGGAGCGGACTCCGAGACTTACCAACTTCCGTAAATGCTGCAGCAGGACCCAGCAGGGCACTTGGTTTTGGCCTCGAGACCACATTTCTGGTCAGTCGACACCTTCAAGTCTTGCGGCGGTGGAGCCATGTTCTTCGTCTCGAAGGTAATAGTGCCCGACTTCCCGTTGTCGTCTCCGTTGGCGGCCTCCATCTCCACTGTCGGACATCCAATGGGGTGAGTGTCGCAATCTGCGTTCTCTTGGGTGGTGAACCATTTCATATAGTAGGCAATTCCAAGGTTGAGCTTCTCTGGCGGCGCTCCAATTTCAAGATACGCCTTGATAGTATCGTGCGAATCAACGACGCTAGAATGGTGCTTCGTCACGTTGTTGCGGCGGTTCATCAAGTCGTAAGCCATCACGTTGACAAAATCCACAGACGGCCAGATCTTGGGTCCGTTTTCCTCTGTGTACGCGATCATATCCTCTCTTTTACCCGGAGTCGCGATAGTCAGGAGTTTCTCCTTGCCGATTGCCTTGCGAAGAGCCTGGATGAACAGCGGGAACGTCTCGATCTCGCCCACTTTGTCCTTGTTTGGGACCTTCTTGTAATCTTCCCCATTTCCACCAGGGTACTCCCAGTCGACATCAACGCCGTCAAATCCATTGTCATCCAGCATCTTTGCAACGTTCTTCGCGTACCGTTCCCGGGAGGCCTCATCCTTTGCACCCGTCGAGAAACCCTCCGTATCACCCCATCCACCGATCGCAACCAGGACCTTTGTGTCAGGCACGAAACGCTTGCGCATGGTTTCGACTGGCTCAAAGGGCTTGAACGACGACCCTGAGTCCGTGTTGAAGTCAGTGGATTTGGCAAAACCCATAATCGCATGCGTAATGCCCTGCGTTGTGTTGCTGCCAGGAAGGCCATCGGTGTGATATCTGTTAACCAAATTAGCTGACACCGTACTCGCCTCCATCTCCGCTTATGAAGGGGGAGTACTAACTGATCGATATACATCGCAAAGCGGAGACCCGCAACGCACTGAAGGGCCGCCAGGGCCAAAGCAACGGGTTTTAGCATCATGACGCCGATTTTCGTTCCCGTTGATCTAGAAACTCAATAAAAAATAATAATCAAAATAGTTCGCAACACTGAATAGCCAAGGTCGCAAGAAGACGGAGTTATTTAAAACCTCCCACAGACTAAAGCAGCTCAAAGCGCTCCAAGCTCAAAGAGATCACCAGGTGTCAGGCAGGATAAACGAACGCATAGGGGCTGAAACACAAATAAGTAACACAGGAACAGAGACAGGGTCAGTTCGTAGGTCAACAATCGTTCATGTTTGGCCATTGTCTCGATGTCATCTGTTGTGAGGAGGAATGTGAGGTAGGTATGCCAACATTCATAGGTCAAGGCCTGGATAGGCTAGTATGCAGATCGATTCATACCCAGCATTGATGGCAACAATCAGGGCCTTGCATTCCATGTCTCGGAATGCGAATTTAGGGCCCGGATCGAATTAAGGGGCTCGCCAGTCGCCCCTTGTTATTCTACTAACCCCAGTCAATCCTAGGGCAAATGAATTCTTGCTGGCGTAATTCTCAGAATATAATCCTTGGAACCTGGAGATCTAAAGTGCCTATAGCATATCCCGGGGGTCATGAACACTCAGCTCCACAACTTTACTAAATAAATGTTAAAAGCAGTGAATAATTAACCGGGTTCCAAATATGAATGTTCATTATAGATATAGTAAAAATAACAAGCAAAGGGGTATCTCAAATACAGCGCCTCAGTCCCAATGCCGTCGTATAATCGGCCGAGCAGGATCCCACGGCCCCGAGACAACATTCTTATACTTCTGGAGGCTGATGAGCCACCAGCTGCAACCACCCATTGTTAGTGCTGTTAAAATGCTTCCCAGGAATGATCCAATTATCGCACCCATCCATCCACCTCGTAATGTGATCCCAACTGCTCCGCCGGCGAACATAACCAGCGTCAAGGTGAGGAATATGTGCCCAGTCCATGAAATATGACGCAGCTGGCGCCGAAAAATCGGAAATAGACCGAAAACTTCAATAGAGAATAGCATCAGGCTGAACACATGTGTTGTTGACGGGAGACGAGAGGCCAGCACCGTCGACGCCATGACCGCTGCATTTGTGGACAGAGATGCAGGGAATTTGGTGGCGCCCGCGCCCTCCCCGCTTCCGTAGTCGAAGGAGAATATGTTCATGATCAACAACCAGCAACTCATGGCCCAGATAGAGTCACTGGCAGTCGATTTTGTAAGGGACTTTAGGATAGGACTCAGCCCAAGCAGCGAGAAGTAGATGAGAAAAGCTGACTTCACTGTGGATAGTCGTTGCTTGTTTCGCGAGAGAAATGATTGAGGCTGCCAGCCTTGAAAATGAGAAGGCCCTGAAGGGCCATTTGTATATGCTGGAGGAGAACCTGGAGGAGGCGAGCCCGGATCTTGCGCGACAAAAGAATCAGCGCTGAGTCCTGTGCTCTGCCGTCTCAAAGGACCCGGTTCATTTTGTGCCATGCTCAATCCGAGGCCATGGACATGGTTTTCTTTCTGTCCATTCGCCCGTTGCTGGTTTTGTGGGTTCACGGAGCTCATCATGGAACTGGAACTCGATCCGTCATCCCCCTCCATCGCATTATCCGTAGCCCTCCGATTCTCTGAGTGTTCTGTAAACGCCCACCAGTCCCATAGAATCCAACCGACAGCCGTTCCAACACTTCCCCAGCAAACGACCGAGACCGGGCTTACGCGGCCTTGGACAATTCCAACGAAGCAGCAGACGAAGATGGCCACAGAACAGACATGTTGTACAATAACGGTCGAGTCGGCCACTAGCGGCCAGAAGTCGTAAGGACGCACGCGGGGGTTTCTCTGCAGGTGATCGAGGAACGTCTCGGTGTCGGTGTAATTATCAGGATCTATTTCCCCGAAGTTAGTAGGCGCGGACGGAAGGACATAATCACATAATCCCAGCGTTTATATGCATACATGACTGTTTTACCCATAGCAATTTCTTCCAAGCACCCTTCCGCCTTTTCCGTATGCCTGTTCCTCGTAGTTTGCGGTTCTCCTTTCGCGTAGCAGCGCCCGGCACTGCAGGCGGCGGTCGCAGGGCCGCAACGGAAGCAGCAGTGCCAGTAGTCCCGCTCAGGGAACGGAGCGGATCCTCATAATTCGAGCTACTGGGTCGACTCCGGAGAAGGGAGGGGGAGTAGTATGCGTCTTCAGGGGCGAGGCGAGTGGGATCGGGGAGCGCGCGTTGTTCCGCCGATGGATATTTCAGCCCGCCTGTGCGGTTCGGGTGGGTTTCAACAGGGACTGGAGGGGGAACGGGGGGCGGCGAATCAGGCAGAGAAGGCATTGAGGTAGCCTTATCGTTATGCTCGAAGCATGGCGGTCAATCTGGGATAGAAGTAGCTCTTGCGATCGAAATAGACGGAGCAGAGGCGGGCGGGAAATAAACTTGTCACTAAACTCGGGGGTTGTCCGTGCGTGGTTTAGTGCTTTCCGTTTCTGGAATGGTGTTGATAGAGCCAAGTTGTCATCAAGATCCCGCCGGATTCTTATCATTATTTCTATGTATACAATATTGTTCGTACTAGTAGTTTCTCGCCTAGCCTCTATGAGTTTACGACTCGGGAATGTGACTTCAATGGTCAGGGTCTCCCCAATTTCCCTGGCAATATCCTGAGCTTGCCGTACAAGAAGCTTGAATTCGCCCTCACTCCACACGAATATATAATGATGTTTTGGCCGTGAACCAAATTGACTGGAAAGAATCTCCACTTTGATATTTTGATAAAATATGCTGTAGAAAGGGCACGCTCTCACAAAGAAGGCCTTGCTCGTTTTATATTCTTTCAGAGGGAAATCACCAACGTGTTGTAGTTATCGTAGGTTTGATGACAGCTAGTTTGGAAAACAGCCGCGGGCTTTGGGTTGATTGCGGAGGAGGCCCATTATTGTCACTGGCTGGATGAATACGAATATCAGAAGACTTCGCACCAATGTCAGTGGTGTCGCTATCAAAGCCATCGTCATCGTCAGCGTCCGATCTTTCGGCTTGCTTGGTTCCATGATGCCGTTGGACCATCCAACGGACGGATACCGTTCTTGCGTGAAGCGATCGGAAGAACCTACTCCTAAGAAGTATAAGCAAGAGTAAATCAGGGGGATGCTCTGCTGGATCTGGACGAAATGAACAGTTACTTAATCCTGTCCGTTTGTTTCGTCGGATCTGTCTCAAGCCTTGGCGCAGTTGATGGATGGGAACCGGCAGATTCGATTTATCACATCTGGCGTTGACGAGGGATGTTGCTACTTTGAAAAAGAAGAGACTTCTAAAGATATCGGAAATGGAACTGCTCTTGGAAGCCAAGCCAGCAAAAGCCTAAGCAGCAAATAGTAGCAGCCACTTCAGTCTTACAGGCCGAACAAGAAACTTAATTCGGAGGCAACTCATGCCACGCACCCGAGCTTGAACGCTCCCTTTAGGGGCGACAGATAGTCAAACACCTTCTCTATGGATTTTTATGATTGTTGTCCTCTACCCCTGGTAGCTGAAAGATAAAAGTCAAAGGCTTTTCGCGGGACCATGTAAAGATATAGCAAATGATGGCGCGCTGAAACAAAAGCCTGAAAATACGGGAAAAGAATCTAAAAGAAAAGAAAAGCAAAGAAACACATTATCATGGAGTAAGTAGTATTGTTTTGTATACAAAAATGCGCTCGCTGAAATGCTCTGTGAATCTGGCCCGCAGAATAAGACAAAATCAAATCTGGCAAGCGTAATAATGATTGGGATCAGGATGCATAAAATGCCAACATAATCGACGGGTATCAAACGCTCAAAAGTTATTTAGAGGTGACTGATGAGTGTCCCTCCATCTAAAAAATGCCCGTGCTCAAATTCCATTAGCAGGCGTATGCTCGTCAATGCTGTTTCTGCGGCCCCAATTGACTGGCTTCCGACGAAGGAATGCGCCGACTGCGCCGATATAGCCTTCGTGGCGGAGGAAGTACGCTTGTTTCTCGCCCTTGGACCAGAAACGGATAGCATATGACAGCGTGTTCATCGTTTGACGGTGTCCACGAATAAAAGATCCACCGAAGTAGATATGCTGGACTTGGTGCTTCTCAGACTGGAGGTAGGCGATTTGTCCGATGTTGTTACTGGCAAAGTTAGTGATGGTCGTTTTGTACCGGGAATGGCTTTAGCTTATTACCTGATGGCATATAGTAGACTCCGGCTCATATCCTCATGTTTAAACATCAAATCGTCGTCGGCAGGCTCTGTTCCATTCTCCGTTCCCCCTTCGTTTTCCTTGTGTTGCGCCTCGCTCTGTAGCCGGAATACCTTTCCGAAAGTGCTTGCAATAGCGGTGCTCTTCAGACCAATCTTGCCGTAATCCATGCCATAGATGTCACCGACTAGCATGTCCACTCCGCTGTTATCTCCTCGGTCCGCCATTGCCAACATGTCGTCAAAAGTTCGGGCACCTGTCAATAACGACATGATACCCCAAAACGTTCCACCACCTAGGTGAGTGCCCCCAACACGTTGGAATTGTTTTGGCCCTGACACTTTGATCATGGAAACACCGGAGCCGATGTTTACTAAGAGGTATGGATACACATCCGGTCGGGCCTCGGCAAATTGCATCGGCTCGGTTTCACTATATGTAAATATTTCGTTCGGTATTTCGGTGATGAAAAAATCAAGCCCTAGGTAGAAGTCAAATTAGCTTTTCGCTCTCCCGGTTGTAGTTTCCATGGTAGATAGGCCATACCCGTGATGAGACATTCCATTTCATCTTCTCGCATGATGTTCACGTTTAACGTCTCCTTGAGTTTGTCGTAATATTTGTAGGCCCCGCCACCAGTAGCGACGACACATAGTTCCTCTTTGGAGCCCCCATTGAGGCCCCGGTGCTCTTCCTTGAGTTGTTTGATGAATTCCAGGCAAAGGTGTATCCGGTCGGTCTCGAAGTTAATAAAGTTCAACCGCCCGCCATTGTCTGGCGAGTCCAGTTCGCGTGTGAAGTAGACCAGTTTCGCTAGCGAGCCTCCAATCTATCGAGCATCACAGTTAGTTGTCAGTTACACAGTGTGCTTCGTTGACGGTCGGCAAAAACGCGATTGCGGGGAGAGTGCAAGGTGCGGGGAACCACGGAGGCAAGAAAAAATCCAGGGATCTTACATCGACGGCAACATGGCTCACAACGCCGGTGTGGTGAGGCAGGCGAATGTCCTGACCCTCGTAATGGACGCCATCAGTCCTTACAGGGCTTTTGGAACGGGGGTCATCGTCGACGATAAAGGCACCCTTGACATTGATCTTGACAGATCCTGGGTTGGTAATGGCTTGCTCAAGCCGAGGGGTTCGGGCGGGATTTGTGTCCTCGGAGGACATGGTGCTATCGCGACAGGTCTGGAGTCGAAATTGAGGAAGAATTGGCGTCGAAGAGCAAGTACTTCAACTGGAGCGCGGAATAAGATTATAAAAGAAGGAGCCCAGCTGATGTTCCTTTTCCATGTCAATGTCGGCGGTATGGAAGTTCCCGTGATGGTCCGTACGGCGTATATCTCCTTCTGCCCGGAATTTGTTGAGAAGCTTGGGTGGAACCAAACTGAGCAGGCCGAGGATAAGCTGTGGTCTAATCAGCGGGCGGCACTCTAATTCCAAAGAGTAACCGGTCAAGCTTCCCGGTGTCGTTTGCATCCTCTGGCAGCCTCGGGCTTTATTTCAATATGATCGCGGCTGACTCTGAGAGACGAAAATGACGTCTGCCAATTATTTATCGGTAAGGCTGCGTTTATCCTCAGGCATCGACTCTCTTCCGTCTCCATTATTATGTACATGGCTACTTCGTACATCGGCAAAATCATTGAGAAGACGGGCATTAGAAACACCGAGACGGTTAAAATTATCCTACCAAGATGACTACACTGGTATTTACAATATAATCAAACAAATTTTCTCAGTAAAAGTAGTGGATTCTTTGGTCTCGCTTCCACTGTCAGGTTGTACCGTGAGGTGCACGTATTGGGATATGGATGGCCGAGGGCAATGGAGTAACGGACTTTTTTTTTAAAAAATTTTTACCTGAGAATGCTGTTGGTCAAAAAGTCCAGACACTGTAATGAATTTTGGTTTGATGTATTCAATAAGCCTTCAGAGTTAGACTACTCATGTTCATCTTGCAAACGCATATACGCATGTACCCGTATCTGCCACGCCCAACGGAGGAAACAGAAGATTGGAACCCGGAAAGGTCGCGACCTCTTTAAACCAAGCCTTTGACAATCATTCTATTTCCCTTCTGGACCGTGTTGGTAACCCCGTTGTTCTTCGGAGTCAGCAATTCCTCTGGAGCACCACCTCACTTCATTTATGGCAACCTGACTGTAGCATAGAAACTCGGTGTATAGCTTCATATCCTGTCACTCATCAACTTGGTTTGACAGCTATGTGTGCAGTACTAACTCCTTTCAATTATATCTACTGCTGTCCCACTGTGAAGTAACCTACTACAGCGACCTAACCCCCCACAAAAATAATCTGAAAGAGCATGGTTGTTGTGTTTGTTTGTAGCCAGATTAAAAACATGCTCACCTCAGTAACCAAATTCAACCTGTCATGCTCAGTGAAATTTCTTCTCTTTCACCCTGGTGTTGTGTTTTTCTTTCGCGTAGGCGTGGTTCTACCCACCTTCTCTCCTTTCCCCCATCCCATCTTCCTTCTACCTTTCCTCACACCATCTCTGCTCGAACTCTGACTCGAGCTTGATTCCTCAAACATCCACCCAAGTAAGTCATTTGCATTTTCACTTTTCTGACTACTTAAATGTCCTGCCTCGTCATTTAGTTTGGAATGCTGACTTTTATCTCCCGTCGGAAGGGCCACCCTTCCAGTCATCATGGATGACACTGGCAACTTCGAGGTGTCTTCGGTGAGAGACGCCCTCGCAGATGTCACCAATGATCAAAACAACAAAAACATCGAGGCTGCTGTCATAGCTCGTGAGAGAGGCTGGATTGCGCCTGAAGCTTTGGACTATGACAAGTACAAGTTCGCACCTGCGGATAAACTTGCAGAAGGTGGTGAGAGCCTGCAGGAAGAATCTGTCCCTGAATGGGCGGCAAATGCTGCGAAATACGAATGGAATGACGAATATGGTGATGTTGGCCCAAAGAACCCCAGGCTCGAGGAACAGCTGTTCCGTAGTGAGTTCATCAACCGAACCGGCCTCAAGATTGGAAAGTGAGTGCACCCCCTGTGTTACTCTTCATTGGATATACTAACAGATCATAGCTTGCGAAACATCGAGGTCATTGCCGAGAGTCACGAGAGACCCAACCCAATCAAAAGTGTAAGCATCATCCTTTCTTCCATCGTGATGCATTCCGCACTGTGATAGTGACTCTATGCATAAAGTTCGACGACGCGGGTATCCACCCCATCGTGCGCGAGAACATTAGTCTTTGCGGCTATGAATTTCCCACTCCCATCCAGGCGTACGCTATCCCTGCAGTTCTTACCTCGCACGACCTCATCGCCATAGCTCAAACCGGTTCGCGTCCATCAAAAATCCATATTTGCTGTCTTGCTAACCCTACCAGGCTCGGGCAAAACGGCTGCATTTTTGATCCCAGTTCTTTCTCAGTTGATGGGAAAGGCGAAAAAGCTGGCAGCACCACGCCCTAACTTGGTTGCTGGGTTTGACCCGAGGACTGATAGCGTTCGTGCTGAGCCACTTGTCCTTATTGTGGCACCAACTCGCGAGCTGGCCACTCAGATTTTTGATGAGGCTCGGCGCCTTTGTTATAGATCGATGCTTCGTCCCTGCGTGGTTTACGGCGGTGCTCCTGTGCGCGACCAGAGAGACGAGTTGCAGAAGGGCTGTGATATCCTCATTGGAACCCCAGGAAGGCTCTTAGATTTCATGGATAAGCCGCATATACTCTCCTTGCGTCGTGTAAAGTATGATGCCCAGGAAAACGTGCAACGAACACCTTTAACCATACATTTAGGTACACCATCATCGATGAAGCTGATGAGCTCCTCCAGTCGGACTGGGAGTCTGATTTCACCAAGATCATGTCCGGTGGAGGTAAGCTACTTTTCCTTCTCTCCCAACGCCTACCCCGTACTAATAATAAACACAGACATGAATGAGGATGCTGACCACAGATATATGATGTTTTCGGCGACTTTCAACAAGGAATGCCGCGTGCTCGCTCGCAAGTTCCTTGCAGACGACCATGTTCGCGTTCGTATTGGTCGCCCCGGAAGCACTCACATCAATGTGGACCAGAATGTATGTCTTCAAGGTGGATAGAGTCCCATGACGTGTTGCTAATAAACTACCTTCTTTCTTTTTCTTGATAGATTGTTTACGCAGAGCCCCACCTTAAGAAGCAATGCCTCTACGACTTGCTTCTTGCTATGCCCCCTTCTCGCACCCTTGTTTTCGTGAACTCGAAGCAACAGGCGGACCTTATTGATGACTACCTCTACAACCTGGGCCTTCCTAGTACTTCGATTCATGCTGACCGTACTCAGCGCGAGCGCGAGGATGCTTTGTAAGTTGGCACTCACCCTCAAAATGATACATCAAATGCTCATTCCACGTAGGCGTGCTTTCCGCGCCGCTAGATGCCCAATCTTGGTAGCCACAGGTGTTTCTGCTCGTGGTCTAGACATCAAAAACGTTATGCATGTTATTAATTATGACCTCCCCAGCTACATGCATGGTGGGATCACCGAGTACATTCATCGTATTGGTAAGTAAGCATTGTTCACTTCGTTCCTATTTAGGGCCAGAGAAAGGCTTAACATCTACTAGGGCGCACTGCGCGCATCGGCAATGAAGGTCTCGCCACCTCGTTTTACAACGAAAAAGACTCCGACCTTGCACCCGATCTCGTCAAAATCCTGATCGAAAGCAAGCAGAATGTGCCCGATTTCCTTGCTGATTACAAGCCGGAAGGTGAGGTGGTGGACTTCCACGACGACGATACCGATGACGAGGGAAACGAAGAATACGGAGCTACCGACAATGGCGGGAATACCGGCGGTTGGGGTGGTATGGACTCTACTCAGAATGAAGCCGCTGCAGCTCCATCCGGCTGGGAGTAGTTTATCTTTGTTATCTCGCTAGTTGCGCAGTCACCGGCCGAGACTATGAAAGGTCTGCCAGACATGGAACGACAGTCCTCTGTCTTTCAGTAAAGTGAATGGTTCGATGATGGTTGATGATGTTGCGCTAGATTTAGTTTGTTTGCTCTTTTGTTTCTTGATTCTGATAACTGGATTAAAAAGCCCAAGGCCTCCTGTCTCTGTTCGACTTGGAGAGATTCAGTTTAGCAATCTAATAACGCTAAGTCTTTTGAACAGTCCTTTTCTCAATAGAATGCAGCAATGTAACTTCCTCGTTGGTATTGGTGGCTATGGAGGCCGTTGCTTCCACTTAGGGACAGGCGATGGTACGGTTGGTACCTCACAGTATGGGAGACTTGGAGCCCATCTCAATACCACACTCCCTGCCCGCTATCAGGCGCCTCACTTATATACAAGGTATTCCTAACGTTCCATATTCAGCACCTTCAAGAGCCCGTCGGATCCAGTCAACTGAGGACGCCACTATGAGGCCATTGGTATCCACCAACCAGGCGGTCCTAATCTGGATGTGCCTCATTGCAGTACTGAGTCCTCTCCTTTTTACCCTTGCTGTGGAATTACTTCCACCGCCGCCGATACCTGCCGATTTCACTGCTACATTAATACATAACTATACCGTACCGCGAAACCATAGTACTGCCCTGGTGGTCGATTCATTTACCGATCCAGAGCATAACGACCTCGGATTTTGGCACGGCCCCAGTACCAATTTGGTCAGCGAGCCTGGCAATGGCTATATCCGTCTTTTCCCTACAGATCCAGATCAAAACTACCACACGGAGCTTGGTCCCGCGACATGTTTCGATATGCGTCCTTACCAGAATATGTACCTTCATATAGTATTCTCCGGGTCTACAAAATTCACCGTCTCCTTAAACCAACACAATGAGAAGTGTGATTCCCGCCGAAGCCCCTTCCTACAGACGTGGGACAGCATTGAAACAGAGCGCTATGCACGGGGAAACGACATATATGTGCCACTAAATCATTTCGAGATCGACCAGTCCCGGACGGTTTCGATTTCGTTCCATGGGTTTTTCTCGGAAGAAATGGTGACGCTGTACAGGGTGGAAATCGTGCCGGAGCTCCCAAAGGGGTTCTATGTGCCCCCCAAACTGGAGACCGGAAAGCTTTTCTTTCACTGTACGAAACCGAATTCTTTTGCGTTCGGGATTGACGATGGAATGCCACACTTGGTACAGGACGTCATAAAGATCTTGGAAGAGGAAAAGATCTTGGTTACCTTTTTTGTAGTTGGCGCTGGGCTCCGGGACAAGGAAGCCAATTTCACGGATGTGTACAAAGAAATGCTGCAAAGAGGTCATCAAATCGCCCTACATTCGGATACACACCAGCAGTGAGTGTAACCCCAGTCAATTAAGGACGACACTGACATCTCAAAAAGGATTGAAGGTCTCGACACCGTCAAGGGTATCGACGAGGAGATTGTCCACAACGTAGAGACTTTTCAAAGACTGCTTGGGATTGAATGTACGTGTTTATTGTTTATAACCTTTTCGTGAAAATCTGCCTACCCTCATCTAGTAGCAACATGGCAGCTGACGTGAATAGCTCGTTACTTTCGTCCGCCCTACGGCACCGTTGGTGCGAGAACCCGGCAGCGGCTGGCAGCGTACATAAAAGATCCTTATGTGATCAACTGGAGTGTTGATGTGGAGGACTGGTTATGGGCAGAGAGCAAAACGCCGGAGCGACAACGTGATGCGTTCTTCCGAGACGTGGGCCGAGGAGGAAATCTCGTCGTTATGCATTACCTGAACTCTACAACCGTCCAGTACTTCCGAGAGTTTATCCGATTCGTCAAGAGCCTCAACGTCGATATCATGCGAGTGGACCAGTGCTTGGAGGATCCCAAGAGTCCCCCATTTGATCCTAGCCGGTACCGTGAACGGGGGACCGGGCGATACAGGATTCAGTCGAATAGGAAGCCTGGGGACAGTCATTACCAGGATCCGACAGGACAAGTTTGAAGGAGAGTTTTTGTCATTTTGTTTTGACTTGAATTATTCTACATGTACAGGCAACAGAATCAGTGACCAACGCGGAGTTGTAAAACACTCATTAGCAACCACATGGCTAGATCTGATGTGTTAGAAATACAGAAATCGATGCTTTTGGAGCGTCAAATTTATTTCGACCCGCGAAAAGAATAGAAATCAGATCATCGTCCAAAGTCTGGCCGAGCACATTTAGGTGCCTGCTTTACCATCTTCTCTATTTTATTAATGACCCATCCAGACCGAGCATCGGAGGAGCTCGACCCAAGTCGTGGCGTCGCACCGGTATAACATTTCCCACCGCGCATGACGAATTGCACACAGTCGGTGGATTTTTCGCAGTAGGACTGGCATTCCTGGAATGTAGATGCTAACAATTGTTCCTTGTCACTAAGGTTATCCCAGCCATCTCGGACGTTGGAGAGTTCGGGAAAGATAAGCTCCTTGAAAACGTCGCTATGCAGGAGAGGTTTTGAACCCTATACAGTTGAAAAAAAATGTCATCAGCCAATTGAGCACGGGGGAAAAAGGGTGGGTATGGTGTATAATTTACCTTTGCTAGCCTCCGTTGCTCAAAGTCGTGCAGAAACTTGACATCACTGGGTGACAAGTGGTGGAAAGCGACAGCTGGGAAGCACCACGGTCGTCTGTAGAACGCGGTTGTGAACTCGTCGAGCTCCCCGATATTGGTGTTCTGAAGAATGGGCCATGAGAATGTCAGGTCTACGCCGACGTTCGAGAGGACTTTCCCTAGCACGCAGTCCCCGGCCCAATGGGCATCGGTGTACTCGTGCAGTTCGACGGAGTTGTCGTCGTATTCATCCACCGCGCGCTTCATTGCCGGGTTTGAGATCATGAAGCCCGAACCGCCGTGCGCGAAAATGACATCCGCGATTTGGGTTTCCGTACCGATGTAAAGCGGCTTAGAGGCGTCGAAGCGCTCTAGCCATGCGAGGAGGGTTGGCCACGAGTAGTATGTGTCTGCCTCCATGAACACGTACCATTTGGCGTCTGGCTTGCGCAGGTAAGCTTCCTTGACCATGGGAAGGAACTTCCATTTATCTAGCTTCCAGCCTGGGTTGTTCGGTTTGCCAATGGCGGAGTTCGCCTCGTCGGCAAAGTCTTGCGATTCCAGACCTTTGCGGCCGTTCTCTTGGAGACGGTTGTAGATTTGGAAGTCTGCGACTGTGTCTTTCACGATGGGGTCGACGCCGCGGAGTGCATCGTGGATTTTGACCCCGTTGATTTCCTCTTCAAAGTCGGAGAAGATGACGTAATTGGGGATGCAGCGGAGGGTCGTTTGGAAATGCACAGGGACTTTCTCGAGGGCCTCTGTGACGCCAGTTTTCATAACAACGAGGACATCCTCAATCCCCGGGAGTGAGGGACACTGGCTCTTCTGGTTGGAACTGCCGTGTGCATTATGTGAGGACGTGGTCGTCGTGTCGGGGACGGTTCCGAATGTGAAGTGGTAAATGAGGAAAACGGCGAGAAGCGTTGCGACCACGGCGATACGGCGACGGATACCGCGGTGGTAACTCATTCTTCCTAGCAGTGAAGTTTTTGCGAGACTTGATTATACGTAAACCGGCCGAACTTCGAGATTTCCATGCATCTTTGGGTCGCCTCCTCTGTATCCTTCTCTTTCTGCTCTCGTGTCGCCGGCGTGGGTGCGAGGTATAGATGTAACTCAGCGCTCGGTCGAGGGGGGAGGATGGAACGGTGTTTAAAGGAGCGACGAGGAATTGGCGAGAAAAGAAAACGTTGCCAGATGGACGGGTGAATTCAGAAAGGGCGGAGAGAAGATCGACGTTGTCGCTTGTTCTTAAAGGGAGAGAGTATGGAGGATCATCGGGCCACGCCTCATAGCGAGGGGAAGCTTTCGAAGATCTGAGGAGCTGTGATGACGCGTTTAGTCCGTTTCACAAGTAAAGAAAGAGCCCATGGGCACTGTCAGCTTCTGAAACTGGGCCAAAGTGGAGCAAGACAGCGAAAGATTGGGACGAAGAAAGAATAAACGATCGAGGCTAAGTCGACAAGTGGGCACTTTGGCTTAGTGCGAGACACCGACAAGGGGGAATGAACAGTGAACAGCACTCAGCCGAACTCAGTGAGAAGGCTATCAGGCTGACAGATAATTCGGAGTCGACCGCTGGCCATTGTTATTGCAGCAGGTGAGCACAAGAGCCTTGGGAATGCCGATCACTGGGAAACTCTGTCCATCTCAATAAATTCCGGGTTGATTCCAGGTGAAGAGCACGAGGAATGAGAGGTCAGATTAAAAATGGGGCGGCGCTGGATCGAATAATGATGATTGATGGCCTGATGGCCTCAGGACAAAGATAAGCATGCATAATCTTGTGTATTACATAATACATATAATGCACCCAACTACAGTTATACGTAATGTCCGAGCATGTGATCAATTTTTAATAGACGACCTTTTACAAGCAGGAAACTTGATAAATTGTTAGGCAAATGCTACCATGCAGATAAACACCCAAATAACAGTACCATCGGTGCGATGTTCTGCGAAGTAGATCGCTGTAGATTAACTATACGTCTGTCGGGCAACCCCGCTCTTGTCCCAAGGTTTGCCCTGGCCTGACGTTTCAGTTAGCCCTAAAACCCGCTTCCTCACCTCTGATGGGAATAAACTTCAGAAGCAATAAAACCAGGCTAGATCATATGATAAACTATAAACACGTCACTACACGTAGTATCATGGTCGGCAGATTAAAACAACCGAGAAGATACATTTAGCGGTGCTTGGCCATGAGAGGGGACATCGAATACTGATACCTGAGCCCACGCTGGATGAGACGTGACTCCCAGGTTATCAGTAGACAAGATCCCTTGGCCATCAGACACCAAAATATACTCTGCTCCAATAGCGATGATATGCTGTAAACGGACATTATCGTAGTTGTTGTCGAGGTGCCACAAGGTCTCCTGGCAAGCATGGTGGTCGATGCAGTCTTGAGTGTATGAGCTAAACCAAGAGTATGTGCCCGCACTGCCGATGTTGATATTTTGGCTCTCCGTGATGATAACTGCCCAGGCCTCGTCGCAGCCGTTGAAAGTTCCACCACTGCAGGTATAGGCTGGATCCGAATCATAGAGACCGACTTGGTTGTTGAACGGTGCTGGTGGTCTAGGGTTAGGCTGGTAGTAGGGCGGCTCTGTTTGGATGATGGTGGTGAAGATATTTTGGGCGCGATGGAAATTGTATTGATAGAATACGCTGTGCTCTGAGGATGTGCCATAGAGCCAAGTAGCAGAGGTACTTTCGATCAACATTCCACGAGCGACATATATACTAACCTGAGCCTAGTTTTAAGTTAGTAGGAACGGCGCTTGGCTGTGGCTTGGAGCGAGACACAAACCATATCATTGTAAGCATTATTGAGGTCAGGGTCACTGGGAAATTTGGTGTTAGTAAACAGTAATCTAATATACCGATATCATAACTTCCAGCAGGACGGGAGACGGGCGTACTCTATCATGTGGTCAGCCACCCAGAGCCACATGTTCTCAAAATAACCTGAAGCCTCCGGCGTAAGGTGAAGCATGAGACTTGCTGCCTGGCAAGAAGCTGGATTCGTCCCAGTTGTCAAGGCGGGACATTCTTGTGGAGTTAGAGAAGTTCCAGTCGCACCACCAACGCGAGCATGAACATCTAGTACGAGACGATTGTAAGTTTACCTGCCATAAGGTGTAGGATATCCGTCTTCACATACCCCACAGTGCAGCAGAACCAGGGCTAGCTGCTTTAACATTCCATTGCATCAATACCACCCCGGCCGTGCCCCCTTTCGTCGTTAAAATTAGATCCTGCATTTCTACAGTACCCACGTCGCCTCTATTACCGATCTGGAGCATGACCCGTGGGTTACTATGGTCTTTGGGTTAGTGATGACCATTCTGTCTTTACATGAAGTATGACATACCTTGCGTCGGAGAAAGAGTCCCCAAAGGCAGCAAATTGTGACCAGGCTTCTCCATGAATTTTAGCATCTTTTGGAACCACCACTGTATCAGTCAGTATATAAGTGCCAGCATCCACGAATATAATTTTGTTTCCATCCCCGTAGTCGTTGAATGCGCGTTGGATAGCAACCGTATCATCCGTGACACCATCACCTGCGTCCAGTCAGTCAGTAAAATGAAGAGATGAGGAGTAGGCTAAAAGAAAACCAACCTCTGGCGCCGAGGGATTTAAGCTGGACAAAATCACCGATGGGCCTATCTGCATACTGGTTTTTCTTCCGCTCAAAATATGGCAGATTATTCAGGCCAGAAACCCGCTCCCCGAGTAGTGATCCTTCTCGAGGATATGAAAGAGAAGCCCCCGAAGTCCAAGATCGTGTCCCACCAGTGTATGTGGCGCCGAGGACCCAGTTGTCATAGTATCCGGGCCCCAAATACGTGGTACCAGCAGTATCCACGATGGATCCATCGATCCTAGTATTGTCCAAGACCAAACCAGTGGTACCAGAACCAGGAGTTGCAGATGCGGGTGCTAAGATTATGGCGGTAGTCACATTAGTGAATAGGGAGTCCACAAAGGAGACAGAACCAATATTGCCATCACCATCGCTATTGATAAGACGGAAACCAACATCAGCACCTTCGACGTGGAGGGATTTCCAGACCCAGGCCCAGTCCCAGATAATTTGAACTGCCGTTGAACAACCAATAAAGGTCATTCGATGAGCACTAAATTGTTGGTTTCCACCATCTTCCTTGTTAGCCCGTAGGGGTGTAGGGGCGCGGAATTGGGACTAGAATTAGCGACTCACAGAAGCCAAAATTACCACCCCGAAATGTGATGTCGGACATCATCCCGCCACTTCCATTCTCCGAGACTGCCCTAATGTCAATACCAAAGCGGTTGGATTGAAGGCGAACATACATATCCCTTGTTGTGTGGTACCAGTCGAGGCAATCAGCTCCACTTCCTGCAGACTAGTAGCTTGTGCTATTTGGTAGTGAATAGCACAGACATACGCATTCGGGTCCGTGGACGTGATGTCGATACGGAGGTTGCGGATTTGGCTGTAGAACCGTGCGGTGTTGACATAGTACTCGGCATCACCGCCATCAGGCCCAGTACCGCCCACATACTGGTTAGTTGAGAGGACTCCCAAGCCTACGAAACTGCTCGCTGCTTTGATGGTCGGCCAATTGTTTGCCTGAATGCGTTAACAATTAATGAAACTATGGTAGCGCAGGGTTAAACTTGCATCGCCAATGATTTGTGTCGCAAATAGGACTTCGATGGTGCTGGAAACGAGGTATGTCCCTGGAGGAAAGTATACGATAGCGTTCTTTCTGGTTGAGCCATTACATCCTGCACCGCAACGGTTACCGTCGTTGATAGCGGCTTGGATGGCGGCAGTGGAATCCGTTGCTCCAGTTGGATCAGCATGGTAGTCATCAACGACATTTCGGAAGACCTGTTAAGAGATTGCGTGTCAAAGCGTTTGTCAAGGTTGAAGAGGCAAGGAGCGAGAACGGAGGTGGGATAATTGGAAGACGGGCAATTTCTCTTTTATGCTCACTTTATACTGCGCGTCATCACCCCAAGGAACAGTTCCCTGGCGTCTGATGTCCTTCATCCAGAACGTCCCCTCTGCTCGCGTTGCCAGTGCAGCGGATCCAGTAGCCAATTTGCTTGCCGTGTCAGCTTCAGCGACAAGGGCTGCAGCATGTGCAACTTCTTCGGTAATCTGAAGGAGAGGAGGATAACCATGATCGTTTCTTCGGGTAAGGTTCGCACCAGTATGCAGCCTATGGGTATCATGAACAGGGTTGTCAAGACGGGCTTTGTTGAGCTTTGTCATTTGATTGAGGGCATTTCGGACCACCTCGCGCGCCTCATCAATGCTTTCTTCGGTTGCTTCATTGAGTAAAGAATGACGAGAGCTAAATCTTGGATGGAAGATAGAAGGTGATTCCTCCTTCCGCGAAGTAGCCAGAGCGTCGACAGCAAAGGCCTGCAGAAGGGTGCAAGCCCCGAGGACTTTGAGGAATTGAATTCTAACCATACTGGCACACGGGCTAGCCTATTCCCATAAGCCCCGTCGTGGATACGCCGGAGTCGAATATTTGAGAAAATTCAGAAACCGCTCTTCTAGCTGGCGGATCACCTTCCTTTTAAGAATTATACAATGCACTTTCCAACCTGGGGACGGGGGCTAAGGCAGTACTTTCCTTATATAGCAGCGACGATAAGGGCAAGGAGTGTTATTGTTACACTGCAAGCAGTCGATGCCACCCGACCCCCTTAACAGCATTCCCCTTAGCACCATCCGCACTGCGCGCACTCATAGCGTGCATGAGGAGAATCCATGGCTAATAACTCCGAAAGTGTGAGCCGTCCTCGACACGACCCTAATTAAGGCTGGAAGATATACAGTAGTGTACGTGGCCTAGCTAGCGAAGCGACAAGACACAGAGTGCCGTCCCATGTGTGACTAGTGGCGTGGAAGAAATAGTAGAGAGCCCATGTAACCCAAGCAGCATGGCTCATACCGTGAAGTTATACATGGTCAGGCCTCACCTGTCACCAGACGCGGACCCCCGCATTTCGGCGCTTTACAAAGAAATAACTCCGACGGGGCTGTTTCCCTTCTTCCGATTACTCGAGCCCTCGAGAATGTTTTTATTATTGCAGAATGAGCTGCATTTGCACGTTACGTTCTTCTGGCTGAACTAACAAAGTCCTCAATGCAGCACGGTATTTGGACAAGATCAGGCTCAATATCGCACCAAATGGAGCCCAAAGCCTCAGTATGCATAGAGATTGATAACCCCCGGATCAGCTGCCCGCAGCTTCTTATTTTGCCTTGCGAGGATCAATCGCATGACCCACGCCAATACAACAACGCCGGCCGAAAACCCAATACTGGCATACATGGCAGTCGCAAACCTCGGAGCATCGCTGTCGGGCCACAGATATGGTGTGTACACACTGGCAAGGTTGCCCAGGGTATTTGCCATTGCAATGGACACGGCTTTTTTCTCATCAGTCTGCCCTAGTGTCGCCGCAACCCAGGCAACGTTGATGTTATTGACCCCGTACGTGGCACCAACAAACAGTATCATAGCAAAGTACCGTGCCCCAATGTTCAACGTCCCGCATGCGACCGCAAATCCAACGATCGCAAGCAACTTGGAAATCGTGACGTGCCAAGTTCTTTCGTTAAAGTGGCCGGATGACCATGAAACCGCGACTGAAGTGAAGGTGGCCAGGAGATACGGCGGACAAGTGAGAACAAGGGTTATAGTTGAGTTGAAGCCAAGTGTTTCAACGACTGTTGGCATGAAATTCTTGAACCCGTTGGCAGAGAGATGAAGATTGCTCATCAGGGCGAAAACCCAACAGCGATAATCCGAGCACGCGTCTCGAAGCCCAGTCCAAACGCTTGTCCCCTCTTCTTTCTGTGTCGTGTCCCGCGCGATGCGGTCGTGAGCGAGCTGTCGTTCCTCTGCTGTAAGCCAAATAGTCTCCATTGGGGAATTTGGAAGGAGAAAGAACGCAGCGATAGCTACCGCTACAGTCACGACGCCCTGAATCAGAAACAGCCACTGCCAGCCAGCAAGACCATGCTTCTTATCCAGAGTCGCAAACACAGCAGCAGAGATGAGTCCGGAGAATGCACTGGCCAGCATGTTCCCTGTATAAAGGATTGCCATGCGGGTGGTCGCCTCTTTGCGGTTATAGAAGAGCGATATCATGAACAAGGCTCCAGAATAGAATGGTGCCTCCACAATACCAAGTATAAGCCTGCAAGCGAGCATTCCGTGGTAATCTTTTACCAGGCATGTGAGCGTTGATACAATCGCCCAGGCCATCATGAATCCAGCCATATACCACGCCGGCTTGACGCGATTGAGAATCATGTTGGAGGGGATTTGCCCAGCAAGATACCTTTGAACGAGACATGATCAGAATATAGAATTAATCACAAAACAAAAGGGATAATCCTTACCCAACAAACAGAATGCTAACGCAGGTATTATACTGCGTGCCCACCAGATTCAGGTCTTCAGTGAGACTGTTAAGTTTGCCGTTGACGAGGGCATTTCGATCCAGGAAGTTGAGAAAATACATCGCCCAGACCGTTGGCTGAAAGCAGTCAGACGACCATTGCACAACGGAAGAGGATAGATAGGCCAAACCATCATATAACAGTCAATCTTCCTGACAAGGGCGATTTCCCTGGGATCGACTTTGGCGGCTGACCCGAACTTGTCGAACTGTGGAATTTGCTCGCTCTTCTCGACATCGCCAAGATGCTCGGCATAAGGGCCTTCCTTCTCGATGACACCATGACGAGCTGGGTCTGCCATGGTAGCAATGTTTACTGAGTTGAACTTCGTAATAGAACGTCTTGAGTGGGGAGGGATAATTTCTCGTCAGTATCGAGCGACCCGGTGGGCCCTGATATACTTCAGATCTCGAGGCCTCCACGCCCCCGCATCAATAGAATCTGGGGTAAATGCAACTCTGGAAACCGCTGAATGAAAGCTGCCAGATCCGACTGGACGAGTACTCTCCGGAAACACAGCAGACCAATCGGGGCGGCCACATTTGCAGCTGGTTCTGAGGGCCGGGTTGTTTTGTCCATCCCTTTTAGTCGTAGGATGCCAGTTTTCCGAACTGTGTTCGTTTATAGCTTCTCGGAAATGCCATGCGACTTCCAGCTTCTCTAAAATTGTTCTCGGAACCTTGGACAGCATCTTGAAAGCTTCAGTAACTTTACTCTTCCAATCGGAAACTCGTATATACCCGATGGAACCGTACCCGGGGCTGGCTCTGGCAACATTCCAGCAAATAATAGGCACCAGTCAACTAATATGTTGTAAGAAAGCAATATCGTTCGGTTCTGAGGGTGGATCTAAATGGCGGACATCACGATAGAGAGAATTTCTGGGGCTGACTGACTGTATAATATAAAAACCAGTACTTATTATATTATATATTACATTCATTAAATATAGAAATCAGTGGTTAGGCCTAAAACCAATATAAGTCCGTAGATGGCAGAAATCACAAAGAAACGCGAACACGTCCGCCCGAATTTTTGCACACGACAAATTTTCCTAGGTTGGCCCCAGCTGCATGATATACAAGCAAGAGACTGTACATTAGTTAAGCTGGTCCCATGTGTACGTAATGTGATAACTGACTAAAAAGTGGGCTTTTTATTTATCGAAGATTACATTGAACTGTGGCATTTGAAAGTAGTTACTACATGACAACGGTTAGAATTTGGATCAATGATTCTTCTTGCAAGAGCGATCACAGCAGAGACGCGCGGAAATTATGTACATTTGAACAGTCAAAACAAACTCGAGCCAAAGTATCCTGTACATCACCACTCGCCCCTCCAGGAGTCGACAAATTTCTTAATCAGTCCGCTCTCAATCAACTCTACTCCCCCTTTCAACGATGGACTTGCTGCCTCGGACTTCTCCATCTCAAAAACAAGGCCCGCTCGACCGGGCATGTCGTTATCATATTTATCGGCAAAGAAGTCCAAGAGCTTAATAGCTGGGTTCTTCTGCGGGTCCTGTTCTCCTTCGCGAAGGTGTTGAACCCACTGTCTCTGGGGCAGGATTTCAAAGTCAAGCCCTGCTTCTTTTAACGCGGGGAGGAGCTCTTCCGTCCACTTGAAAGTCCTGGAGTTTTGGACATGGTAGACTGTACTCGGATCGTGCGAGAACTGTCTCAATATGGCAGAGCCTGAGACAGAAGACTCGTTAAGACTTGCCAAGTCCAGAATGGCATCTGCGACGACGTCGACGGGAAGCCAGGATGGGGTTTCGTCGAGTGCTGGCAACGCCTTCAGCGTGTGTGCTGTCTGTAGCATCAGAGGGATTGCCTCCGTAGTGTTCCATTTTCCTTTTACCGTGTCGCCAACAATCTGGCCGACTCTGAGAACTTTGGCAACCATACCGGTTTTCTCTGCTGCAGCCTGGACAATTCGCTCTGCCACAAGTTTAGACCTCGCGTAGCCCATGTCGTGTGCATGCGCGAGTTTAGGGACCGGGGCTTCGCTGATGATGGCAGGCAGTGGCGTTCCAGCAGCTGAGGATACAGAAGAGCAGAAATAAAACTGTGCTGGAGACGATCGTTCGCTAGAGAGGCATAGATTGATCAAGTTGTGGACACCCTTGATGTGCTGCGATTCAAAACTGCGTACACCTAGCGTGAAATTCACAGCCCAGGCAGAGTGTATAACCTTGGTTAGGGAGGCCCGAAGCTCACTGAGCACCGAAGGAGACAGCCCAAGACTCTCTGAACCGAGTTGAGATGGCAAGGCCACGATTTTTGAGACATTTACCATGGGCAGTGACCTTGACGCCAAGTTGGAAAGAATTCGATCGAGGGCGTTGCTTGTGCTTAATGCTCGTACAAGACAGTATATTCTTTTAACATTTCTTTTCTGCATCAACCGAGAGAGAATATAGATACCAAGAGAACCAGTTGTTCCAGTGAGGAGCTGGTTAAATCTAGTAAGCACTGCAATTAACTTATAGAAACAAGATTGGTTTTCCAAACTTACAATAACTTCCTCTGTTTCTGGCCGCTCCACGAAGGACGAGTACTTGTCGATTAATTGGGACATGACCGCTAGCTCATCTTCTTCGTTTCGTTGGTCGCCGGTGCGGAGGGCGTATAAATGCGCCGCAAGCCTCTTGATGTTTGCAAAGTCGAAAACAACGTTATGGCCGAGTTCGGTGGCCCCGATATTGATGTTTCTCTTGATTATGCCTCTTACTTTGATCGCCTGGAGGCTGTCGACTCCTGCCTCAAAGAAGTCGGAGTCCAAACCAAGTTCTGTAAAACCCAGCTCGGTTCTCAAAAGATTTAGAAGGTATTCTTCTAGTTCTGCAAGGTCCGGAGAGAGCTTTTGCGCGTCGTCTGAAGAGCCATTTTCCAGTCTTTGGTATGCGGCTTCAATGAGGTCGCTGAATTCCATATAGCAGCGGTTTCGGATCATGGTCCCTTTATCAGTCGCTGGATATGAAGAACCCATGGATAATATGATAACCATATCGCGAGATATCTGACTGAATGCCTCTGCGTTCTTGTTCGCGGCCTCGATATTAGGCCAGACAATATCGAGGATCTCATCATTGGTCATATTTTCACACTCAACACTGGGAACAACAATCAAGCCAGGCAGTGGCTTTCCCACTCCGAACACGAGATTGTCCTTCACAAACTTGCTCTGTCGAATGCGGTGCTCAATTGGTACGGGCAGTACCTTCTCACCATTGACTAAGGTGACCCGATCATCAATACGACCCAGGTACTTCCAGGCATTTGGAATGCTAGGATGCTTCAAAAATGTGTCTCGAGTACGGAAGGAATTTGGTGGGTCATCGCAATTGGAGGTGACTTTAGTTGGGAGTCCATCGAGGGCAACGCACTCGTAGGAGCCGTCCTCGAGCTCGTCCATTCTCAAAAAGGGCAAAACGCCCTTTAAAGGCCGAACGTAGTTCCACAGTTTGTCCTCAACGGGACGGTCAGACGTCATCAACTGGCCAGCTTCCGTACTACGTATCGTAACATGTTAGTATATGACATTCAGGTTTGTAGGTTTGGAAAGATAAGGCTTGAGGGGTAATACATACGCCCCATAATGGCTGATTAGCCGGACTCCCTTGCTCACAAGGTAATCTCCAAGGTCATCCGGGCAACTGCTTCCTCCAAATAGGACTTGCCGACATTTAGCTAGCTCCTCAGCTCCCCCGTCGACTTCGCTAAGGAGCTTTAGAACGTATGGTACCCCATGGAAACTTTCAGGCTGGAATGCTTCCATGGCTTCAAGGACGTTTTTGCCGGTCAAAGGCAGATTTGCATTGTAAATGGCAACGGGCTTTGCCTTGAACAAGCATCGAAATAATGTGCATAGACCATGGTTGTGATACATGGGGAGCGTCAAGAGCGCACGATACGAGTTGCTGGCGGTATAGTTGGCAATACAAGCCGAGTGCGTCTGGAAAATTGGCTTGGGAAGACCTGTAGAACCCGAGGAATGGATAATGAAAGCTAATTTCCGACTCATTTCCGGTTGTCCGGTAAACTGCAGTTCTGATGATTCGACGCATTGCGAGTACCCAGAATACTTTGGTATGGAATACGACTTTATTTCCGGCACAGCATCTTCAATCAGTGACACTGCTCGTTGTGCCGAGGGGGAATATATAATATTGCTGCAGTTGGTTTTGGCAAGCAGGTTGGCGTATGCTTCAGTGCTGAGTCGAGTAGACAGCAATAGGACAGCATATCCTAATCTGGACAGTGCAAAAAGGGCAACGATGTAGTCAAGGTTAGAAGCGCCAAGTATTGCTACGACCCGGTTTACAACGGGATCGGAGAACTAAATAAACCGTGAGTAAGTAACCCTTCGTATACAGTTCGAGGTTAGTTACCTTTGAAAGTCCAGAATCTTGCAGGATATTGGCAGATCCATTTGCAAACCTGTCCAAGTCTTGTGCAGTGTAAAACTTGTAGTCGC
This sequence comes from Aspergillus sydowii CBS 593.65, assembly GCF_001890705.1. Lineage (NCBI taxonomy): Eukaryota > Fungi > Ascomycota > Eurotiomycetes > Eurotiales > Aspergillaceae > Aspergillus > Aspergillus sydowii. The sequence goes on along the minus strand of NW_024467861.1, from coordinate 2,432,840 downwards.
TGATTCCATGTGTGCTTTGCGGATAGCCGACCAAAGGGGCACCAGGCGGATGCGGTATACGATGCAACAGGATATCATTGACCGTATACAATGGAGCCCCTACTTCCGCCGGCGGGGTTGGTGGAAGTTTTGCAAGATCGTTCAGAGTGTCTTTTCCATCGACTAAGATGCCACTACTGGTCTGGGATGTCGGTAGCATTGTTGAAAGTACTGGTAGATGTGTCTATGGGTCAGGTCGGGTTCGTCACCAACGCAGTAAGTCAAAGTCCGAGTTAAAATACAACAGTGCAATAAAGAGGCAGTAAAAGTATAGTCCTTTTCACATGGCTTGAGGACGACTGCATCTTGTCTCGTTCCGCACCTGGTTAGGGCTGTGCTCGGAAAAGCAGCGCGGGGCTCGGATAAGGCACCTTCACATCCGATTCGGTTGTTTTTAGTACTAGCCGGTGTCTGGCCTCACTACCCAAAATAAATTAATGGAAATCTGCGAACGGCATATGAGTTTGGGCCCGCGCCTTCGGCTGGTTGGGAATGGAAAAGTTTCCTGCGTTGATTCAGGGAAAGGGGAGAACTATCCGAGTAAACCGTAAACAAGAGGCAGGGAAGCACGGAAGAGTGAGCCCATAAATTCCCGATCCGCGCGGGGGTTATCCTCACTCTGTGAGTCTCGCTGGGCTCTTGTAGATTGTTATTTGCGGTACGACCCGAGCGGTATAAGACGAATCAGGCCGCTGAGACCGGTACTTATTTGAAAACAATCCAAGAGCGCCTTCACCATCCCGACCACCAGTCATCTCATCACAAGGGGTACACTTGGGACGATAAGATTAAATATCCCTTGTGCCAATTTATAAAACTGAAGTTTCAGGAAGGAGCAACTGGTATTCCGTACCTGCCTTGTGAGAGCTTTCAAAGAGCGGCGCGGTCCTGCCTGGAAGCTGCTCAAGCTCGTTCAATCGCTGCGTGGGAATCCGGCCATTGCAGCGCAGGCTTCGAAACATTTAATTCAACCCTCGAATGTTTGTAAATTGTTGGAGGTAAAAAGATAACCCAATTCTCCAAGACCAGTCAGAGCTAGTGAGTCAAACTCTCCCCAGCTAGTTAGGCTAGACATATAAGTTCCAGGGCTGCCATCTTGCATCAAATTTTCCATCCAGGCCTCTGGTTGCATATTCGACATAGTTAGAGATGGGCTAACCCCGGCCGTACCACCCCGAACGCCTTCAAATGTGGGCTGAGGAAAGCTTGCTGGGCCGTAGTTAAAATGTTCTCCCGGGATGTCCATCCGCCGAGACTCGTTCGAGCCGATGTTGATGTTATTGGCCACTTGCGGATCTGTAGATGGAATGCCAGTTGCCGACTGATGCTTGTATTGTATACACTTTTGTGCCTCCCTTCGCAGTTCTTCGAGCACCATGGCGTAACGCCGGGCAAAAGAGGATTGCGACCCGGATGTTGCTAGATGCCGTTGAGCTTGCTCGCCTGCCTGGAAGAAGGTCGAGTTTGCTTCGGCCTCAGCATTGGTTGCTTGAGCACAACTTTGGATAAAGTGAACATATAATACAACGATAGCCGAGAATGCATAGTAATGAGTGAACTAGAGCTAGGTCAGAGTTTTTTAAGAAGAACCATTAGGGGTTTCCAAACTTACCCAAAAAGTATGGTACATTCTGCCATTCTCGCACAAGTCACGTAAGATGCTAGTGATTTTCATAGCAGCCTCTAGACAAGTTTGGATGTTTTGGTTAACAGACTTGGATAGATGATTGTTTTCGTCAGCCGCCGGAATGGCTAAATTCTTGAAGTCCCTGAGGATGAATGAGCGGTATAGTAGTATCTGAGCATGATAAAAAGCAAGATTCAAGACCGTATACTGTCGCTGATAAGTCACCATCATCATATCAACACTCGGGAGCTCAATAAAAGCCGATATTTCTTTTCGCCATTGTGCAAGCTCAGCACCATACTTTGTGGTTGCTACAGATTGCGACTGGAGAGTTACCCGTCGTATGCCATATAGGTCACGAAGTATACCGCTGATAATCTTGGACAGCTTGGCGTGATAAACGGGTGCCAGCATGATGCTTTGAGTGCTCGACACAGCGGGGGAAATGCCGCTTGTTGTGATTTGAGAGTCGTTTGCAATAGCAGGGAGTTCCTGGTCGATTTCGTCATCATGAAAGATCCTTGGACGGCCCAATGCAGCACCGAGGTAGTTATCCAAGATATATATACACCAAAAGACTCGCTTGCGACATTCCTGTTCGACGAAGTCAACACTTCCTGTGAGCTCTCGGCGTCGCCCTCGATGCAAGCCGATTGCAATAGCGAGTCGTGCCATGGTCCCGAAAAGACTCCAGCAATGATTAATTCGAGATTGACCCAGAAGATAAAAGCACTGGGCTAGCCGTGCCTGGACGCTTGAAAGGCGAACAGGGCCCGTCTCTTCTGCGAGATAGTGTTCCGATGCAGCGAAATAGACTGCGCTGTCAACAAAGAAATTCGTTAAAAAGAAACCCATACAGAGAGTAGTGAACCAGGCTTACCTGTTTACGCAAGCACCCAGGGAGCCCTCACTACTGGGCAAGCATAGCCTGGCATGGGCAAAAATCATTAGGAGCAATGCTCTCGTTGCCATAGCTCCTGGCTTCGGGGGTTGTGATGCCCCAAGGTCGTGGTAGAAGTCTTCAAGCCAGCTCTCAACTTGTGGCTGATGCAAGAAACGATGTGTGGGGAATGTAAATTCAAAGTACCTATCAAGCAACGCCCTTGCTTCTTTTTTACTAGGGATGATGAGAAAAGATGGGTCGTATTTAGGAAGCGGCGCATCACCCAAATTAAAAATTGGTGTAGTACGCGGAAACGAGATATGCTCATGAAGTCGTTTCTGAACCCGGATCAGAAATGAAACGCCGGAGGCAGGCCCAACGTAATGTCCCTCCAGGTCAGTTTGATGAGGCTCTGGTGAATTGCCAGACGATGGAAGGGTAGTGTGTTTATCTGCATGCAGGAGCCCATCAATTGAAGCATGCTGTGGTGTCGGTGGAGAGAGGCTGTTCACGCTAGGGTTTGTAGACTGCTCGCCATATTGACTGGCCTTGCTCACATCACCAGTTTGGTGGCTGGCTGTAGGAACCGGGGGTACTTTTCCTCGATGGTAGCCAGCAGTGTACTCGCACTCGAACCGGGAGCGCTGGCATAGTGCACAGGGAAGAGTGCCTGAGCAGCGCAATTTCTTCCTGAAAATTACAAGTTAGCTGCATACTATTCGATCGCTCAGGGCTGACTTACTTCTTACAGTTGTCACAGGCGCGAGTGACGCGAACCCGTTCCTTACATCGCCGTTTGCTGGGGTGACTTCCAGTGGATTCCATGAGGGGTAAAAATCAAGAAGGCGACATAGTACGCGAGACGATTTATAGACTCAGCAGGTATCTTGTTTGAAATGGGAAGATATCGGTCTGGGGCTGTTCTTGAGTCCGGGGGTGGAATATTGTGGGGAGACAGGAACGATTTTCTGGGGAAGCCAAAGAAGACGCCAACAGGCTTAGAGCGCACGTGCCTTCCCACATTGTCACGACAACAATCTCTAGCAATTTGAGTGTTTTGCTTTGAATCTACCAATTTATCAAGGTTGCTGCAATACGGGGATTGTATTTGTCGTTGGAACTGGTTTTCGGTAGGACACTGGTCTAAACGCTACCAGTATAGCAACAAACAGTTGGTCTGAATTACTCTTAGGTTGCTGCCCGTCTAAATTCACCACTCTCTCAACTCTCCCCCTGGTCCTAGGAAGTGTGGACTACGCCATGCAGCTGCATTTACGGACGCTGCCCGGACTTTCTCTTCGTCAATCTCAATTCCCAGCCCCGGCCCAGTCAGAAGGTCGATCAATCCATCCTGCACCTCCCATACTTCCGGATTCTTGATATATGTATCAATGTCTGCCGATCCCGCATTATAATGAATTCCCAAGCTCATCTCCTGGATCGCAAAATTTGCACTAACAGCATCGACCTGCAGGCTCGCCGCAAGAGCAATGGGGCCCAATGGGCAATGAGGAGCCAAAGCAACATCATAAGCTTCTGCCATAGTAGCAATTCTACGGATTTCGGAGATTCCACCAACATGGCAAATGTCTGGCTGCAGGATGCTTATGGATGAAGATTCGAGGAACGGTTTGATGTCCCACCGGCTGTGTAGTCGCTCTCCAAGGGCAATAGGAATAGGGACAAGCTTAGACAAAACAGCAACAGATTCTGGGTGCTCGGAGAGGAGAGGCTCTTCAATGAATAAGGGCTCGTGAGGCGCGAGCTTGTGTGCGAGCTGTTGTGCCATTGCTTTGTGCACCCTGCCATGGAAATCCACCCCGGCGTCGATCCCTAGGGCTTTAACCGTCTTCAATCGCTCAACGGATGTGTCCAAAGCATGAGGTGAATCGAGCCAGCCCAGGTCCTCAGTAGCGTTCATCTTGATGGCTTTGAATCCCTGTGAGATTCTAGCTCGACTATGAAGGGTCAGAATTTCCAGAACACAAGCAAACAGGAAACGAGCTTTTCGTACGCTTGAGCCTCAACATCGCCTGGACGGTCTCCGCCGATCCAAGCATACACCTTTAGCTTATCCCTCAGCTTTCCTCCAAGAAGCTGATATATGGGAAGACCGAGTCGCCTCGCTGAAATGATGGATGGTTAGATCAGCTAATCCTTCTCTGGCTTCCTTGGGCCACCCACCTTTGAGATCCCAAAGTGCTATATCTACACCCGATAGAGCGCTCATAAGGATAGGCCCACCCCGGTAGAATCCCATCCTGTACCCATTTTGCCATACGTTTTCGATATCGCTGTTATGAGGAAAGACAATTGTCAGCATAAGACGCAGGGTGGCAAAACTCCAAGAGTAAACTTACTCTGCATCCGCGCCGGTGAACCTTTCGGCAAACGCAGCGAGACAGCCCTCCACGGCTTCAGTATGACCTTCTAGCGATGCCTCACCCCAGCCGTGATTGCCATCGGCGTCCGTAATCTTGACAAACAACCATCGTGGTGGTATGCGGAAGTATTCTATCTGGGTAATTGGTGCCATAGTGCTATTCGGCGTCGTCGTCGGATAAACCTAAGTATGTATCGGCGTTCGTCGAATGCCGCAATACGTATATTGGCGGCTCCTCGTCCAAATATGCGCCATGAAGAGAGGGGCCTTAACCGCCTGGCCGGCGTAACTCCGTACACTTCGCAGCTATCGTCAACCCCTCCCCGCTGGAGTCTCCCCGCTGGACCCCCGCACCGGCATCGGATAAGCAATCGGAAAAGCAACTTGACATTGTTTTCCGGAGCATCGCCGACATGACAATTACCGAGACAACAACGAATGAGCAGCCACAGGAATACAGAGTAAAGCCAGTTTTGAATAAAAACATCGCTCCTTAAACAGTATCGGTCGGTTCACATGGGTTGCGCGCAATGGAAAAGGGTACCCAGTCCCGGAGAAGAATGAGGCCCGGGTTATAATCCGACAATTTACTTTCCTACATAATAACTAAAAGACTCTGGTGCAATGTAGAACGCTCCTTGGAAGCAACTAAGATACGTGCCTTTGCAGAGAAACGCAACAATGGCCTCGGGACGCACATTTACGCTCAATTCGGGCTACGCCATCCCTGCCGTCGGCCTAGGAACTTGGGTATGTGCTATTGAAGCTCACCTTGAAGACAATAAATAACGGTGTCTCTTTTGGAAATAGCAATCCAAGCCGAACGAAGTGCAAAACGCAGTAACTGCAGCGCTCCAAAATGGGTACCGTCATATCGATGCTGCATCGGTCTACGGGAACGAACGCGAAGTTGGGGATGGGATCAAAGCGTCAGGTGTACCGCGTGAAGAAATCTTTGTGGGTTCTATAATATCACAATATAAGTAGTGACGACATCAAGCCCTAACCCGGACAGCTCACGAGCAAGCTATGGAATACCCATCACGACCCTGAGAATGTTGAAGCTGCAGTGGATCGATCACTTAGCGACCTTCAAACCGATTACCTTGATCTCTATCTGGTGAGTCTCTCCGGCTGTCTTGTGATTTCCACTAGCGCTCAATTGCTGTCTCTAATACGGTCTGTGAATGGTATAGATACACTGGCCTGTAGCCTTCCGCCACTCAACCACAACCATCCAACCTATAGATGAGAAAACAGGTTTAATTGCCGTGATAGACGTCCCAACCAAGGATACGTGGGCTGCCTTGGAGGCATTGGTTGCCAAGGGCAAAGTGCGGTCAATTGGTGTTAGCAACTTCACCCAAAAGAAGATTGAAGAACTCCTCGAAACGTATGTTCATGGTTCACTACTTCAGTTCCTATTCAAGACCATGGAAAGACTGACAGAGATATATCTCCCAGGGCTAAGATACCACCTGCCGTCAATCAGATCGAAGCCCACCCTTATCTCCAACAAAGAGGGTTACTGGAGTGGTCTAAAGAAAAGGTAGATTTATTATAACCTGTCCCTCGAAGCAATGCAAAGGACATCTACTAAGAAAGATAACCATCCAGGGGATCTTAGTAACTGGATACTCTCCCCTCGGGAACAACATATACAATATCCCTCGGTAGGAATTTTCTATCACAATCGCAATATTCAGCAGGACAAGCAAAAACTGACGCGATCAATCTAGAACCGTTGACGACCCCCTTGTCATTGAGATCGCCAAAACTCTCAACAAAACCCCAGCCCAGGTCCTCATAAGTTGGGCTGTTCAGCGAGGAACAGCTGTGCTTCCGAAATCTGTGACCTCCGAGAGGATCCAGAGTAACTTCCAAGGTTTGTCCACCCTGTCCTCGTCAAGCTGGTCCTTCCTTACGAGTCGCCTTCTTGTTGACTGACCTTTTTGGTAGACTTTGTCCTGCCTGAGGACGCATTCCAGGCTATTCAGTCACTAGAAAGACACCAACGGATGAACTTTCCCGCGCGTCTTGGTGTGGATATATTTGGAGAGGTTGGCGAGGAGAGCGCGAAGAAGAGTGCGCGCGACTGGGCGGAGGCTCAAAAACAGCTGAAGAATTAGGGTGGGTTTGACATTATACCGGGGCCTCATTCAAGATTCGGACATGGGCTATATTAAGATAGAAAAGATGCCAAATGGTACCTAAACAGATTAGATCTTATAATTATATCTTACTTACTAGTTCTCCTGTACTATATGGCCACGATGCTGTCTTTTCCGGATATCCAAATTCAAGAATGAGAGAAAGCAGTCACCAAGGGCAAAAGACAGGTCCGTTGGTCCCGTAGAATCTCATAAAGATACTTCTAACAATGCACCATTAAAAATACAGAGCTAGACTAATAGTTTATTGCTTATGGAATTTCCCAATCATGTTTGAATGCAGCTTGACCAGCTCTGGAATGATCAGGCTTTCGATTTCTGTGCCTTCTCGGGTTGTGACCGCCGCCTCATTCTTCGAAGACTCTGCACCATCAGGAGTCGCAGAGGAATCGTCCCCTAATGACCGCTTTGCGGCCTCGGCCAATCCCACCTGATCTTCGACACCAGAGATGCTCTTGCTCCGGCGTGACTTGGGAACTCGAATCCAGCGTTCATGTGGTGGATCTGGAGTGACAAACACGACCTCCCATTTTCTGGTTGAGAGTAAGTTTCCGACCACCAGGTGATGGGAATAGGTATCCAGCGCCGTCTGGGCCTTGTAGACGAGCAGATTGGGGTCAGTTTCGAGCTTGAAGGAAACAATCATGCTTCCCTCTGGTGACCAGCCGTCCACGAGCTGGTGGAGGAATTTGGGGACTGGATCCAAATTGACGACTAGCTTCTTGCTTGACGTAGCTTGTTTCTGCTCAAACCCGCCTGTGTAGATGTCATCGGCGCCAATAGCCTCCTCGGGACCGCTGAATTCCTTGGGAATTTCAGACGATTGTATCTTGTGCTCTGCCATCCGGTCGCGCGGAATAAAAAAATCGCTCACCGCAGCAGCCAAGTAGAAAAGCGCGTTGGGGCCAAGAGGGTTCATGCATTTTGCAAGCATGCGCAGTTCGAAAAGGTACTCAGAGACCGTGGTAAAAGGGATCAAAAGAAGGAGGTTGTTCTGCTTCGCATATCTGTATTTCCGGAGCACATCCCGCATCTCATCTTGGTACTCGTTCCGCACAACGATGGGCCCGTGGTCTGAATTGCCTGAATCGCTCGGGGCGCCCTCGTCCATAAAGTCTAGGAAGCAATTGGTCGAATGGCTGTAATGCCGGGAGTATGGAAGCAAACTAAACTGTCGGTGTAGGAATATCACTGCATATCCCTGCTGTAGGAAGTACTCAGCGGATGTGGCACCTCTTGTTCCCGCAGAAAAGTTGTCGATGAAGCGGACAGTTTGATTTTCGAGGGGAACTGTAGTTCCTCCAGAGGTAACGAGTACTACGCGCCGACTGGATTCCACATGATAGTCTATGAACGATCTAGCGAGCGATTCATGTTTGGGAAGGACTTTAGGTGGAGGGTAGTTGTTGAAGTATGCGGATTCGCTGTCGGCGGGCGTCATTTCCGTTGGCGGGGTAGTCGAGTGCTGTCAGAGGATATACTAGTCAAATAAGCATCGTGATTATGATAGAAAAGGGTGAGCAATTGAAAATAACGAATCTCCAAGAATATTACCTGGTGAGCACAGACTCCTTAAATAAGTACGCTGTTGAACGTTCTCCTTTGTACGACGTACTTGTCATGCCGCTGATGTCAGAACAATAAGCTGTAGGGACCGACGATTGCCGAGGGGCAGAGCTTGACCGCCTTCGGTGCCTCAGTCACATGATCCGCATCGGAGTTCCCGCCGACAAGCAGGTTCGGTGCTGAGCTGTTCCAAGCAATCGATAGCTCTTGGGTTGTCTTCCCTGGAGACATAATAAGATACAGCATCCTAAGGAAGGGACGATGGAGAAGAGTTTCGCTTTCGCGGAAACAACCACCGGGGAAGCGGTTGTAGTTTCCCTGCGAGGTGAAATGCGAATACGCATTCGAGGAAGGTGTTACCCTTTAGGTAGGTCAGAACTTCTACAATATAGGAAGGAGCATTCGAGCTGCAGCCCCACTCTGGAACTCCAAGTTGTTCAAACTGGCAGGTGTTAGGTTAGAGAATAGACACCTCTGCGGGAAGTGTCGTCAATCAATGAGGTTTTGGCAGTCAAGTAAACACCATTAGGTAGATAACTATTTGGCCTAATTACCAGCTAGATACATGAACCTTCGTAACTATTTCCCAGCCTATCTCCTCGGAGAGACAATTCCCTGGTACGGGGGCGCGTCAATATGACCAGCCTTCCGAGTCAATGGGACTTCAGCTGCAGTGAGAGTCAAATCGTATTTGCCATGGAAAATGAAGTTCATTGGGAACCCAGGATTGAACGGTACAGCTGTGTCAATCTTATCCATGTCATCCTTGGATAATTCAATCCCGAGCGCTTCGACGTTGGCCTTCAGATGTTCGATTTTCCTCTGTCCGACAACCGGGAAGACATACGGAGTTTTGTGTAGCAGGTACGCAATTGCCTATAATAGTTGGTCATTGTTCGCATCGGTCTTGGGGTGAGAAAAACATACCACGGCTGGAAGTGTTGTATTCTTGCTCTTTGCAACCTCATCCAGGGCATCCGATACACGAGTTTCGTCCTCTGTCATGTCCTCGTCAGACCGGCCTCCTCTAGTAAGCCCTCTAGCTGCTGCTGCCTTAAGCTTTCCCTGAGCAAGCGGACCCCATGGAGCAATACCCATACCCTGATCTCGGCACATAGGGATAATCTCACTCTCTATATCGCGACATAATGGGTTCCACAATCCCTGGTAGACAGAGAAAGGTCGCAGACCTTTAGCACGAGCATACTCATTGGCCTTGACAACTACCCAGGCTGGCGTGTCAGACACACCCAGATACAGGACTTTGCCCGACGTGACCAGCGTGTTCAAGCCGTGCATTACCTCCTCCACACCGGTCGTGAAGTCCCACCAATGCACGTAGAGCAGATCGATGTAACCAGTGCGTAGGTGCCCCAAACTATATTTAACAGAGAGTTGGAGCGATTTCAACGAGTTTCCGACAAAGTTTGACTGAATGCGCTCAGTCTCATGATGAGCATCGCGGAAGCCAGTGGTATACTTGGTTGCGATCCTTGTAGGCCGATAAATTAGTGTTGGTTAGGGTTGCTGGATATGAGACAACGGCATACACCATCTGATCACGGTTCCCGCGACTTTCCATCCATTCTCCGATCCATCTCTCGGAGTCACCTTCCTGGTAATTGTTGGCACTGCGCAGTTTAGGTCAGATATAGACATTAGAGTGAGTGGGAACAGAAACATACGTATCGATGAAATTGCCCCCCATGTCATAAAACGCATCCATCAACGCAAAGGCGTCATCCTTACTGCACTTTCCCATGAAATGCTCCCTATAGAACATTAAGTTACGGCCGAAAGGTTCAGGAATACTCTTCACTCACCAGCCTTCGCCGAAGTTCATTCCTCCCAAACATAAAGGCGATACCTTGACACCGCCATTCGGGGAAAGGACCCGGTGATACCCCAAGGCGGTCTTGGGCTTAGGTGCAAAGGTCCAGAAAGACATTTTGAAGCGATTATTGATGATCACGAAAGGTTGGATCAGTGTGGATATCCAAAATATGTTTGTATTTTGTTGATGTGAATCTAGTACTCAAAGGCAGGATTCTTCTCCCTATTTATACATTTTGGTGCTCTTCAAGATTTCGTACGTAGCGAGCTTCCGCGTGGTTGTATGGATACGTCTTTAGATAAGTCCGGGTCCTAAGTCTCCCACGATTTTGAAGAGCTGTCAGCAGAATGCAGTAGCTTTTCATGAACACGAGCTCGTTAGGTTCAAGCTTGAGAAATATGAACCGCCAAGCAAGCCTCTTTTTCGCTAATATGTATCAATAAGAGAAATCCAATGCCGCTAACCAGAAGGGTAAAGCTTGCACAAGGATAGCCAAGCTCGAAGCACTCACCGTGTCAGCTCCGTTCTGCAAACGGTTAGCTTGATCTTTAAGAGGCGAGCCCGCTGACACCTCGCGTCGCCTAACAACAGATTTCCAATGTCATACGGAGCATCAATTTTAGATTTACTATTCACGGTGTCCATACAATTGAGTGTTATTTTGCGCCACCTCCAAAAAGAAACGTAGACGTTTAAGGAAGATAGCGACTGCGCAGCGCTTGGCTGATTGTACTCATCCGACTTGCCATGCCGCCATGTTGCATATTGCTCATAAGAGCCTCCTCAAGCATTGACTGAGTCACACTCGTATCCCCTTTTGAACAGTCGATGTCAGCTTAATCAAATGTTCGGGGTTAAGGGGGTGTGCCATACCATCCAGGTCACTGAAACTGCTTCCCATGCTGGGTGTCCCATCGCTAATATCCCTTCCGGAAGCTGTAGACCGCCGCGGACTCATGCGCGCGAGATCGGCGGCTCGTCGAGGGCTGGGATGATCTATTTGATTACGTCGCTGGCCGTGTGAGTGAGTGACCGGTACACCGGAGCTTATTGAGCTTCCGGAAGATTCTGTAGTGGCCGATTTCCTCAAGTTCTGAGGCGGCTCGGCCCCTCGTCCCTGTTGCGCAGAGATACCCTCTTGCTCCATTCTTAACGTTGTGCTTAGGTCATGACCAGATGCCCTGTGGGCAATAGATCCATGACCTCGTGAAAGGGGGAGGAAGGCCGGTGATTCATCGTCGTCATCATCGTCGTCATCTCGTAGGCCAGGCCGATGCGTAGAGAAACGCCCAAACCTTTTGATCCCTATACCCTTTTGACCTGCTGCGGAGTAATTTTCATCGTCCGAATCAGATTCGGATGAGCTTGACGTAAAATCTTCCTCTTTGAGTGTTGGAGATTTCTGAACAGTGGCAGGAACATGCGCTTGCTCGCGCCGGCCTGTTGAAGGTCGATGACCGTGGCTTTCCCACTTCGGTTCCTTAGACTCTGTGGTTGGAGTTCCGGGATGTGATGTCTCTCGGGCACCCCTAACTTGCTGTACAGTGTTTCCAGAGCTACTGCGCCTCGGGAGCGGTGCTACACGAAGTTAGGAAACCAAACAACAACCGAAAAAGAAGGTGGTGGGATTTACCTCGTGTCGGTGGGTTCTCTTTTGGTTGTGATGCCAACCGGGACGGAGCCCGCGAACCTATCAGAGGTAAATAGACCGAAAGTAATGAATTCAGGGATATTGCCATGACTTACTGCTGCCCTGGCCAGGCTTGGCTGTTTGACCTAAGGCCGTGCTGGCATAAATCGAGCCGGGGGTTGGTGAGGCAGTATTTGAATGGGTGTTGCCGACTTTGCGCATTTGCGCGCGCACCTGCGATAACTGGCGATCATACAACCAAGCTGCCTGCTGGAGGAGAAACTGGAGCGTCACGTCGAAGCTCTCGGCACTAGGAAAAGTTAGTTTGCAAAAGGCATCCGATCGGATGTGCTAATACATTTCTTTCCCTGATAAGAAAAAGTCAGTAAGTCTATCTTGGATGCGGAGTTGATGGCTTGGCATACAGTCTATATCATTGCCCTTTGACGGGCGGGAGAGAATGTCCCAGAGTGCTTGGTCTTTAGCTGCATTCCAGTCCACCTAATAATGATATAGTTAGTAGTTGATCATAGCTACTACTCGACAGGAAAGACTGAGGTGCTCACTGGTGGAGGATCTACAAAGTCGCCTCTGGGGAAAGGCAAACGGATCAGGACCGTGAACTTGGTGCTTCCGGGCTGGTTCGGAGACGGCATGACGGGGACACTCGCGGCATGCAACCCCGGGAATATAAATCGATAGTGCAGAGATCTGCAATGTTTTGAGCCTCAACCGTCGAGGAATAGAGCCAGCCCAAAGTATTTGGCAGAATCGTGCGTTGATGAAGGGGGTGACGGGTGCGATGGTTGGCGAGGCGGTTGGAGCCGTTGATGGTTAACGGCGGGCCGTGGAGAGAGTCGACCGTCCGTTGTGATAAGGCTGTCGCAGCAAAGATTGAGAGGTGTGGCTTATGGCCACGGCCGCCGTCAGCTCCAGCCTCCAGCACATGACGTATCCCTCAGATGGATTTAACGTTTAGTTTAACGCTGACATGAGAAACTTGCTCCTACGTACTACGGTGTATGCATGGTCATTCATCATTATTGTGTATAGAATTCACTGGCGGACATGTGGTACTATACTACGCCGTACTCCGTAGACAGTAGACACGTGGTACGGTTAGAACCTCCACTCTTTGATCAATTTACCTGATTAAGACAGCGGGTCATTATGGGCCCAAGAGATTGCTCTGATGCTCATGGATCATGATAGGCACAAGACCCGTCGACATCGGTTTCGTGATGCGACAGTATTGCGCGTTGGTTCACTTGGTCCCCAGTGCCTCGGATATGACCAGTTTAGTTAGTGCACACACCCTGGGCTCGGGCGCCGACATCGACCTCATTGCGAAAGTGCAAATTGTTCGGAACCAACTAGTTATCTCCATCTGGCGAACTCCATTCCACGCGCCTAATTGCCTAATCAGCAAGATCGCGGGGGTATTACGTATCTAATCGCTTCTTTATGTTCTGGCTCACATACCTTTACTGCAAAGTGGTGGCAGTCCTGATACGGACCATTGCCCGTTCCAGGCTGCCCACCCCGAAACCGGATGACGTTCATCAGATCCAGTCGCGAGAGCTTTCAAGAAGCATCAAAATCCATGTCTACGAGTCTACAACCAGACCAAAGCCTGCTCCAGTTCTTATAAACTTCCACGGGAGTGGATTTATTCTTCCTCTCCATGGATCGGACGACAAATTCTGTAGGTTAGTGAACCAGAAGACTGGATACGCAGTTCTGGATGTCCAGTACCGGCTGGCACCGGAACACCCATTCCCAGCGGCACTCAACGACGTTGAGGATGTGGTAAATTGGGTATTGCAGCAGCCAGACAAGTTTGACCGCGCTCGAATCGCCATTTCAGGTTTCAGCGCAGGAGGTAATCTCGCTCTAGCTGCTTCATCGACTCTGTTTCCTCGCGAGACGTTTCATGCTGTCATCACCTTCTATCCGCCCGTTGACCTTGATACCGATCCCGGTTCAAAAGTGCCTCCAGATCCTACCGGAGCCCCGCTTCCCGCGTTTTTGGCTCGGCTGTTTGACAAGTGCTACATCCCCTCGTCGCATGACAAGAGAGACCCTCGGATCTCGCCGTATTATGCACAACCCGATCGCTTCCCTCGCCGTGTCCTGATGATAACGGCAGCCGGGGACAGCCTGGCGCCAGAAGCCGAGGAACTGGCGGTGAAATTGGGCAAGGAGGCTGGCGGCAAGGTTGTCTCCCAGAGAATGGAGGGCTGCGACCATGGTTGGAACGTCTCGCCCAAGAACGCGGTGCAACGGGAGGCAAGAGACAAAGCATACAACATGGTTTTTGCTTTGTTGAACGAGCGGTGATATCCATCGGCTCCGGCCATTGAATTGCGGTGAACAAAGGCTTTGAGAGTTGGATGCACGTCCCCTTCCCAGGCCTCAGCGACATCATCAATTGACAATCACCAAAGCGGGGGAGATCACGGGGTCTTATCGGGTGGGCCGCCGATAAGTCCTCGGTATGCAAGTGCTTGCTGCAAGCAGGACTGCTGGTCGGAGGGGAGAACAGACGGGACTGTATGGAGGCTACGGTGGTTAATTGAAAACGAGTCTATGAAATACTGTGTAGATCAACGATCCTTGTGCCATGTCCCCTGGGTCTGAACTCTGAAGCCGCGGTGCCTGAGCCAGAGCCAAGGCGATGCAGTGGCTGAAACCACGGCTCTCTCTGTGGCCCTCGCACCATGACTCGGGCCTGAGAGTCAAGGCCCCCTGGTTCTCAGCAACAAAAGCAATGCAGACTATTGCCTATGTTCGTGGGCTCGGACGCACAGCAAACTCTTGCCCATCCCATTCTATGATCCTGCCCATCAAGGCGAGAATGAGCCGCCTGGTGCCCTCCTGACTGCCTATCGTGTGGGTGCTTGGTCGGTCCCAGCGTAGTCATGATTTGGTCAGGCGGGTCCTGGTCGCAAACAGGGCCCAACGGCGGCGAACAAGAATTATTTTTTGTGTAGGAGTCCCTCCGTAATGTCCTCTTAGGGCCCGTTAATTAGGAGGAATCGGCATCGACGCCCAAATCAGGTTCTTCAGCGGCTCCCTCGATGTATCCGCTGCACCATTTCTCCATCGCTCCTCTTCACTGACACGGCTGAGCTCCCCTCTCGTGTTTCTTCACTACTCCCGCCCGTTCACTCAATTCTTCTCGATTCCCCTCCCCTCGCATCTCGAATGCTGCTCTCGAGCAATCCCATCTCGTCCACCGTGCTTCTGGTACCGTGGGCGAGCCGATGAGTGTCGCGCATACCGTGTTTCGATAATCGCTTCTCCCACCTTTACTCGCTCCTCGGTTCGTCGCAAATCACTGGCCGCTCATTACACCGTTCGATATAGTCTCGACGCTAAATGCGCTCCATGTGTGAGAAAGGATAAAGGAATCTGCAATTGCATCATGGCGTCGACCAAGTCCGTTGGTATTGACGAAGATCAGTATCGCAGGGATGTTCTCTTGCTTTCTTCTGAAGAGGACGAAATCGCGCAGCAACAACAGTTGACGGAGGAAGCAAAACAACTGGGGCTCAAGGTCCCTGAGGTCGAGATCGTGGCGTCACTGGCTGCCTCGATTGCTTCTGGAATGGTTGATCTTTCCTCCCCGATCGTCTCTTCTAGTTCCTCGACCGATCGCAATTCGATATGCGAAACTACACATCACCACGACTCTCCACAGCTCGACCAACTGGCCTCGTCCCTCTCGGATTATACCATCTCATCAAACCTAGCCAGAGGCGGAAGCACTCGCTCCATTACATCGACTCTGTCGACTCGCCCAACCTCTTTTAGCTCGAGTGAGGGCAAGTTAGCTCACGGAGGTGAAAAATCGTCAACCAGGCCCGCCAGACACAGAAGCTCATTCTTGAGTGTGATATCTGGCAGTGACAAGAGTGACAAGGAAAGGAAGCGATCAAGTATCAAATCTGCAATCGGGAAAATACCCTTTCGGAAACGGAGAACGCCCTCAACAGTGCTCTTACCGCCCGCTGCACAAATCACCGTTACAAAAGGAGAGGGAGGGGTCGAGAAGCTTTACGTGGAGTCAAAACCGAACGATACACACCGGCCAACAAGCATTCCCCCGGAAGACGAAGAGGAAACCCTGAAACTCGAGGTCCCAGCGTTTGATAATGATTCTCTTCTAAGAAGTCTCGGAAATACCGAGTTAAAGCAGATGCGTGATGCGCAAACATCGGAAAAGAACCTGCATATCTCCTTCCAAAACAATCTGATCAATGAACTGCGGCGTGCACAGCAAGCGAAGCTTGATGATAAATTGGCGCAAAACCGGCAGATTGAAGATGAGAAACGCGAAAAGGTATGACTTCAACCCAAATATCTTCTAATTTGTTCTCACACCCTCTAGAATATAGCAGACGCTGGTCGAATGGAAGAACGACAACTCATTATTGAGATGGAACAAATACGAGAATTTGAAAGGGCGAAAACCAACTCCCGAACACGTATCAAATATATGGAGGGTTATCTTAGCAACTCAAGCCCTCCAGATTCGCGGTCTCCATCTCACTCGGGCACTGATCTGGCAACGCCTAGTCGCAGTTTTACGCAGCGGCATAAGGCTCAGCTAGCCCAGGAGCATCACGACTACGATTCCATGGGCCAACTTCACACTTCCAAGATCAAGGTTTTAAGAGATCGGCAAGAAATTCGTTTGCGGGAAGCAATTGCTCGGATGGACCAGGAACTCGAGGCCATGATAAATGAACATTCAGCGGAGTTTTCTGGGCTTCAAAAGGAGCACGAACAGGAGGAAACAATGATACTCCAGGCGCTAAACGTTAAGAAAACAAAACTGCGCCACCGATGGGTTCTAGAAGAGGCTATACTGCGGAAGAAGCTCGAAATTAAGGACGGAAAACTATACGGACCTCTACCGCCACTATCTTTCTCGGACTCGCTGTCTGAAACCCGCGACTCGGCTATTTGCGTGTCAGATCCTGGCGGTGAAACTGATGTCAAACGCCAGAAGGACGTATGACTCGCGCTCCAGCTTACGAACTGATGTTAATATGATACCCTTTCCTTCCATTTTTCGCATTATCAAGAGCGGCATTATACACCAGCGGATCATCCCATCTCTTCTCCTGTTGATACTGACCAGTGGTTGACAGATGTCTTGTAAATATACTTACTACCTAGGCAACTCTTTTTACCCCTTCTCAAGTTAATTGTGATCTGTGAGCATTCATTGGAGTGTCTTCTTTTAGTGGTTCATGTGCATAGCGTCTTTGTTCTGGATATTCCTGGTCGTCCTCTTCGCTCTTTTTAGATTCATCCAGCGTAGAGATATCCAATAAGAAATCATCCCTTCATTGACTGGGCCGCTATAAGCCGATATTAATATGTATGCTACCCCGAATTCGACGCCGTATTACTATCTCTTCTAAGCGGCGCGTTCTGCCTCAACCGGTCTAGAACTGTGAGCAACTTCCTATCTCCCCCAGTAAGCGTAGCTTCCAGCGCCTTGTCTCTTCCACCATCCCCTATAACTACTGCCCGCTCGACCAGTCCTGAATTTGAAATTTTGAATCTCCCAACCCGACCATCCTCCCACTCTAGCCGAATATACGCCGCTTCCAGTGCCGTCGGCGCGAACGACGCAATTCCAAACTCATTCTTCTTCAATCGCGTATCTCCGGCACCGGAATCAAAACCAACGTCAATAAGCAAGTCCCGATCCCACGGCCCGTCATCCCCATCATCAGGATAGGCGTCTTCATCCCGCCGCACGACACCTATCTGCTCACGAAGGTAATGAACCGCATCCAACCGGTTATGCCAAGCGACAAGCTGGCGCCTGATTTCGCGGGTGAGTCCCGGCAGATTCTGTTTCGGAACAGGGGGGTTCGGCTTTTTCTTCAGCTGTGGCTCCACGCTACCGTTCTCACCACTGCCGTTGCCGTCGGCATCACCAAGCACTCGGGGCGGGCTAGGTAGAAATATACGTTCTAACTGCTCAACTGGTATAAATGCGGGTATTGTATGCCGGTAGATTTTAAGCCGTATTGTGCTCTGGCCCTCCTCCTCTGTCTCTGCGCGCGTCTTGCGCAGCAGGATATAGTATGGTTTCGTGAAGCGGCCGTTCCGGACGCAGACGTCAATGCGCACGCCGAGTAGATTCTTTGAGCCCTCACCATCGGTGTCGCTTGTCGGCGATGGGTCCTTGAATGGGAAGGTGGTTGTTGAGAAAGCGATGCGGTGGTGGTTCGATTGGGTGTGTGAGCCTGCGGCGCGGACAAGCGGGGATATGTCTTCATTCAAGCTGGATAGGGCAGGTGCAGGTGCATTTCTAGCTTTGATGTATTTCTGGAGTGGTTCCGAGGAGAGGATGCTCGAGGAGAGGAATCGGCGGCGTCTTTGGAGTTTGCGGACTGTGTTTGGAAGGTTAGTTGTATTGCGATTCTGGCGGAAAGAATAGGATACGGACTTTCGCGGCGGATTGAAGATATCTCGGAGTCCAGCTCCTCTTCTAGTTGCGTTGTTGGGTCGTTCAGGTCCATGGCGAGTTCTGTTTGCGTTGCGATGGTGTTTGTTTGGGCTCAACTGGATGCCGTGCGATTGTTTTGGTGACGACGTCACGTGACTTGTTGTACCTTGGTCGGATTCGCAATTTACGCTCATTACATTCCCTCATCCTCTTCTGCGATGATTTCTCCGGGACTCATTTACGTTGTATTTTGGTTTTGAATATTTGTTTTACCTCTATACCCCGGAGTTGAGCTCATTGGAAACGTCCAAGCAGTAAACCGTTTTCATAGTCAGAAACTCCACAGTGAGACAGTCAGCGCCAGCCCTCGAGGCTGCATAAGCCAACGGGGAATTCCAACAAATCGCGAAGGGAACTCTGGAGACAAAAAGCCAAGTTCACAAGTTCATTGGAACTCGGCGTGGCTGTGCTAATTGGAAGACAAGGAGCGCTGCCGATCTAAGGGTCCAGCCAGCGGGTTCTTCAGTGCGGAGTCCCTGGGATTTTCCACTGAGGCCAGCTTGCAATTTATCAAAATCCAATTAACCTCCATATTCATTTCCATTACTCCCCCTCGCGTGCGCTATTGGGGGCCAGGACGATCCAATCCATAGTCTTTCGCTCTCTCCTCCCCATCTCTCCTTCAGCTCGCTCCTTCGGAGATCCATGTCCTACGTGCCTACCCTCCTCGCCGCCTTCCCACTCACCACCGAGACCCCGAGGTCGAGCAGAAGACACTAGTATGCAAAATCAGAGATAACCAGAACTACAAGCCTTGGACCATTCACCGGAATCTGGAGATTGATCGCATATATTGCCCCCGACTCCAATTCCGACGCGTGTCCTTCCGAGACCTCCTCCGAGACCATCTCCGAGACACGAACCCTCACCGCGACACATCGCCAGAAGTGTACTCAGCTCACAGATGAAGCGCAAAACCAATACTCTTTCTAAACGTCGGTCAAAGCCGACTCTGAAAGTCACGACCGGCGCAAACGGTCATACCCATGACGAAATGAATTCCAACATCGAAATGCGCAAGCGGGATACTTCCGCCGAATCCTCCTCATCCGCGCGAGCAAACCGTTTCATGTCCAGAACCAGCTTTTCTCTTGACCAAGATCCGCCTGTAACGCCCCAGACGCCTGGGATGACAACTACAAGCTTCACCGATCTACCTCCAACTGACAAGAAAAACTTTTTGTTGCTATGTCTTCTATACTTCCTTCAGGGTGTTCCCATGGGGTTGGCGACGGGATCGGTCCCGTTTTTGCTAAAACCGTATCTGTCCTACGGACAGATCGGTGTCTTTTCGCTAGCATCCTATCCATACTCGCTTAAGTTACTTTGGAGCCCCATTGTGGATGCTGTATGGAGTCGCCGGTTCGGGCGCCGGAAGAGTTGGATCACGCCTATTCAGGTCGTTGCTGGGCTGGCCATGATCTACCTCGGGAAACATATCGAAGACATGATGAAACAGGCCGGCGCAAACGGCGGAGCTGGTGTATGGAAGTTTACATACTGGTGGTTCTTACTGGTGTTCTTCTGTGCAACCCAAGACATTGCCGTGGATGGGTGGGCGATTACCCTGATGTCGACACCGAACATTTCCTACGCCTCCACTGCCCAGACTGTCGGCTTGACTGCGGGGCATTTCCTGTCATACACCGTCTTCCTCGCGTTCAACTCGAAAGACTTTGCAAACCGCTGGTTCCGATCAACCCCGGCTGAAGGTGGCCTTCTCTCGCTCGGCACCTACCTTACGATCTGGGGGTGGATGTATCTCATCGTGACCACTGGTCTTGCCGTCATGAAGAAAGAAGACCATGTCTCCGAGCGCGACAGCATCTCGGCTGTTTACCGCAGCATGTGGAGTGTGCTAAAGCTCAAGAACGTCCAGACCATTATCTTGGTGCATTTGATTGCCAAAATTGGGTTCCAGGCCAACGATGGAGTTACCAGCCTGAAGCTTCTAGATAAGGGTTTCGGTCAGGACAATATGGCTCTAGTGGTTCTCATTGATTTTCCTTTTGAAATCGGCCTAGGCTACTACGCTGGTAAATGGTCGACGGAATACACTCCCATGCGGCTCTGGTGCTGGGCGTTTGTCGGGCGGCTGGCTGCAGCTGTTTTAGCCCAGTTTACCGTCATGATCTATCCAGCAGCTGCTGAGGTTCCAGTTTGGTACATATTCACAGTAATTGTCGAGCATGTCGTCTCGACATTCATGAACACAGTCATGTTTGTGGCCATATCCGCTTTCCACGCTCGCGTCTCCGACCCCGCCATTGGGGGTACCTACATGACGCTACTAGCAACGTACGTTCCTTTCATAATCCTCCCCATGCAAACTCTCTGACCTCTTACTCCAGGGTTTCAAACCTAGGCGGTACATTCCCCCGCTACTTTGTCCTCAAACTTGTCGACATGTTCACCCAGGCCACCTGTGTTCCACCAAGTCAAACCCCGGCCCCAGACTCGCTGAAAGGTGATCTAATCACATCTCCTTTCTCCTGCGCTCTCGAGCCTGAGAAGAACCGCTGTGTTGCGGGTGGAGGCACATGCAATGTTACTCGAGACGGCTACTATCTGACGAACATCCTCTGTGTGCTGGTTGGAACCGTCACGTTTATTATGTTTATCAAACCAGCTGTTCTGAAGTTACAGGGTCTACCATTGCGCGCCTGGAGGTTGACATCTGGGAATTCCAGGAACTAACATTGTGAATCAGCATCTACATAGAGATAAACGTTGTACGGAGGCTAGAATAGAGAGCCATATTATCAGGACAAACTATAGTTATTGTATTATTAAGACCTCAAAATACAAACAACTCAAATCCGAGTTTCAAGCAAAATCTGCCCAGCTCTTTCGGCTAAGCAGTAACAAATCCCTCCCATCCCTCCAGCGCCTTCCAAGAAAGCTCCTCGTACATCGGCAAACCCCCAGGCCAATTCAACATCTCCCTCTTCTTCCCCGGTATATTCGCACCCATATACCACGAATCCGCTTTCGGAAACAGTGTCATATCGGCAATAGCATTAATCTGTGCTTTCCATGAATCCTCTGCCTCGGCCGTTGGCTCAATATAACTCAGTCCGGACTCGTCAATCTTCCGGATTGCATCCACAATCCACCGTGCTTGCAGCTCAATCGAAGTCGGACCGTTGCTCAGTGCCGTTGGTCCATGGACAGCATATGCGAGGAACATATTCGGGTAGCCCTTCCGCGTCATGCCGAGATACGTTTTGACGCCGGCGTCCTGGCCCCATTCCTCTGCGAGTGTGGTGCCCGATGTATTCTTGAGCCCTTTAATCTGGGTTAAGCTCCCCGTGTAACTGTTGAAACCTGTAGCGAGGGCGATTGCGTCGACGGCGTAAACAGTCCCGTTTCCGGTCTTGACTCCCTCCGGTGTTATGGAGACAATGGCCTGTCCTGGTTCGCGAAGATTCACTAGATCTACATTTGGTCTATTGAATTGCTCGAAATAGTCGTGTTCCAGGGAGCATCTTTTTGCAGCGACTGGGTGGGGTTGTTCGAGGGGCGCGAGTAAGTCTCTCTTTCTGGGATCGGTGATTCTTGCGCGTGTTCGCTTTGCCCAGTAATTGTATGCGTCGCGGTTGGCTTCGGCGTCCGTTAAAAAGTCACTGAACGCTCCTAAGAGGAAGGAAAACCCGCCTTTCTGCATGAGAGACTCGTAGTAGGCCTCTCTTTCCTCCGCTGGGATGTCGAAGGTCTTCGCTGGGTGTGCATCGTCTAAATACCCGCCGAAGGTGTGTTTGCAGGTTTCAAAAAGAGTGGAATGACGGGCCCTTAGGTCTTCTATATCCTTCTGCGAGAATGTCTTTTGCTGCATTGGGAGAGCGATATTGGGCGTTCGCTGGAATACGACCATTGACTCTGCTTTCTTTGCGAGATCCTGGATGATCTGTACGCCTGATGCTCCTGTTCCAATGACAGCGAGCTTCTTGCCGCGAACGTCCACGCCATCCTTTGGCCATGACGACGAGTGGTATACGTCTCCCCTGAAAGTCTCCAATCCGGGGATACTAGGCTCGTACCGCTGCGAAGCAAACCCGACACAGAGCAGCAGAAATCGACAGGTCGTAACCCGTCCATCCTGCGTTTCAACCCTCCATTTCTTCGAGTCATCCTTATCAAACTGCGCGCCAGTCACAGTCGTGGAAAACTCGACATCTTTCTTGATATCCAAAGTTTTATCTATATGGGCAAAGTAGTCTCGGATTTCTTGCGCTGCGGGAAACTTCTCTTCAAACGACCAAGTCTGCCACGCCTCTGGGATGGAGTATTGGTAGATAGACCCTTCGGAGTCAACGCGCGCGCCGGGGTACCTATTCCTGTGCCAGACTCCACCAAGGTCTGTGCCAGACTCGTAAACACGGCAGCTATATCCGAGCTTGCGTAGGCTGTGAAGAAGATAAACGCCCGAGAAACCGGCACCAACAATGACAACGTCGTATGAGGGGGAAGAGGGCATGATGAAGGGATATTATACTTAGATTTAGCCAGGGAAATACGGGAGAGAAACAACCAATATATATATGCTCTCCTACGGGAGGAGAAAGCTGAGGACTCAGCTTATCAGCCCCGCGTAAAATAAAGCCTCTGGCTGATCATTCCCAATTCGTGACTGGTGCGGTGGTTGGCCATGGTCTAATCGATGACACGGCTCACATTCACAAGTACGTATCCCAAGCTTTGCATGAACTGCGAGGGTGGGCCGTGAAAATGGCAGGACCATTCAGCTCAGAGGTACTACTTAGGTCCAAACTTGACCCTCCCCGGAACGGAATTCAATCAAGGCCGCCCGTTACAATCCCCGAATAACGACGGACCACGTTGAGCCTTGGGGCCTTAGGAAGTTAGGAGGAGCCTTGGGAGCTAAAAAGCTCAAGTGAAACCCCACCTGAATAGGGTACGGATTCATGATTCATGATTCAACCTCGGTCCCGCAAGCCGAGTCTCCAATTCTTGGTGTGCCCACATACAAAGTACGCTGAGTGGATCATTTAATATAGGGCTTTCTCGGCGATTTCTTTGGAGGGGTTTCATAGCGCAAACAATTAGGCTGGACCACTAGATGCACGCCTGTCCTATCTCCTAGTTCAATTTAGGTTCTGCACCGTTGCATCAAATTCAACCTATCGCAGACGGGTAGACATGGAATTCTTATGGTACAAGCGACGAACCTAGCGGGAGAAATTCAAGTTTCCCGCGGCTTCCAACGCACTCCGCAGCATTCTGAATTGATTCAATGGCCTTGTTAACCTTATGAGTAGAGAACGCGGCGATATAGACAGCTGTATTTTTCGAGTAGAGAACGGTGGCGACTTCGAACCAACACCTGAAGTGGCACCGGTGATAAAAAAAGGCTTTATTTGTAAGTTCTTCTAACTATGTGCTCCTCGATGAATAGGGAAGCAAGAGGAAAGAATCGGTTAATTGGAGGTATGTCACAGTTTTGAACCATTGCGTATATGGGTTATGATACGGCCGGTTGATAGAGATGATTACTATAGTCAAGGGATCGATATTGGAATTGAAGAAACTGATGAGGACAGTGATCTGGACATTTATAAGTCTGCAGTCCGGAAGAAAGTGTTGATTCGGGTGGAGTTGTATAGGAGGGTCCGGGGATGGAGACCGAGCACGAGCATCTCCGGTCTGGCGCTATCCTCAATTTATTCGGCACCTACTGGGGTCCATAGCCCATGCAGCTGGTCCGTAGATGCAGCAGAAATACGAGAGGAACGGGATTTCAAACTATGCATGTACTCTGAAATGTTTGAACATGGCTGTTATGTCAGGAACTTCGATAAATGTGATAGACTCAGAGAGTACCAACCTAGGCCTATGATTCGGTTGTATATGTATATACCAAAATACATAGCGCCGAACACCGATTAGGCACTGGAGGAACGTGACCGCATCTGTGCCATTTTGTACGCCTGGTGGATTGGTACTCTCTCCACAGCCTGAGCCAGAATGAGCCTTGCATATGCTCCATGTAGCCTGGCTGCCAATTTTGGTATCGTCTTCTGGCTCGCCAGATCTCCTTCCCCAGAAACAACTTCATAATCGTGCGCCGATGCAATTCGGACCTCAACAAACATACCCTCATGTTCACGCCCAGGAATTAGAAAAGGCATTGAGGCACTAAATTCGTACCTCCCCCCAGACATAAGTCGCCATGGGTATCCCCAGCGCGCAATCTTCTCGAAGAACAAACGTAGCCCATCAGACATTTTCCACGACACCAACAAACCGTATGGATTAGTCATTGATGGTAAACGATCAATCGTCAGAATGTCGAGGAGCAGCTTTTGTTTTTCATTTTTCATCCATCTTTCTTTATCGATGCCCATAATGGTGTGCCTATGCTTGTCAATTCCAACAGTGATCGGGAACGCAGAGAACATATCAAGATGAAATTGCGGAGAAATGAAATCACGACTACTATTCTGGTGCTTGGTGATGAGGCTGATTACAAGGTCTTCCCACCTGAGAATGGGAGTGTCGAACACAGCAAAGGCCCATCTAAAGTTGAAGCTCGCATTGAGAAATGCCGCGACCCATGAGGAGAATCGGAGCGGTGGTGGTGTAGATGTGGACAGCGAAATATGTTGGAGAGGGATATGAGCGCAATAGACATCAATACGTGGCGTGTGTTGTGTGAACGGACGGTTTGGCGTTCGGAGTGCCGCGCTGCACGTTGTGTCGTCCGCTGGGAGTGCGGGATATCGCGCCTCGAGATTGCTGAGGCCGCGGTGGGTGCAGTACGTTATTGCTACCGGAGGAGCCAGAATATAAAACAGGCGAAGTCGTGAAGCCATTGATGGAGAACTCGGGTTACTGGAGATATCCAAACAGGCGGTTTGTTGATAGCAAGTTGTGTTGCAACTGGGAAGTTCCAGTTCTCCAAGCGACTGGACTGATCGACCTACGCCAAAGCGGCTCAACAAAGTACGCCCGCTGCAAGTAATGAGATGATAATTCTATCCGGAACACGGGAATCGGAAGCCATCTTCAATTTTGCTCTTATGCTCTCGGTCTTGAGCAGTCCCACAGCCTAGTAGTACGTCGCTGTATAAATGTGGATCCAGGTCGATCGGTTTTGATCCACGGATCCCCAAATTTTATTCCCGCCCGAATTTCACCTCCTGCTGTCAACCTGCACCAACACACACACACACACACACACACACACACACACACACACACACACACACACACACACACACTCGCTATCACCTCAGAACCCGCAACAACAGGCAAGATGTCCGCGGCCGAATCTTCTCTCGACGACATTTTTGGCTCGTCCCCTCCCCAGCCTGAACAGCATGCCACGCAAGCGCCCTCACACTCAACGATCGAACCCTCCGAACTCCCCTCCCTCCGCCGCCAGCACGTCACCGCAGGCTACCGCGATGGCATCTCTGCCTCCAAGTCCGATCACGTCCAGCATGGATTCGACGCCGGATTTCCTGTCGGTGCACAGCTAGGTATGCGAGCCGGGACCATATTGGGGATCATCGAGGGTGTCCTGAAAGGGTACGAGAGCAGCCCTGCCACCGGGGTTAAGAAGCCCGGTCAGAAGTCAGCGACAGCAGCAACTTTTAAAGAAGCAGACGAGGTGAAGCGCGCGCAGCGCGACAAGTTACTCAGCCTCTATCGAAAGGCTGAGAAGGGGCTAGACGTGCAGGCGGTTTTCGCTGGCCTGGATGGCAAAGAGTTTGAAGGGAAAGAGGAGAAACCAGAGACCACGCTTCTCAAGAAGGGTGACGTCGTTCTCGCAGATTGGGAGAAGAAAGTCCCCGTTGCCGCATGGGAGGAGAATGTAATGGATGTCTTGGAGGTGAAGAGCGACGATGGGAAGGCGGACGCGGGCCGAAAGGATGCTGCTGCTGGGCAGAGCTGAAACAACTCACCCGAACGGATGTCTATGTTTGGTTTGCCTCTTTGCCTACCTCCCGGTCTACTATCCTGGGCTTCGGGTACCCAGCACTCCCAGCTGCCAGTTCTTGGAGCCCGAAGACCGGGCCAGGCCTCAGCCCCGAACCAGCCCAGCGTAAATCCCAAAAGAAAAAAAAAAGTTTTTTTGTGCATGCGCATTCTTCATGCGCGGCAATGCAACACTGCAGGTCTGCAGCAGCCGCCTCACCTCCTGCGTCGCGGGTCGGGGAAAGGGTCGGGGAACCCAGTCCGGGGATCTGATCGCGAAGACTGCAGGACCATTGTCCAGGCATCAACTGCAAGGCCACTCAGCTTCCAAGGCAACTACTTACATAAGACTGAACCGCGTCGCGTCGCGCATCGTATATTCTCAATGCTGGGCCACTGGCCCTTGCTGTTCGCGATCTCTGGAAGCGGCCCAGCATCCGCGGCCGAGAGGCCAGCAAGGATGGGGCGAGGAAATTCCCGCCAGGGAGTTTGAAGTCTGCATGGGCCATGGAGGGGCAGGACTGCAGAAAGGACACGCGAGCGATGAGTCCCGGGATGTGAACTGGGGCAGTTCTGCAGCGTATCTGCAGCGTACCTTGTGGATAACTTTATTGGGTTGGGCCATGCCGGCTTCCGTCTCCCAGGAGAATACGGGTGGTTAATGATATACAGTGAGCTCGTTTAGGACTACATAATGTATTCAAAGTTCAACGTGTTTCGTGGCATGGAGGAAAGAAACAACCTTCCTTCACAGAGAAGGATAATAAAACCCACCTATCCAAGGGGGCCGTAGCCACAGCAATTACTCAATCGTCAATACAAGTAAACCAGGGCCTTGCTCGTCGTCCCGGAAAATAACAGTAGCGTCCGCGGAGGGGAGGGAATCCACCTCAAGTCCCGCCTTGATCGCTACGTACGAAGGAACGTACTAGTAGTACTTCAGTACGTTAGATACCTATAGGGTCTCAGCCATCCCTACCAAGGCCTGAGTCGACGATACGGAACTACGGATTAACACCCGCCGCAGATCAAGAACCAAGGGATAGGATCCACGCAAAGGGGCAAGCGGACAAAGCAATGCAAAACAAAACAAAACAAAACAACCCCGTGAACACACGGACGTGGTAGTCAAGAGTCAAGACGGGAGTGGCTGTCGAACCCTTCTCTATATCCTTTTGGCTTGGATAGGGCTAGGTCTGGTCAGGTTACCTTTGAAAATTCACGAGTACGTATACGGTATGCCTGAGATCGTCCAGGTAGGATGAAGGTGGGTGGTAGTAGCAGCGTGGAATTCCATTCCCCAGCATTCTCGATGGGTTCTGGACTTGAGTCTGAATGTATACGCTATTATTAGGGATGTCGGGCGTATTTACAGATTTGGAGTTTTGTAGTCTTAAAGTATTTGGTTTTGATTTTGGTCCTAAGGGACACAAGGAGTAAGGAAATAGTATAGAGTAGTTCAGGTAGAGATAACAAAAAGGAAACATATCAGGGAGTTCAGCTCCTGTGAGAGTAGCTAGAAACCATAGCACCAGAAGAGAGTGATTGTGAGAGTGATAGTGAGAGTGATAGTGAGAGACGGAAAGACAGAGAGATTTGAAATAAGAAAAAAAAGAAAGACGAAAGCTTCGTAGCATGAGTGAGTGTTGCATGCCGCATTGAATCTTGTGGCGAATTATGGATCCCATTGAGCATAAATGAGACATCCAGCGCCGGAGTCATAAGTCATCCTGATCCCATTGTCAACTCCGTAAATGGGTCATAAGACATTAGTTCAAAATATAAAAGAGAGACATAGTCGTTTGATATCGTTTCAGCGAATGCACCGTGCCATGTGGCGAAACCAGTTATAGACCGTATAAATCAACCCAACGCCGTCCCGGACTTTTGGCAGGAAATGAGAAAACTATTACAACGCTTTGCGAGGCCGAGGAGGCGTAATATCGCCGTGGCAGCCGAGGACTCTTAAGGATTCCCAGAGGCGCTTATAGAGCGGCGGGCGAGATAGGGTTAGGCTTTGATGGATTGTTTTGTCGGACCGCTCTTCACGGCAGAAGGTGCACATCTTCTCGCGTTCTGCAGACATGGAGGTTTCTGGGCTGGTGGATCGCTGGCGCCGGCGAGATTTCGCTTGGATTGCTGCTGCTGCTGTCGAACGGTCGATATCGTAAGTCTGAGACTTAGCGCTGTTGCGGCGGGATCTAGGATTCACCAAAGAGGTAGTCGAGGGGGCAACGAGGCGGAGAGTTTGATGGGCTGTTGGTCGCAGGATATCTCGTCCTGTCCGGGTTTGGACAGCAGTCTTCATTGAACTTGGACAACGCTCATGTGGAGGGTGGTCTGGCATTGTTTGAAACTTCTCCAATGCTGCGTGATTCGACTGAGCTGGGCTATTTTGCAGCTTAGGGTTCGACTTCGCGACCCGCAACTGTACCCGACTACGAACCTTCTTCAAAGTATCCATCGGCTTCCGAGACAAGGACCTGGGGTCCCCGTCCTCGTTGTCGGAGTCAGACTCCCAGACAGACTGCTCGGGATACATTTCAGACGTAGAAGTTGAAGGTCGTTCTCTTGTCGAGGGCACTGTTGGTGGACGGTCTACCGAAGGTGATGGTGGTCCCGGACTAGGCACTGGGCTAGGGCATTCATTGGCGGGGATGAACAAGGCTTGGTCGAAATGCGTTCGGTGAGGTTCCAGGGTGACTGGGTTAATAAGACTGGGAGGTGATATCATAGAAGGCTCGATTACCAGCCGACTAGGTGGCTGCTTCTTGGATGGGTGTGCAGTACTAGGGCGTGGAGCGGCTGGCAGGGACGGAAGGGGTTTCCCACGGAGGGATGAAGCTTCATGGCTCTTTGGAGGCATGATAACGGTTTCCGATGAATTGTTTGGCAACGAACGCTGAGACCTGGTATCGCGTTCTGGAGAAGATGGCTCGGTAGCTAGGGTTACTTGAGACCGATTCAAGGGCGTAAAGGTGAAAGGATGCGTGCTGTGAACAGCACGATCCTGTGTCCTTTTGGAGAGTAGAGAGAGTTGCTCGGTAGCTTTAACGACCGGCTCTGGATAGATATGCGTAGAGTAGTTAGAAGAGAATGAACTGCTCGGTGTTAGGTCTGGAGTGGGTTCTGGGCTTGTATCTCCCCACGGCTGGGTCCCAATTTGCTGAAGGCCGAGCTGGTGCTCGAGCTCGACAGCAGAAAGCGTGGAGCGGTCGATGTTGGCCTCAGACCTGATGGTACGAGGGGCTGCAGGTGGAACAGGGAGGTCTGTACCAGCTTTCACAACGGATAACATGAAGTACTGTTGGATATCTTCACCCGGTCTCGCATTGCGGAGGCCCTGTTGGCAAGATCCCCAGCTGCCGGTAGTGTTGGTCAGGGAGTGTTCGAGGTAGAATGGGTCAGGGTTGTTCTCGTCTTGGAAGTCTGAGCCGCGGGGTGGATAGTAGGAGGAGGCGCGTTTCTTCTGCGGCGACGGGGTCGGCGGCAGACCGACGGTGGTCTGCGATCTGTTCCGGCTTTTGGGTATAGCGTTCAATTCGCCGGGCAGACGAGAGTATCCGTTAGCCATGGGCTATGATTCCGACGACTGGACTGGAGGTAGCGGTAGTGGAACAGGCAGCGGGCATCAGAGGGAGTGCCGGTAGACGAGAGGGACGGCGAAGGAGGGACGAGACAAGGGACAAAGGATCAAAAGGGGATGAGGAATGGACAGGAGCAGGCGGGGTGACTGGGGATGTGTTTATAGACGAGATCCAAATGTCGAGGTGGCGAGCCAGAGAGGAGCCGCCGACGCATGCCAATGCAGCGTCGTGTAAACAAAGCTCGAGCACAGACAGCAGGACGCAGCAGGGCCTTACATGATCTCCTTCCCCAGGGATGGCCGTGGTCGAGGCTGCTGCAAGGCGATCGAGACTGCTGCAAGGAGTCGGAACCCGATCCGCGACCTTTCCTGATTGCTGGATTTCCTGCTGCTTTTTGGCCATTTCTGGCAGTCTCGAGCAAGTATTCCAGCGGCTGCCTTGGATTGGAATACTTCAGCTCGGCCGGTTCGACGAGAGCTGGGAACGCGCTGCATTGTTGCTCTTGTCAACTGGAGCAGGCGTGGTGATGACTGGGGTGGCCGGGGTATCTGCAATGGCAAAATACTATCGACTAGTAAGTACGACCGTCCGACTAGTAGACTGCAGAAGCACTGCAAGATCGATCCTCAATGCTGTGCCGTTGCGCGACTGCGAACCAGGAAGTTGTGGGCGGGGAGTGTCGAAGTACTGGAGACGCGCGGGCAGATGTGAGCCATCACAACGCTCGGCCTCGACGCAATCGCATTGTCCGGACACTCGCGGTAACCCATTGAAGCTTGTCCACCTCCCAGACGGCGCCTCAAGAGGCGTGTCCCGAACGCGAGGAAGAGCCCAGAGAAGCAGAGAGACCCGCATTCTCGAGTCCATCCGGTTGCTGTGATACAGACCCATCAGGCCAGAAGAATCAGGAACAACCACTCTGCATACGGAATCATCATTCGTTCCAACTGATTCGCCCTCTTTTTGTCGGCTTCAATCTGAAATCGGACCTATCGCAAAGCTTTGTCTTCTCTTCCGAGACGTTTCAACACTGTCTGACGCCTGATGGGTCAACTGCGTATACACACATCCCGCCAATAGAACAGCACATGGACGCCAGGAACTCTTCACGGGTGTACAAAAGCACTGTGATTATGTAGTCTCTCAGCCTGAGGCCAGGAAGTTCATCCCACCAGCTTGGCTCTGGGTCTTTGGGGTCCAGCCCTGGCCATTGGACAAGGATTCCCTTGTTTTCCCCTTTCAGGAACATCTACTCAAGGCTCCAGCGTCTTAAGCGGACCGAGCTCCCGTAGAAACTCAGTCTGATCCTGCGCAGCGAGTCATGGCCCCGTCTGGTTCTGCGCTCGAGCAAGCAACACTGCGTATGATGCTACCAAACCATCGCAGGCCCGTCGCAATACATCCCGTGGCCAAAGTTCAGGGCAACGTGCACATTGCGAGTCCAGATCCCACCGGGTCGCCCGGGGAAGCAGAGGTGCATTGCCCACATTCTTCATCCTGCAGGTGTCTGTAACTGGTGTAAGAGAGGACGGTTAGCAGCATGCACGGCCCATAAGTTTTACTTTTATTACTTTTATGCATGCTGATCACCTTACAAATAGACGCATAAAACATGAAAGGTTAACTAGTTCACGCCCAGCAAAGTACGTACTTCTTTTTGGAGTTAGTGCTGGCCGTCGAGCGGATATTGGACGAGTGGCCTCTGGTTGGCTTGGGCCTTCGAGTACCAAGTTTATCCGAATACACCACCATCATCGTACGTCTGGATCAGTGTTTGACTTTCAAGGGCCCGATGCTCCGGAATGTGTGTACAACATATCCGTACAGAGCTAGGGACCCTGGTACAGTAAGCGAGGAACATGTTGGTGATTGTACCACCCTGCGGCAGAGACACCGGTATATAACACCGATTGGCCACCTACCGCAGGAAATTTCCGCAGGAAGTCATGTCCCAGTCAGCAATCAACATAGATCCCAGTTTCGAGCATCGAGATGTGCACAGATCAGATCAGGCTGGGTGTTGCACAAATCACCGCATAAGCGATGAACACGTTGCATTCGGGAAGGATATGCTGTATTATCATTTACAGGGAAACAGGAACTTGCCCAGTGCTCCAAGCCGACGGAGAGGCGTTTTCTGGAATGAATGCTCAGTATTATTGAGTTTATAACTATCTGGCTCTATCTCAGCCTTAAGTCACCGTTCGCCCGGGAGAAGTATACAGCTGTCATTGACCGTTGCTCAACGTAGAGCTATCACTTTAATATCTACTCTAAACAGTACTTTCTACAATATTAAAGTAGTTGGATGGTTTATGATATGAATATTAAATACAGAAAATGCGGGGTTTCTAAATCTACCTCCCACGAAACTATATATATTTCCCCGAGGCTCAATAATTGAGCGACCCCAATGAGCTTATAATACATTTTTATGGTCGATCAAATGGCTCAAGAATACTTCCAAAATTGTTTGCGAATTGCGACCCCTCCGCCTGATCTCAGTTCTGTGGATTGGCGTTTTGCGCGAGGAGATATGTCCAATATTGCTGGCATCTATAAATTCGATTTATGGATCCGGAGACCCTCAGCCCGCACTCCTGGCTCCCCACCACTATTGTACCTAGAATAACATTTCAAATACTAGGCGAATAAGCGGGGCTCTACGTAATTATTACTCACTAGTCAGGATACCTGATATTCATGTTGTATGCACGTACTTGCAAAGCGCCTGTTATTGAGATCAACTACTACGCCCCATATATACAACTCTGCAGACAATCGCAGTACCGGGGAAGTTGGAACAGAAAAAGTTCAGGCAGAACATTCTTCACGGCTCTCGCGCATATGTATGCGCAATTGCGCATGCATCGCGTTCCAAATTCATCGCAAAAAGACATCAAGGCGGCTCGCTCCACCTCCGGCTGCACCTCAGACATCCGCTAGCCCCACGCCTTCGGGATGTCTGCGAGAACTGCGTCCGCGGATCCGCAAAAGCTCATCGAACTCTTCAGTACTCCTAGTACCACATTCCTGAGTATGCAGCCATCTGTATTCAAGTCTGGTAGTGGCTTCGGTGACTCGGTGAGCGAATGGGCGAGGAAATAGGCTCAGCCAGCCCGGCGATGCCGAGAAGTTTACCCCAATGGCCGAATGTACTCCCGTACTCTCGAACTCTTGATGAAGGTTTCGTTCTCTCCAGCTCGATCATCGGCGATAAGGAGAAACCGCGTATTCCCAAAAGGGCAAGCCAACGAATTGACTTTTAGGCGCGCTGAGGCTGACGAGAAAATAGACACGGGAAGGGAGTATCCGAGCTCTGGGTGGACGAGGCCAATCGCGGACGGATCCAGAGTGCCAGATATGAGACATGGCTGCAAGGTACTGTCCGAAGTGTCTAAGACCAAATGAGCGTCCTGAGAGGCGAACTCCCTTACGGACGACCACTCCTGGTGATTTGTTGGTCCGCGATGGTTCCCGCCGGGTGATTGCCGCGACTCCGATTCCTGCCTTGGTCTCCGTTCGATCGTTGACTGGGAGGCGACGAGGTTGGTATACGATCCACGGCTCTCCCTTGATTGTGGCGCTCCAAAGAGGCAACCGGTTAATTATAAGATGTAAACAAAGGCGTGAATGTCATTGGGATCCTCGTTCAGCGGAGATTATTCAATTCAAATCATCCTAAGGTTCGTGCTATTCAGACTTGGAAATGCTCTATATGTGTGGAGTCCATCGTTCATCACCTTGAGAGGGGGGAAAAGCTAGTCGTGGGTTCTGACCTGGATAACAAGGATTAGAACAGCAGAACCTAGGATACTTGGGTAGAATTATAATGCTGCGATGCAGACAGGCGTCCTATAACGTGACTGGGTGCGTGGATTGCCAGCTCATCAGGCTGGAAGATCGATGAACTGGCTGACGCCTTCGACGAGGGCATTGACCACACCCCGAGTAACTTGAGCGGAGTGAGGTCGCAAGAATCTCGACTCCGTAACTTGTGTGTAAAAATCAGACATCATCATCGCCTGATGCTCTGTTGTTCCGTGCGTTCGGCGACTGGCCTGGAGAGGTAAGGCAGTCCGGTCCTTGCTGGGTCTCAGTCAACGCCTAATCCACAGTCCTTGGATATAATTATATAAAGTGGAAAATTTCTGAGCGAGATGACCGAGCAAAGTGACCTGTCAAGCAAACCTGGTCAATTGAGTGCACATCCATTCGAAGGAATTCCTTCTGCAGACCCGACACTTGAAGGAAGTGTTTATTACAATACGCGCCCGTAACTACGATTATTTCAATAGTTGGGCACATTTTGCGTGATATCGGCGCGGCCCAATATTACGTGACGGTCGCGTTACCGATTCTCTCACCTTCGGCTGGCTCTCCCTCCTTCTGGTTCTCATCTCCAACTTCTCGCCAACTCGCCAACACCGTCGCTCTCACGATCACGGTCTTCTCACGGCTGTCTTCTACCCTCTAGCAGCCATTGAGCTCGGTCAGCTCAGCTCTATGACCACCGCGGGCCTTCTCGAGTGCTCGTTGTGGTCTCGGAGCAGGAGCCCATCGTGCAGCTGCTTGTGCCCCAGCCATCGTAATTCCGCAACGGAGACGCTCATTCGACCAGCCACTGCACAATTCCTCTTCGGCCTCGGTGCGCTCTGAGCTGTCCTCCCTTTCGAGGACACTGGGGGTCGCTTTCCTCAATTCCCCTACTTTCGCGACATCCATATCCACATTCCGGGCGCCGTCAGCTTCATCAACTACCTATTATTGCTTCTCTCCAAAACCGGCCCAGCAGGACAGAGACCGGCAGCTTTCAATTCGGAAGTTGTCCTTGAGCTGCATCAAGCCGCTTTATCTTCCGAGGCTCAATTCTCACATTGTCGCCTCATCGACCTCCAACTCAACCACTGCCTACCAGAGCGGTGTATCACCAAGCCCACCGTACGCTTGACGAGACCTACGACGTTCACGACCCTTCTACGTTTACGACCCATTCGCAGCAACGCCAGCAGCAGGCTGCTCCTAATCCTGCTCCTAATCAAACTAATTACCCGTCTAATCGCCCCTCGAGCGCTCTCGACAACTACCCCCGTACACTTCGGAGAACATCGCGGTATTCTTCTCGACGACCAGGCTCGGTAGATGCGTCGGGACGCCCGTTTGAAATAGAGCAAACAATCCCAGTTTTTGTACGACCTGCTTTTCAACATACCCGCGAGCTTGCCGCACCGCGCCCAGCGCCATCGGAAACGAGAACAGAAAACGAGGGTGAAGATAGCGATTCCGCACTCGACGATAACCCTCCGACGACAGCGACCGGATCGTATTGGCCTCGCAGATCCACTCAGGTTTCCCATACCACAGCGTCTGCAATCCTCTGGACACTAGAGGAGGCAATCCGAAGGCCATTTCCATTTACCCCCGATTGGGACGAAGTGAATGCGTCCATGTCTGACCTAGTAGGTGGCCCTGCCGTGTCCGGGCTTGGAGGCAATGGAAGGAGTCAGAATGGCGCTTCCCGAGCGGCCCAAGGCCCAATTCCCGTCAACACACACCCTGCAAGCGGTGTGCGTACGCCAACTGATATCATGAGACAGCGTCGGGACAGAGAAGCTCGCAGAAAAGCAGAACAAGAAGCGAAGGATCGGGAGCAGGAGGACGCTGAGCGCAGACAGCTACAGCAGGAACAGCAAGCCAGGTCTCAGCCGTCTGGACAGCCCTACCCTGCTGGCGTTGCTGGCGAAAGACCCACGCAGCGAAGAGCTGCACCAAGAGCTCCAACCGCGACAGAGCCTCGTATTGCATCTAATGTTGCGGGTCCATCTCCAACGAGTCCCCGCGACCCTCAAGCTCAGGCGCAGATACCTGTCGGTGCAACCCAGCCTCGACAGCCTGTCACCTCTGTCCCCTTTGCATCGCAGCAAGGTNCGCAACCCAAACTCGGACCCCAGCCACCCCAGGGCCCGCCTCCGGATGGCCAGCCAGGAGCGACTCAGCCCCAATCTCAACAGTCACAGCAGCAGCCCCGACGTGTCGGATTTCCACATGCGTTTGAACGGTGGGAAACTCTTTCATCTCATTGGGAGGGATTGACCAGCTACTGGATCCGAAAGCTGGAGCAAAATAATGACGCGCTTGAACGCGATCCCCTCAGTCAACAAATGGCCCGCCAAGTGACCGACTTGAGTGCGGCCGGTGCTAACCTTTTCCATGCTGTTGTGGAGCTGCAGCGCCTGCGCGCATCCTCCGAGAGAAAGTTCCAACGATGGTTCTTCGATACGCGTGCAGAACAAGAAAAGTCCAAAGAACTGCAGGGCGAGCTTGAGAG
This sequence comes from Aspergillus sydowii CBS 593.65, assembly GCF_001890705.1. Classification (NCBI taxonomy): domain Eukaryota; kingdom Fungi; phylum Ascomycota; class Eurotiomycetes; order Eurotiales; family Aspergillaceae; genus Aspergillus; species Aspergillus sydowii. The sequence continues at coordinate 2,396,316 of NW_024467861.1, read as the reverse complement.
ACAGATCCGAACAGAGCGCCAGGCCCGGACTGAGGCGGCAACTTCAGCTCAAAAGGCCGAAAGTGACAAGGCCCGTGCCGAAGACTTGCTCAAAGAGATGCGCCGCGAGCTCCAAATCTCAAAGGAGGAGGCTCGCCGAGCCTGGGAAGAACTGGGACGTCGCGAGCAAGAAGAGCGGGACCGCACGAACTCCCTTCGCAACGGGGAGCCTACCCTGGTCGGCGGAGTACAAGTAGTGCCCATGATCGCAGGGCTTCCTCGACGGGATTCAGGCCGCCCACCAACTCGAGAAGGCCCCTACACTGGAGGTGACGGAAAGGGCACCTCAGACCAGTTGTACGGAGAAACACCGCTATCACCCATGGGAACCGACCCATTCGTGGAAGCCCAAAGACCTGTCCACGAGTCTGATGAAAGTTATGTCCATGCCCCGGCGCCTTCTTCCGCTGCTCCTCAGAGCCAGGGACATTATGCTGGCCATTACTACGAGCCAGAGGGCACATACCCTCCCCGGACTACCTCCGGACGTGAGCCTAGCATAGGTAGCAGCGAGCCTGGCGATGACTATGGTTACCAGCAGAACCCGCAAGGTCGCCAAATGGTTTATCCTCGGCCCATGTCGGATGAGAGTGAGGAGTACGAGCAAGGGTCGTTCGAAGATAGCGAAGGTGGATACGTGACGAGTACCATGCCGCCGTCGACTGGATCCATGTACGCTGGCTATGATCAGTCGGTTGATTACAGCGGAGCCGGATGGGGCGTCGGCTCTGGTTGGGATTCTGTGACACCTCGTCATCGCCATCCAACGCGCCTCAGTGATGTCCTCGAAGAGGAGGAACCTCGAACAACCCCTAGCCGGGCAAGCCGTGCCAGCCAGGCGAGCAGAAGTGTGCACTGAGCAACGTACATAAAGATTTTCGGACAAACCGTTCCATTTCCTTTTTTCACTTTTTCATTTTGGTCTCTAATTTGCGATATGCGGTTGGTCAATATGCGCTGCCGATATTTAACTGCGGGCATACCTATTTTCGTTGTCTTTCTCATTCTCTTTCCATTACTTGTGCGTTGCATACTCCAGCCGCGTTTCCTTTCAAAGTCACTTGACTCGTTGATTATATCGCAGCATAGACTCGGGAGCAGGAAGCGGGAGTAATATTGTAATTCTAGTGATGATACGACCGTGGATATATGTCTCAAATTAAAAGTCCTCTCAATGACTCTCCGCAAAGTAGATGCTCAGTTCTGTACCAGAATGGGCCAAAAGCCAAATATGAGTCACGTGGTATATCCGCCTCAGGCGGCAACTAACCCAACCAAGCGCATCTGGAGATCTCCGGCTCAAACCCGCAACTGAGAAAGCTTCACTCTCCAACTTACAGACCTGTGCGACGCCAATTTCACAAACGAAAGCCGCCAAAAATGTCCCTTCCAATTCGGTCCTTAACACGGGCCCTTACGCGCGCCTCTCGCCCGTCGTCCCTCTTTCCTTCGCAGACCCGCACCCAGCTCTCAAAAAATGTCCCCCGACTCACAACACCATCAACATCAATTCCGGCGTTCAGGACACAACTCCAATCGCACGCCTTCTCGACGACAACATTCCGCGCCAAAGCCCGTACCATGGGCCAGCTGCGCGCGCGCAATTCCACAGGCCCGTTCTCCTGGAAGGCGGCACTGCTATTCGTCCTTACCGGCGGCGGAATGATCGTTTACTTCCGAGTTGAGAAGGAGAGGCTCGAGCGGAAACGAATTGCGGAGATGAGTAAGGGTGTTGGGAGGCCGAAGGTTGGAGGTCCTTTTGTATTGAGGGATTTGAATGGGGAGGTTTTCACTGAAGAGGCGTTGAAGGGGAGATATTCTTTTGTACGTCTTCCTTTCTTTTGCATGGCAGATTTAAAAGGCCGAGGATGGGGATTTGGACTCGCTAACTGGGAGCTTAATGTGACAGGTATACTTTGGCTTCACGCATTGTCCCGACATTTGCCCCGACGAGCTGGACAAGATGGCTGAGATTATTGATAAAGTGAAGGAGGCCAATGGTGGAGAGAATGTCTTTGTACCGGTGTTCATTACGTGTGATCCCATGCGAGATACACCCGAGGTGCTGCGGAATTATCTGCAGGAGTTCCATAAGGATATTGTTGGGTTGACGGGGACATACGACCAGGTGAAGCAGGTATGCAAGGCCTACCGGGTTTACTTCAGTACGCCGCGCGATGTGAAGCCGGGCGAGGACTATTTGGTTGATCACAGTATCTACTTCTATCTTATGGGTGAGTCCTTTTGGTTTTTTACCCTAGTGGCCAGTTTGGCTTTGCGATGCGTGGTGCTAATTTATGGGTAGATCCTGAGGGCGACTTTGTCGAATGTATCGGACGGCAGGACACGCCCGAGTCCGCGACCAACACAATCATGCAGCATATTAACGACTGGAAGAGAGAAGGAAAGCCTCTGAAGAAGGACTAGACCGGAGTTGTCGGTTTCGATACTATAATCGTTGTATTTATAAACCCTCCCAATGTACTATGCCACCTAAGCCATGTACTATATAACTCTCCAATCAACAAACCACCCTGAATTCCTTATGAGACTATGTAGCTTCCTCCTTCTTCCTACCACTGGAATCCCTCTCCCTATTCTCCCTCCACTCCATCCCCCCATCCACAAACTCCTCCCTCTTCCAAATCTCCACGCGCTCCTTCACAACCTCAAGCACCTTCTCAGCCCCCCTCCACGCCTCCCCACGGTGCCCCGCCCCAACCGCAACAATAATACTCGGCTCACCCACAGGCACAACACCCAGCCGATGGGCAATGTAAACAGCGCCAAGGCCGAACTCGCCCACCGCATCCGTTGCGATCCGGTTCAGCGATTTCAGCGCAAGCGCCGGGTAGCTTGTATATGAGAGCTGCGCGACGGGGCGGTCTTCGAATGTGTCGCGCGTCGTGCCGAGAAAGAGGACATTTGCGCCGCTTGAGGGCGAGGAGATTGTGCTTAGTGCCGTGGTGGGGGAAAGCGGGGTGTAGGTGAGTTCGAGGTGGATGGGGGACTGATTGGGGCCGTGGGTTGTTGTGAGGGTTCGTGGGTAGGTTTGGGGGTCGAGGTGTGGAGGAAGTAATTCAGTATCCGTCGTGTCTTGGGGTTGCGATGTTGAAGACATGGTGAATTAGTTGATTTTGTTCGAAATGCTTTGTGAAGTTGGTGAGGGGATCCTTGAGGAAGGTTGGAGTATGTCGTTGCCTCAGGCTGCGGCTGATAAGTTCCCTTGCGAATGTAGGTATTTTCCTGAGTGGCCACTCTGCTAAAATGAATAATGATGGACCTGTTCTGCGGAACAATGCTACCGACGGTTTATTGTTTAGATGCAGCCAGTCTGTCTAGATCTAGGACTATCTATTGTAGCAGGATCACAACTGCCTCGTACGGCCGGAGTGTCCATTGTGCACCCGAGAATCTTCCCTGAGCTGCGCTCGCAGACTCATAACTATCCAGCAATACCTCCTTGACCTTATCTATCTTTTGTGCTGCAGCATTCCACGACAAATCGTGGTCTGTCCAGTTCGCCAACACCAAAGCCTTGGAGGTGTCGTATGCCCGAGTGTAGGCGTAGACCTCTTGGCTATCGCGGTCGACAAGCTCATAGTTTCCGTAAACGAAAATATCAAGGTACTTCTTTCGGAGCTTCAAGACCGAGGCCCAGTAGTGGTACAGGGACTGAGGGTTCTTGACTTGGTCCTCTGCGTTGACTCGGCTATACTCTGTGTTGACGGACATCCACGGCTTCACATTTGCTCCAGTGAATCCGCCGTTGGGTGCTGCAGACCACTGCACTGGTGTGCGGCCATTGTCGCGAGATTTCTTCTGGTATTCTTGTCTAGCAATCGTTTGTGCCTCGGTATCGAATTTCTTGGTTTCCAGTAGTCTGTAGTCTTGTTAGTATCGTCTTAACGTATGGACGAGGTGTACATACCCCTTCCAGTGGTTCAAACAATCGATATCTTTATACTCCTCCATTCCCCACTCTACAGGGACATTGCCCATTCCTATCTCCTGGCCCTGGTAAATGAACGGAGAACCCGAATGCAAAGCCAGAACAGTAGCCAGCATCTTCCCGGCCGTCTGTCGGAGAGCCTGAGGTGGGTTGACATAGCGGTCAATCGATCGAGGCTGGTCGTGGTTTTCCCAGTACAGAGCGTTCCAGCCGCCGTTGTTGTACATGAAAACCTGCCAGCGTTCAAAGAAATCTTTCAGGTCAGTAAGTTTCCAGCTTCCAGGCTTGAACTTGTTGCCGTATGGAGCATGGTCAATGTCGACGTGTTCAAAATTGAAGATCATGTTGATTTCATCCCGGTCGTAGCGCACGGCTTTTAGCACTTCGTTGGTGTCCTTGACGAAAGGCATCTCCCCAACACTGAATGTGTCATACTCTTTAAGGATCTTCCCAACTCCCTGCAGATATTCATGAAGACGAGGGCCATTCGCGTAATACTTGTCACCCCATTGCCACACGGCATCCTTATCCTGGTTTGGCGCATCAGGGAACGCCTGATCCTTGCTGATGAAGTTGATGACATCCATGCGGAAGCCATCTGCTCCTTTATCGAGCCAGAAGCGCACAATATCATGAACTGCCTTTCTCACGGCAGGGTTCTCCCAGTTCAAATCAGGCTGTTCAGTGGCGTACAGATGTAGGTAGTATTCTCCCGATGGCTCATCAAACTCCCAGGCACTCCCTGAGTCAAGTTAGCAGTCTGGAATTGGAAAAAATAACTGAGAGCGAGTACCTTGAAAATGGGACACCCAGTTGTTCGGAGGCTGCCTGTTCCCATTCTCGTCGAAACGAGGTGGCCTCCAAACATACCAATCGCGAAACTCGCTATCCTTCGAGCTGCGTGACTTCTTGAACCATTCATGCTGGTCACTGGTATGGTTCACTACCAAGTCCATCAGGAGTTTCATTCCCCTGTCGTGACAGCCTTTGATCAACTTCTCGACATCTGCGACCGTACCATATTCGTCTGCGATGCTGTAGTAGTCCGCAATGTCGTAACCCATATCTACCTGGGGTGATTTGTAGGACGGACATAGCCAGACAATGTCGACGCCGAGGTCGCGAATATAATCGAGCTTCGAGATGATGCCAGGAATATCGCCGACGCCATCATCGTTTGAGTCCTTGAAGGATGCAGGCCAGATCTGGTAGACGGAGCTTTCCTTCCACCAGGCGCGGTGGATGTCGCTGGGGGGCTTGACGGGTGCCGATAACGAGCCCATTTCGGTTCAATGTAGCTTGAATTGTGGCTCAGATGCAGAGTAGGATTGAGTAAGAACAAGAACAAGGAAAGGTCGGGCTTGGATGGAGGGGTAACGTGGGGTTAGCCACGAGAGAGTGGGACATACCCCTCTCCAAGTTGCCAGCTGTCGTTGCTCCTCGTTCCATAGTCAGTCGAGAGCCAGTGAGATACGTGGTTGAAGACACTGGCCCACAGGCTGCCTGAGAAAGGACCGGGACAGTCTTCGATTTGATGACAGAAGTTCACTTTGTCTGGACGTGCTGATCATGACGTCATATCTAGAAGAACCGTGAACAAGATGCGACGGTGGGATAGACATGAGGGCGGAGGTGCCTTAATCACAAGACCTGCGAATCTATCCCGCTCTGGCTCCAGAGTGTCTTCAATTCAATGAGTCTGATGATCTGATCAAGTTTCAATTCTATGAGTGGTGTGAGATGACGGAAACGGAAAGAAGCTCGGGCCATTCCAAATTCGGCAGGCGTGGCACCCCAAGCTTTGTCCAATGATGATGCAGGATCGGCCCTGCAATGCTAAAAATGGAAATTGTGGGTTTATGAGAGTTTGTTCCTGGACTGTGCCTGAGGCTGTTTTGAGGTTTCTGGAGCTGCTTTCGCCGTCGGCAGCTGACTCGGAATGCTTGAAGCACAACGCATTTGGTAGGCGACTATGAAGGTAGTATAGATGGCCCACACAATCCCATTCAAAATGATCATAACCAAATTTCCAGTCCGCAGAGCTAGGAGATGACAACTCTCTATCTGCGTGAGACGGGCATCTTTCGATCCTCGCATCTATGTTCACAATGACTCGCTTCAAGCTAATCAAGACGGCGGTAGTGTTATTTTGTACCTGCGTGGCCCTTGCTTTTCTGTTCAACAGACAGGATGGCTACCAGTCGACCAGAAAGTTAATCCACGCGGGTAGGTCTCGCCTAGAGAACGCAATGTTCGAGCGAATAAAAAATGAGACATTAGGGGTGCGTTTTGAAACCGAACACTAAGGATCATCTACTGACGTCCTGCAGTTTCAGCACATTTATGCCATTGGACTCAAAGAGCGCACTGACAAGCATGATTCGCTCTCCTTGGCTGCCTCGGTCTCGGGGATGAAGGTCGAATGGCTAGAGGGCGTTCGACCGGGCGACGTATCACAAAAAGCCCTTCCACAGGTAGTTACTTTCTCATGTTCACGGAGGTATGTACTAATACAGCAAGGGAATGAACCAACCGGACATCCCCTACACTGTCGTCTTATGTTGGCGCGCGCACATGAACGCACTGCGCAGGTACGTTCTAACCACCCGTAAATTGTTATAAAAACGTGCTAACAGATAAATAGCGTGGTTGAAAATAGATATGCGACGGCCCTAATAATGGAGGACGATGCCGATTGGGACGTGTCGATCAGGCCCCAACTGCGTGAAATCGCTAGAGGGGTCCGCGAGCTCTCCGACAATCACAAAGCTCCAAGAAAAGAGCCATACGGCACCAACTGGGATCTTCTTTGGATTGGAGGGTGTGCCGCGTTGCAAGGGAAGAATGAGACGGAACTCTATGCGATTCCCGACGATCCAACTACTGTCGATGTCTCCCGTCGGGGTCCATGGGAGGGGCCGATCGGGCCAACTGACGACTGGAAAAAGCAGCACCCAGAGGTTTCTATCGACTCTACGCGGTTTGTCTTTCGGGCAGGGCATGGTTGCTGTTTGTATGGATATGCAGTGACCTATGAAGGAGCACGGAAGATCCTTGCGGCTCTTTCGCTCGAGCGGAGTGCGGAGGTGGACAATTCTCTGGGCGATCTCTGCGGAGGTAAAAACGGTCGGCAGCAGATCCGTTGTTTCGGGGTTTACCCGAACGTCATTGGCACTTTCAAGCCGGCTGGGCCTAACTCGCGATCGTCGGATATCCAGAACTACACAACGGACGAGTGGCGAGAGGCGGAGTCGTGGAATATGGTGTACAGTACGCGGATGAACCTGCAGCGGCTGCTTGCGGGCGAGGAGACGGTGTATTCGCAGTGGAACACCTCGTTTATTCCATGGTCCAAGGGCGAGATCAAGCCACGAGAGTTGCAGTATCCGAGGGGGTATCTGGTGGGGTAGCCGGCCATTGGGGACTGGGGAGTTCTGCATTCAGTTAGTTAATAGCATATTGGAGCCATAGAATAATCGTATTTGCTTAAATAACTCGGAAGTCGGAGGAAACTCTGCAAATACGACCTCTCGATTAATGTAACACCCAGCGAATGAACCGGTTCCTGTGGGTCGAGTCCAGGTGAGTCGACCAGTGCGGTGGTGCAACAGTGGGAAAGCGTCCGATCCCCCGGAAAGAGCGGCCAGGAACAGCAGCGTCCGTGACTCGGCAGACGCCGCACAGAACACCCAGTCTGGGCCCCCTGCCTGAGCATGGCTGTAATGCCAGCCTGTGATGATCGCTCGATCCTCGGATCGGCTCCAGATGTGATATGTCAGCGCAGCTGAGGTGACATGAACCAATGCCAGCACCTCGCTTACGGCTGCATTGAGCGCTCATTCGGCGAGCGTGAACAGCTTGCAGCCTTGTGCTTCCTGGTGGATGGGGCCCCAGTGCTGAGGCTATGTCACTCTAGTCGCTCCATCGGCTGACTGCCCAAAACCCTTTGTCTCCCCTGTTCCCTTTAAAATAACCATGTGTTGCTGCTCCCGGCCTTCAGTCATGCTCTCAGTCCTTGTCTTGGACTCTCATTCAATTTTCTCTCCGTTATGCATTATCCACCACACAACTCAGACCGCCGCAGTGAAGAAACCATCCTCACCACCGAGAAGAACCTCTCGGTATCGTCCATCTCGTCCGTGGACGAGTACGACACCGACTTGAAGAAGCCCGTGGAGGATAATGAGGAGGCTCCGCTGAGTCGCAATGCCCGCTTTTTGATATGGACTGCCTTGAATGTTGCCTCAACAGTTGGCATTGTGCGCACCCCTATCATTGTTTCCACAGCTTCCTAGAGCTGATCCCCCGTCGATCGCGCTAACCGTCTTAAGGTATTCACAAATAAATCCATCATGTCGGATGTTTCGTTCAGCAACCGTCAAGTTTCCCTCGCTTGCTATCATTTCTTTATCACCGGCGCGACATTATGGATCGCTTCCTTTCGCTTCTTCGGCGCTTTTGTCCCCAAACCCATTAGTTTCATACAAATGATCCCCATTGCAGCCGCCATGGCTATCCAAGTCGTACTACAAAACCTGTCGCTCGCACACTCCTCGGTCATGTTCCACCAGCTAGCGCGCCTCCTCTTAACACCAGTGGTGGCGCTGCTTAATTACATGCTTTTCCGGGTAAAGATTCCCCGCGCGGCGCTTCTGCCATTGGTTCTGCTGTGCTCTGGTGTCGGCGTCGTCACATACTATGATTCACTCCCTGCAGCGGAGAATGGAACCACGACCACAGCGCACGGCGTAATTTTTGCACTGATAGCCGTCTGCGCCAGTTCGATATATACTGTCTGGATCGGGCATTACCATAAACGGTATGAGCTGAGCAGCATGCAGTTGCTTCTGAACCAGGCACCTATCAGCGCGTGCTTGCTCCTGTGTGCTATTCCATGGGCGGAGGCAAGTCCTGCGGTGTCGTCTGTCCCGACATCAATGTGGAGCATGGTTTTGCTGGTACTAGAATCTGTCCTGCGGTTTTGAACGTCACTAACCCGTATACAGAGCGGCCTACTGGCCTGCATGGTGAACCTGTCCCAGTTCTACATCGTTGATGCCGCTGGAGCCGTTAGCGGCGCAGTAATTGGACAGCTTAAAACCTGCATTATCGTAGGGTTGGGCTGGGCGCGGAGCAACCACGTCGTCCCGCGCGAGAGCGTGTTGGGTATTATTATGGCGTTGGTAGGGATGAGCATGTAAGTCGACGTCTCCCCAAAATGGAGGTTGTTCCGTAATTAACCGGTCCAAAGGTACATGAATATTGTCCTTAAGAATAGATAAAAATTTACATAACGTCATAAATCATTCAACCTTTGTTATGAGTCTCGCATTACCCGGCCCTGACGCGCTACCTGATATAACAAATAGTAGAAAGAAAACCATTACACAAGGCCCAGATCAAGCATCGATTGCACCGTATCCTTGATACTCTGCTCTAGCTCAATATGTATCCACCGGCCCTGTTCGTCCGGTGTCCCCTGGGAAAGGATATCCAGACTAGTGTTCTTCTTCCAATCTGTTGGCTGCACCCCTTCCGGCAATATCCGCCCAATGAGCCCTTTGGGAACGCGTTCCCTCAGCGCCGGGAAATGCTTTCGGATCGTATTCACGACGAGCTGCGGCGTGATTAGTCCAGATACGAGTAGAATCCGCTGCCCTCCTGCTGCGGGGTTGGTCAGCGCATCGACAGCGCTTTTTGCGACGTCGCGGACATCGACCTGTTGCTGTCAGTCACTCTCTTCGGCTACTTAAACGATAGGCGGGAAGGGAGATGATAAGAGAAAACGTACGTAATGATAAAATGGAAACCGCACATCCTCAACCGTCTCATGCGTCCCATCGATAAAACTGGCAATCGCAAACCGATTCGTCTCGTTAATCGACTTGGGTCCCTCAATGGGGTGAATCATGGGGCCGATCGTGACATCGGGGTTAATAACCGTAAGATCAAATGCCGGTTTATTCTGCTCCATGAACTCCCATGCCGCCTGCTCCGCCTGTGTCTTGGAGGCATTGTACCCCAGCACCGCGTCCTTGCGGTCGATCGCTTCTTTGGCCGTTACAGGGTTCCAGTCTTTCTCGGTGTACGGGCGGCCCTCGCGGGACATGTCCTCGAACGAGTTCAGGACTGAGACGGCGCTGCCAAGGAGGACGAAGCGTTTCAGGTATGTGTCTTGGTGTCGTAGGGCGATTCTGAGCATTTCTGATGTTCTGTGCCGGTGTTAGTGACCATGTTCTTTTGTTTTTGTTTTGTGTATACTGCGAACCCCTTAGTGGCAGGCTCGATCATTTCCTTCTCAATATCCTCGACATCAAACTTCAAGGGCGACGCCGCGTGGATGATGAACGTGAAAGGCTGCTTTGCATTATCGAAGATTTCGTCAAAGGGCTGCTGGGAGGTGAGGTCGGAGACAACCGCAAAGTTGATTTTGTCCTTCCATTCCGGATGTGTCTTGATGATGTCGTCGGCTTTGTCCTGCGATCGTACCGTAGCCGTCACGGTGAACCCACGCTGTGCAAACAGTCAGTCTGTGGAGTTTTTACTTATCCACGGGTGTGCTTTATTAAGGGTATGTACCTCAAGCAGCCTTAACAAAATATGCGAGGCAACAAAGCCGTTTGCGCCTGTCAGTAAAACATGCTGGCCTTGGCCTTGGTCTTGGTTGTAGGAGTCGCGGCGGGATGCCATTTTTTTTTTACTTTCCGCACGAGTTGCTATGATTGAACCTAAAAAAAGCCATCGAAAGTCGAAACCCACGATCGGACGGCCGTTTTGCTTTATATATCATCGTGGGCATGCGGTTACGTATAAGTTATTCTCCAAAATGAGGTCATGACTTGCAGTGCCCAATCAGCGCCAGACAACGTGCAGTGGCGTGGATCTTGGTGATAAACTATTCCCCACATATTGTTATACCCATGGTCTGCACAGTCAAATATTTTAAGTATTAGGAAAAGAAAACAGGCGTCCCTAGTAGTAGATAAAACCTGGTACTGCTGCTGAGTACTCTAATATTAACAGAGCCATGGACAAGTGTTGTAGGATAATGCGCCGTGTGAGTACGGATCTTTGTACAGGCACCCACGATGAGATGTGATTTACATCCCCGTTCTTCCCCACAGTGGTCACACCAGAATTAAAATGCCTAAATTAAGCAAGGAATCAGGGCCAACTCAGCGCCAAGACTGGGGGTCACAGCCACCAATTGTCTTGGAATGGGCCCTGGTGATGCGCCAATGTGGACAGTCCGGATAGTGCGAGCACCGAATTCTGGTTCAGAGGGTCCTTCATGTAATTAATTCTCTTGGTAAAAGCCACAGTGTTATCTAATTATTCATAATTTAATGAAGGCCTATTCACATTCATTGCCTATAGTAGTAGCCCTACCTATGCATCTTCACAAAATAGTTTGTAGATTAGACATTCCTTCACTCACAATATACTCAGATGTTGACAGCAAACAGAGTCCGTACATTCCTCCCATCCATCACCAACATGACTGTCAATTCCCAGCCTGGCACCACAAAAAACACACCATGTCTTTCATCATGTCCAGAGTAATGAACGCTGTGACAGCGGCCATCGTTCTTCTCCTCCTGGTACAAGTTCTAACGCTGCTGCGATTACCAACCGGATTTCCAACATCAGGTTTCCTACCGTCCAGCGCGTGGCCACTCAGCAGGTTCGTCCCCGCGAAAGACTGGTCTCGCTTCGCCTACGTCCAATATGCCACAGATGAGGTTCATCTGTGCAACTCGATCCTGATCTTCGAGGCTCTCCATCGACTGGGAACTAGGCCAGACCGGGTGTTGATGCACCCGAGCAGCTTTCTAGTTGAGGAGGGCGATTCTTCCTTTGAGACCCACTTGCTTCGTAAAGCACGCGATGAGCATAATGTGAAACTGGTGCCCATCGAGAACCACGATAACAGTATGTCTGTGTATCGATGCCCTTTGCCGTTTAGTCTGCAGATTGCAGATTAATGCCAACTAATGACGGGGCTAGTCGTCTGGGAAAAGAATTACCCAAAGCTTCTCGCGTTTAATCAGACCGAGTATGACCGCGTGTTGGTCCTAGACTCGGATTCTACTGTTCTCCAGGTAAGTCCGCCAACTTAGATATTTGGAGCAGTCTTTTGATTATGCACTTAGTCCATGGACGAGTTATTCCTGGGTCCACCTACCCCAGTCGCGATGCCCAGGGCGTACTGGCTTCACCCCGATAATACGGCGCTTACACCGCTACTCTTACTCGCCGAACCATCCCACGAGTTTGACCGCATTACCAAAGCAGTCACCAAAGCAGACCATGACGAGTACGACATTAATATTATGGAGAAGATATATGGAAACAGTTCCCTTGCTCTCCCTCACCGACAATACGCACTATTAAGCAGCGAGTTCCGGTCTGTGACCCATGATTCCTACTTCGGCGGCCAGAGGGAAGAATGGGATCCAGATAAGGCCATACATGAAGCAAAATTAGTCCATTTCGCTGACTGGCCCGCTCCAAAGGTATTATTTCCTTACTAATAAACTGGGTGATTACGAAGCTGACCAAACTTCAAACCAGCCCTGGGACAGAGCTGAAGACGATACACTTGACGAATATCAACCGCCTTGCGACAGCAACCTAGAACCCGGCGACGAGAGTGATTGCCGGGCACGCGACATCTGGCTACGGCTGTATAACGATTTTACTAACCGGCGAAGGGTGCGTACATCTGGAATTCTAGACTTACTCGGGGTCTGGGCTGACTCAATCATTAGGATATCTGCGGCTTGAGGACTATTTCAGTCACTAAGATGGAATCTCCATAGAGACACCATTATTCCACGGCGGACGGGCGGGGGCGTGTACACTAATAGTAAAGTACTTGTTTGGGAATTCATGAATTATGTTTATTAGGTAGATTTCTTGCTCTGATTATGGATATGTCGAATTTCTTCATATTTGCGGTACACTGAGTGATTGGACAGGCTAACGGGTCAACTTTCGTATTGTGGGGAGGGCACGTCGTAAAGGCTCCTACCTGATTTTGAGGTATCACCCTCGGATTGCAAGTAAACCCATGCAGAGTGATGTTTTGCCCTTATATGGCCACGAGTAGTTGCTCTATTTCGGTGTGGTGCGAACAGTGTATGCATCAATAGAGGAAGGATGCAAATTGTATCCGAGTCAATGGCCCCGAGTACCCAAGTGGAAGCGACTCAAATGGCGCCTTCCCGAACAGGATCATGGATCATGGATGTCATAAAAGAAGGAGCAACCATGGGCCCTGGACTGTAAAGCCTCTCGCGCGTCTAGTGGTATGGAGAGAAGAGGAAATCGAGAGTCGAGAGGGGGTGTAGGAGTCCCTCTTTTGACCCGGATGTTGACTATCAACGTACTTAGGTACCGTATCTTGACAATGATGTGCGTGAAGGTATATTACACCTGGAGGCACTTCACAATCTTTACAACGACATCAGTGATAGCCACAAATTGTGCATACTAGGTAACTAAATTGGTCACACTACGCTGGGGACACGCACCTACACCTAGATCATACATTGGCACTACGGAATATTGCGTGTAAGTGCACAGAGATCTGGTGATAGGGCTAGCTTAGCTATCCTGTCTCTCGATTCCATGAATAACTAGCGAGCGGTGCATGTATAAGTTTAACTATAATGCAATATACCTACCACCCGTAAATTGCGGCGTTGTCTGTTTCCTTATCCGCAAAAGCTACACTCAAATCCTCATGACCTCTTCTCTCCTTAGCTCAAGCCGGTATTCGATATTACAAACTGCAATAGGAGTCTGCTCCTGATAGTTCTTCTCGGCAAACCCAGTGTCTTTATCGCTTCTGCCGGGTAAGTCCACAACCTTGTCGGTTCTCCATCAAGTAGGCCAGCTCCTCACCTAGCACATTCCCGACGTTTAACTAAGTCTCAGTGGCATGGATGAAGGAAATCTACGGTGCCTTTGCAGCTAGGGGGTCGTGTAATTACTGCATTCTCGAGCTTAAAGGAGGAAGTGGAGTTAAATTAGAATGGGTGGCACACAGGTGGAGACGGGGAGGAATAACTCGAGGGCAGTTAGGCTGCTTTATTTCTTCTTTTCTGCCTGAAGAGTGAAGAGTGAGAATCAACTGAGTATTTTAGTGAGATGGCGGAGATCGACAGTGTCACCCGTCCAATCGGTAGTACAGAGTACAGAGGATATTTGGCAGGACGAATCGCGAAGAAACTTGGCGTTAAAAGTTCGTGCACATTCACAACTTTTCACAATCGTTAGATCGTTCCCACTTGCTTACCATGCTAGAGCTATTAGTGGTCCGTAAGCCGACGGAATTGAGGTTACCAGGTTCACAGGCGTGGAAATCTCGGCTACCCCGGGACATACTTTGGTTTGTTAAGCTTGCCACTGCGGACCCGGTAAGCCACCAGGGGGATCCAGAAAATTGACATGGAATCCCATGTTAACGGCGCAGTTCTTGGATGGTGCCATTACAAATGCGAACTCAGACCGGCGACTGCGGTGTTCATTGGCTGCACCGCCCCGTTTAATTACCCATGTTTGTTAAGGTTAAGGTTCCATACAACAATAATGAACGCCCACTCGGAGCTTTGGGAATGGCGTCCGGAAAGCAGCCAACCATCCTAGAGTCAGCTTCAGCCTTCCCACGAGTTCCCAACTTCTTATCGCGCACCTGTCCTCCTCATGCCTCCTCTCATCTCCTCTCTTTCTGCCGCCTGAGCAATGGAATAACGCGCTTGCATCTCTCGCAATACCTGGGTTCTATTGCTGTATACCTACTTGCAGCACACCATGAACAAAGGGCTCCAAACCCGTTCGCGGGGCTTTTTTAAGCAAAAGCCCATTCTGCGACTGGTGGTCGCCCTCGTCGCACTTTTCTCCTTGGTCCAATTGTTCTCCAAATACCGTGCGTTGGTCTATTCTGAGCCTTTCTGGATAGCAACTAACAATCTCCCAAAGCTCATGCAACTCTTCTTAATAACACACCTCAAGCAACGGTCGGCAAGGTGATGATGGTCTACGGCAACAACCCCGTTTACGAGCGCGCAATCGAGACACACAAGGAACATTGCCGACGACTTGGCTATCCCCTCTTTATACTGCGGAGGGAAGTCCTTGACGGTGTCTGGAACAAATTGGCCTATCTTACGTCCCTTATAGTGCAGGAGTTAGAGAAGCCTGAGGACGAGCGATTGGAGTGGCTATAGTAAGTTTCTCCACAGGGAGCATCATGAGATACACCTAACTGACGATCGGGTGCGAGTAGCTGGATTGACAGTGACACAATCCTTATGAATCCCAATATGAGACTCGAAACCTTTCTCCCTCCGCCCCATCTCGCCAACGTGCACATCCTGCTCTCCAGGGACTGGAACGGAATGAATGCTGGAGTCTTTCCGATCCGCGTCCACCCCTGGTCTATTGAACTGCTATCTGCGGCCATCGGCTACCCTTACACAAACCCCGAGAAAACCCTCGCCTGGGCGGAGCAAACTGCCATGGTGAAACTTTTAGCCGAACACGAATACTTTGCTCAATCCGCCGTATATGTGCCTTTGCGGTGGTTCAACGCATACATGCGGTCTCCGGATGGGGAGTCTCTGAATACAGACTCTGACGAATATCTTCAAGTTCACCCGGGGGATCTTCTCGTCCACTTTCCTGGTACTCCGGCCGAGAACTTCAACAATACTTTAAGTCCGTATTTGGCTATTGCTGAGCAACATCGAAGCGAATGGGAGCGTCCCCTGGAGAAAACGGGGTACGCTAAAGAAACAGCTAGGTTCTGGAGAAAGTACGGTGTTAAGCATGGTTTTGAATTGCCGAGCGTGCCACATGTCCAGGAAATTTCGCATGCTAGTCAGGCTTAACGTAATTATTATTTTGTACATGATAAATGAGCGGGTGTTAATATATTTTTTAGGTAAAGAATAATGATTAATAAATATGACCACACAAGGAACACTGGTGGGACAATATATCAACCCATATATACCTCGAGGGATATAGAACCTTTCTCGTTGAACTGGCTCCGTGTCACTCCAGCACTGACTTCCCTTCAGGAGATTCGATGCCACAACTCCGTATCCTGCATTCGCCTCATCAATTTCATCAACCATGCATCTCCTTCACTTCTTCAGCGCAATATGGCCAGTTTTCGGCGCTGTCCCTCCAGCACTGACTCGCAGAGGTACGTTTATCTCAACGCTCTCAGCCAAACGAACCCGCTTAAATCGACTAGAAATCTCTCGTTCGCTCCTCACCGACCTCACGCTTCTCTCTCAGTACTCTGCCGCCGCAAGCTGCAAGGAAAACTTCAACTCCTCTGCTGCTGGGTCTCCTGTGTACTGCGCCGCCGAAAACTGTCCACTCATCGAAGCCGCCAACACAGAGATCCTCTACGCATTCTCTGGGTATCTTCACCACCCCCCTTGCCTCCCCGTCAGACATCCACATGGCTAACGCCAATATCTCATCTCGTGAATAGCATTCTCCCCGGCGATACAACAGGCTATATAGCCGCCGACCACACAAACTCCCTCCTCGTCGTCTCCTTCCGCGACACCATGTCCGACGTCAACCGCCACACTGATCTCGAATTCGGGCAACTAGACATATCCTCCACGTGCTCGGGATGCCGCGCACATAAAGGGTTCTGGTTTGCAGCGACGTCTGTAAATAGTGCATTGAGAAGGTTTATATGGTTCGCGATGCTTACGCACCCGGGGTATAGACTTGCTGTGACAGGACATAGCCTGGGCGGAGCCATTGCCACGATTTATGCCGTTCTTTTGAGGGGGGAACGGATTGGGGTCGATTTGGTTTGATTACTTCCAGCGCCTAGTGCTATTTGGATAGGCTGGGATAGGCTGACCATCGCCCGGGCTACTGTAGTATACGTTCGGTGCGCCTTCAGTCGGGAACTACGCGCTCGCCAACTTCACCACGGAGGGTGAGCAGGACCGAGGGACGAATTACCGCGTGACGCATCTGGATGACGAAATTCCGAAGGTGCTGTATCGTGCTTCGAGAGAGCCAGTCCTCAGCTTGTTTATGCCGGAGTATAGCCAGTTGGCACCGGAGTACTGGATTACGTCTGCCAACGGGGAGGCTGTTACAGTGGGAGATGTGCAAGTTATCGATGGTGTGAATAGTGAGGAAGGGAACTTGGGCGTAGGATGGGGGAATTTGAAGGATCATTCGTGGTATTTGGGGAGTACAAACGTTTGTTGACTGTTATCAGCTGTCTTATCTGAGGCTTTGAGGGGTTAATGCGGGGTCACGACAAGAAGATGGACTGCTTGTTGATACAACTGACCTTTGTAGAACTCTCTGAAGAAACACCTTCTCTACCATAAGTCGCAGTCATCAGAATGGCGGATGTTCCACACATCTCAAGCTGGATCAACGGCCAATACACACCCCCAACCCCAGCTACCATCACAGTGCTCAACCCCGCAACGGAATCTCCCCTTGCAACCATCAATGCAACAGACCCCGAAACAACGAGTGCCATCATCGCTTCCTCCTGGACCAACTTCCACTCAGGAACCTGGTCTCAGAAAGACCCCAGCGACAGATTCACCATCCTGTCCAAAGCCGCGTCCCTCCTCCGCGCCAACCTCCATGAATTCATCCCCCTGGAAACCGCCCAAACAGGCCGTCCCATCCGCGAGATGCGCACCCAACTCTCCCGCGTCCCCGAATGGCTGGACTACTTCGCCTCTCTTGCACGCGTCCACGAAGGCCGCGTAACACCATTCAAGGGCGCCGTGACAAACACCCTCACCCGTGTCCCGCTGGGCGTCGTCGTCCTCATAACGCCATACAACCACCCCCTCCTAATTGCGATGAAGAAAATCGCCGCCGCGCTCGCAGCAGGAAACACAGTCATCGTGAAACCGTCCGAACTCGCACCCCTCTCCGTCCTGAAACTCGGCTCCTTATTCAAAGAAGCTGGGCTCCCAGATGGTACATTGCAGATTGTATCCGGGTACGGCGCGGAAACAGGGAAATACCTCTGCGTGAGCCCGCGAATCTCCAAAATTGATCTGACTGGCGGGATAGGGACTTATCAGGCTATTGCGCCTATTGCGGCGGTGAATATGGTCCCTGTTACTGCGGAATTGGGTGGGAAGGCACCCGTGTGTCTGTTTCCGAGTGTGGACGTCGAAGTCGCGGTGAAGGCTGCACTTTTTGCTGGATTCATAGCCAGCGGGCAGACCTGTGTAACTGGGAGTCGGTTACTAGTTCATACAGATATCTACAGGCCATTTAAAACATTGCTAGAGAAGAGAGTGAAAGCATTAAGGGTGGGAGACCCGACAGACGAAAAGACACAGATAGGATCTGTCGTCTCTGCTGCTGCTGTGGAGCGCTGCGCGGCGTTTGTCTCGAGGGCTACAGCGGATGGAGGCAAGATCCTCTGCGGTGGGAACACTACGACGACGATAAACTCCGAGGGAAAAGGTTTCTTCTTCGAACCAACAATCATCGAATCACACGCCAACTCTGACCTAGCAAGGAATGAGGTCTTCGGTCCCATCCTCGCACTAATAGAATGCGAGTCCGAGGACGAGATCATCCAGATTGCAAATGGTACATCATACGCGCTGGGCGCGTCAGTTTGGACGAACGACTTCACGCAGGCGCATCGGGTTGCTGATAAGATTGAGGCTGGCATTGTGTGGATCAATGGACATCATCTGAATGACCCGTCGTCGCCCTGGGGAGGATTTAAGGAAAGTGGTATTGGGAAGGAGAATGGGGTTGAGGCTTACGAGGCATATACAAAGGTTAAGAGCACGGTGATGAATTATGGGGTTGCGCCGGTTTGGTTTGACGATGAGGCTGAGAACGCGAGGTATGGTTGATGCATGGTCCTGAAATGGGTGGATGTGTATGTAGGTTTTTGTCGAAGTCATTGATACTTCCATAGTTAGGATTCCTGATGGCAAACCTGATGGGAGTAGTACTAGAAGTTAGGGTATGCAAAATGGCAACGATCCGGTGGGGAAACTGCCTGATTTAGTAGCTCTTCCACCGGAGCGATACTGGGTTTACGGCAATAACCTCCACCGGCCCAGCAACATGAGGAGACAAGAATATAAGCCCTTGGGATTATCCCATATTAACATTACAAGAAATCAAAGTCTCTATACCCCGATATCCATTATTCAATATACCATATTTATAACACCCCGATAAATCCGACACCAACCACCACAATGACGCCCAACACCATAAAAGTAACCCTCACCCAACTCGCCAAGATGATCGACCACTCCCTCCTCCACCCAACCATGACCGACGCCGACATTATCAAGGGCCTCAAAATCGCCCGCGACAATAACGTCGCCACAGCTTGCGTAAAGCCATACCTGATCCCACTCGCCAAAAAAGAACTCGCCGGCTCGACCGTCAAGGTCTGCCCCGTCATCGGCTTCCCACACGGCAACAGCACGACCGAGATCAAAGTCATCGAGGCCGCCGATGCCGCAAAGGCTGGGGGCGCTGAGATCGATATGGTTGTTAATGTTGGTAAAGTCCTTGGTGAGGACTGGGAGTATGTCACCAGGGAGATCCGTTTGATTAATGAGGCCGCCGTTGCCAACGGCGCTATACTGAAGGTGATTTTTGAGAACGACTATCTTCAATCAAAACACATTGCGCGCCTGTGTGAAATCTGCACTGACATTGGTGTCGCATTTGTTAAGACTTCGACAGGGTACGGGTTTGTCAAGCAGGCGGATGGGTCGTACAACTACAAGGGTGCGACGGTGCAAGATCTGAAGCTGATGCGGGAGAAATCTGGAGAAAAAGTCCAGATTAAGGCCGCTGGGGGTGTGCGGACTTTGGATGACCTGCTGCATGTGATGAGTTTGGGTGTCACGCGCATTGGGGCCACAGCTACCATTGCGATTCTGGAGGATGCTAAGAATCGTGGGATTGGTGAAGAGCCTGCTGAGGTTGTGTTTAAGCCAATGAAGGAGGAAGGCGAAACTGGTGCTTATTAGGGAGCTCCAACCTAATATGAGAATGGCTTCTGTGTAGCCCATGTTACCAAGTTGTTTTCTTCCATGTTTATTGGGTTTAGTATCTGTTTTCCGAAGCATTAATGACAACGTGATACTTAGACAGCCATTGAAGACGGCCCTTTCGGTGGAAGAACCAATTCTCCAATCGGGCGTTTCTGTTCCTGTACGAATCAGGCAAATATATCACTGTCAATTGTCACTCCATCGGTGCAGAGTTATCTAGTCCCCAGATCCATGCCTGATCAAGAACCGAAAAGTCATTTGCAGCTGGCCAAAGCGAAGAACTCATAGGCGACCCTTCTGGCAACGGGGAGGACTGAGTTAAAATGGCTACATTAGTGATTCGTCAGCTTTCTGAATTTGGAGCAGCGGTCAGCGTGGGGAATACCTCGGTCAAAGTCATAAATAGCCTGTGATAATGCCGGGTCCTCCCCGTATTGAAGCGGTAGATTACTGGTGAAATTGACGATATCACCCACGGTCTCGCTCTCTGGCAGTTCTGGAGCATCTTCGGGAACAAGCCGTATATTTGACTGCTGAGGTGCACTAGTTGATGCAAGGGTTTGTGGATCATAAGTATCCATTGACTGGTATGCGGCTGTATTTTCACCTGTACTTAAATTCGATGTTCTTGGTGGCTTCTCAACGTCCAAGATAGCGGACAGCTCTTTGTCCATAACGTGTTTGGTTAGTCGCTGGAGAATCTCCAGGCTTTGTGCAGCCACAGGGTAACGATCTTTCAGTCTTGATTGTATGCTAATGAGCCGATGCAGACCACTCTTAGCCGTTTGGGATTCCGGGCTTAGGGGCTCAAGACTACACAGGATCCCTAGCGTTATCCCAGCAGTGAATGTATGTATACCAACAAACGCGCCTGCATAAGTGACTGAAACAAGTTCCGTTATGGGCATCAAAGCAACTTCTGATGTGTTCAGGGCTGCCTCACGGCATGCCTGTAAGGACGAGCGGAAGGGGTCAGGTTGTGACTGATTGACCGAAGAGTTTCCGGTATAGTGGCTGATGTCTTTGTCGCTAGCTTTATTCACCAGCTTATATGAAAGGAGTGGTCGATGAATAAGGATCCTAGCATTTTCATATGCAAGCTTAAGAGCAAGTGCTTGTAGTTGAAGAATGTGGTTTTCAAAGCGAAGGCCTTTTGCACCAACATCCTGGTCTAGCTCCTCCAATGAGGAATAACTAGTTTCGACGGGCATCCCGTTTGCTATCTGAAGCTCCGGCGGAACTTGAGCAAGCCACGTTTGTAATCCTGCATTTAGACTGGCCACCTTTTGCACGAGGTGGTGTAGGTCTGTAGTTGAATTGGTTGGGTCCGAGGGTACCGTGGAGCCCGTGCCAATACGATACAGCTCAGCGAGGGCTGATTTTATCAGGATTGACAACTTCGACATCAAATATTTATAAGAAAGGAGCGTAGGCTTGGTCTGAGGTGGCTCATCGAATGACCTGGGAGATGGCGCAACTTGCGATCTGGCGGATGGGTCCAACAATTCCACATCACAATCGGCATCTTTAATGCTGTGAGGATACCCATATGACATCGAACAGAAAGTTTCAATCTCATATATGGCCCACCAGCAACGTTTTCTCGTTTCGTTCTGGTTGCGCCAACTGGCTATTTGAGACGAGTCTGTTTCCAACCTTGGCAATCTCCGGTGTAGATTCAGGGCTTGGCCAATGCGTAGTCCACAGCCGCACACAGGCCATGCAAGTGCAGGGGAGCCATGGTACAGATAATATGTTCCCAACAAAATGCAAGTTTGGACGGCCTCCAGCGAACCACAGGATAGGATATCAAGGAGCTTGGCTTTAATAGCGGTAAAAATACGCTCGCTGAGCCTCGCTACGTCAACATCATGAGTAGCCAACAGACGCACTCGATAAGTTCCGGCATATCGTAGGCCGATGGCAATAACCATCAGAAACACACTCACAAAATCTATGTCCTCATGCCGTGGGGCTGGCTGATTACCGCTAACATCGTATAAATTCTGCCACCGTTTCCTGAACTCGTCTTGGTGGAATATGAGGATGAACCAATGGGCTCTATCAAAGTATGTGTCCACCAGTAAAGAAGCAGCTTCGTGCTTGGGAAGTAATGGCTCTAGTTCGGAAAGAGCCGCTCTGAACGATCGAGTTAAGGAACGTTTCGTCTGAGGGGCCACATTAAATCCTGCACCTCTCGTCGGAGATCTTTCTCGTGAGGTGTTAACGCTACTATCCTGCTGTCTTCCACCTGGTATTGCATCTGTTACTGAGGTTTTGGGAGTAGCTGCGTTGTGAAACTCGAATGCCTCGGGGGATATTAGCATTCAGTTCAACGAGTGTGCTCATTTTACCTACCCCGTCAACCAGAGCCATAGTCGAGCTTGATTTCCACGCGCCGCCATCAACATTAGAAAAATCATTCTCAGGCCTATTCTCACCGGACTGGCTCTGCTCTGGTGGCGAGCTGGTAGGCTCGGGTTCGGCGACACGAGCCTTCTTGGAAGGTCGTCGAGGTGAGTGTGTACGCGGACGGTATGGCTTCCACTCCCCAGATCCAGACGGTAAACATTCCACCCCGGTCCTAGAGCAAGGTACGCATGGACGTTGCGTGTCACACTGGGTTGCTTCAGTTGAGTTGAACATCTACCTGTGGACGATTGTATGTAAACGGCGTACCTTTAGTTTCTGCCGGCGACAGCGCTGGCATGCCCTTGTCACCTTCCTGCGAGAATCATTGTGTCCCCTTGTCACTTTAGTCTCCATTTCGGATCCATTGCTGCACTGTGATTCTTCTTAGTGGAAGCAATGGAGTTCGGGATCCCGCCCACTTATGAGGTCATGTGATGGATTTCCACGTGATTTTATACAAATTGTGTCAGACAAATTATTCTGCAATAGCAATCCCATTGAATCCCGTGGGTTAAACTGGGGGACATCTTCCGGGGTATATCTGATAGGACTCTGACTTAGGTTGGTGTTGTACTAGTTTGTTGCTGATCTGCATCGGTATTCGCGATGAAAACAGGCTGGTTGAATATGCCAAGTATAAAATGTCAAAATATATTGCTTGCTTCTTATGTACTTTTATCAAATCAGAAAAACTTAAAAGTATTTATTATCAGAGTTCCGAATGAGAACCGTCCGTTGAACATCACCCCAGCCTCCAACCAGCCCTAACCATTCTGGTTTAAATAAGCCCTCGGTGATATACTGTAGTATTTACCCATCGGTGTTTTTTTTTGGTCCTATTACGCAAACCATTAATCTCTATGGGGACATTACTATGGGAGGAGGCAGTTTTGTCTGGTTCTGTGGTACTATTTTGATTGCCGTAATGAGGGTTGGCTCTTCCTCTGGAGACGCGGAGTCGAGCCGCAGCAACAGTTCGAAGAACGACCTGAGGATGGAGCAACTTGGTAACTATAGTTGGTTTCCTTCCAATATCCAATAACTGCCCATATCTTATAACACAGCCTTGGAGTTTCTCTGGGTCCTTACTTCTTTGCAACACACTCCTCCCCCATTTCAATCCGCAGTGCAGCATGTTGACTTTCTGGAATATCCGCAGAGACCCAAATTATCCCCAAAGTATTGTTTAAAAGCCTTAAACATTCAGACGACCAAGCTGGCTGTCTACAGTGGTTAGCATTTTGCTTCAAAGGAATGAGCCGGCTGGTATTCAGATAAAAGCTGTCAGAAACAGCACAAAGCAGGCCATAGTCAATAGTAGAGAGACCGGTCCCACGCTGCTTGGGCACGGTGTACGAGCGGTCCCTTCGGAGATCAATGGCTTCGTCACTCTCTCCAGGGGTTGAAACTTTTCCAGGCTTGTTAGCGGTGTTTCTTCTTGCACGGATTTCAGGACTTGCGAACTCCGACTACACTCAGACCTTCTATGGCTACCCTATGAGACACCATGCATCCGTATCTCTCGCAGCGCAACCCCAACCACTGCCTATGACCTTACGGTCTGGGCCGAGTAATCGTCCGACGCCCATGCGGGGAAATGGCGAATGGAAGGAGGGCTGATAATCATCATCGAGTGAGTGTCTTGAGGTCGTGAACCCACAGGTGGGCGGCCCGCAAACGGTAATAGCAACAATCAACAGACTGGTTTACGGACCAGGGCGATTCACCAATAGTGTTCATGTCCGGTAATATGTCAATCAAATATGCATTCTGCTGTCGATCATTTTAGTAGAGTTCAATCTTGAGTTACTTGTTCTTTGACAAGATGGGACCAGGGCCAAACCAAGCGTGTCCAAGTCTTTGCGTCGCTACTTGGCATGCTGCATATCTTCTTTGTTGAGATGAATCTTAATCTGCTTCAGGAAACATCCTGTGGAACTGAAACAATAACTTTTGGTGGTACGGCGGGGCTTCCATTGTGTGTTCTTTCAACAGCCCTGGGATGGACTGCAGGGATGTTCCATTCACCCCAGGGCAGTGGAGAGTGAGGTGTTGGAGAGGAATACATCATTCCTGAGAGTCTTTTAATTCACTCGCATTATAATGGTAAACACTGCAGGGTTAGTGATTGGCCACTATACAGGCCTTTACCCTCAGTGAATAACAAAGCTTGATGCTTCGTGCGCTGATTCACTCTTGATTCTTCCTCCGAGAGTTTTCACTTCAGTTTCTCCTTTCCTCCCTCAGGACGCCTTCTTGTTGTTTTTGTCTATAAAGATGGCCCTGGCTCTGTCTTTGCTTCCCCCCCAACACATCATTCTCTCTCATCCCTATCATCCCTCTCTACTCCTCAATCTCATCCAAAATCCCACTAACATATTGGAATCATTCCAATATATCGAAACACCCCTGCCATGAAGGCCTACGCGCTTCTCATCTTCCTCGTGTCTCTGGCCGTGGCCGAGATTACCGGGACCTCCTCTTCCAACGATCCTGGTGATGTTGGAAACACTGGTACGTTCAACCCACCCTCCTTCCTTCTGATAGACCCAAGGCTAACACTATTCTGCTCCTCTTAGAGTTCCATTCTGAACTTCTCAAGCGTACTGGCAACGGTCAGATCTGCGGTAACCCGGGCGACTGTGGCGAAGGCTACTTCTGTCTCATGTTCTGGTGTATCGTTGACGACCCTGCACTTTTCCCTGATGTCCTATGTCGCTCCAACTCCCACTGCAATGACAAAGGCACCGAATTCGTCTGCTTAAACGGCCTATGTGCCCCTCCCAAAGCTGAACCCGTCGATGAGCCATCATGCATCGCCGACAGTGACTGTGAGGGCAAGGCCAAATGTGAAGGCGGACTCTGCATCAATCATGACGTTACTGCGGAGGCCCCAGATATCAAAGACCCAGCCTGCAAGAGTGACTCTGAATGTGGTGGAGGTCAATGCCTGAACGGGATATGCCTGGCAAACTCTCGTTCCAAGATGCGGTTCGCTCGTCGATCTCCTCAACTGATCTGCCACAACGATCAAGAATGCGCCGGCATTAACGGTACCCCAGGGTACTGCAATAATGGCATATGTGTGGCTGATCCCCCTCGCAAGTTCGGCGCTCGCTCTCCCCAGTTAGTCTGCCACAACGATCAAGAATGCACCGGCATTAACGGTACCCCGGGGTACTGTAATAACGGTATATGTGTGGCTGATCCTCCCCGCAAGCTCACACGCTCGCCTCAACTGGTCTGCCACAATGACCAAGAGTGCACCGGCATTAACGGTACCCCAGGGTATTGTAATAATGGTATATGCGTGGCTGATCCTCCCCGCAAACTCACACGCTCGCCTCAACTGGTTTGCCACAATGATCAAGAATGCACCGGAATTAACGGTACTCCAGGGTACTGTAAAAATGGCATATGTGTGGCTGATCCCTGACTGAAGATTTCATGCGTCTCATTTGATGCGATTCCAGCTTCCTCGAAAATGCAATTGGAACTCGCTGCGTTCAAATGCATGCATTCCGGCTAACTCGGCGTCGGTCGAGCTAGATCAAGGCGCGACATGTAATTGAAATGGCTTCTTATTAATGAAAAAGCCGGTCTTTCTCTTGCCAATAAAATTGACATTATTCTCATCTTTCATGCCTCATGGTTCGTTTCTTTAAGGCTTCGTAGTAGTGGTAGTAGGTACATTTCTCGTAGGCTTGCACATACAACCCCGCTCGAACTTTTGTGGGTTGCACTATAGCTCTGGAGACACCATTCTATGTTTTCCAATGTTTATAATACACCTTACCTATAGCAGCTGTCGTCCGAACGTTGGATGATTGGACATTGCAGGGCTAAACTCGGACGATGAATCGATGATGTCGAGGTCGTTATAAGGCGGTGTGATTTTGCCGGATAAGCTTGTTTCGTCTCCAGCTTTCATGGACGATCGCCTTCCTTCATCCTCGCGTGTTCTTGTTCCTTTCTCCCCCCGATGTTCGCTCATCATGTCTCATATTCGACCAGAAGATACCAGGTACCCTCCTGGTCCTCCTTCTCGACCGTTTCCTCGCAAGGACGATAAGGACGGCCGCATGTATGACGACAATTCTCCAGCCCGTTCTCGCTCACCTGGCGGTACCTACAACCACCCCGCATATAATTTTCACAAATGTTACGAGTTATATTAGAACAGGACTTACTTTCTGCAATTTACAGGCCCTTCTCGTCCTCCCCCTCGAGGCCCCGCGGCCGACAGAAGACGCGACTACCCTCGAGACCATTCCGACTCTAGATCCCGATACCGAAGTCGAGACCGTGAGTTCCGACGGCGGTCCTCGCGGTCACCCCCCCGACAACCACGACATAGTTACCGCGACCGTGATCGCGAAGGTTATCGCTCGCGTAGTCGAAGCCGAAGCTACAGTCGGAGTCGGAGCCGGAGCCCGCGGCGCGGTCGACCACATTATGCACAAGAAAGTAGAGAGGTTATGATGGACGGTTTACCGGTGGACATGGTGGAAGAAGACGTTGGGCAACTCCCTCCCTCCCTTTCTGTCCCGAATCTCTTTGGTCTCATAAATCTGGGGTCCCAGAGTTGCGCTGCATGGTACAACGCGTTCGTTATGGCATGAAGCTGAGAGTCGACTTGATCAACAGATTTCGCAAGAATTGAATGAATTTTACTATATCGAGGGCTTAGAGGAAGTCCGTGTCATTCGCGATCGACAGACTAGTAAGTATCCGGTCCTGTCTTGTACGGTTTTTGCTGTTTCTGATGCGCCGCAGAAATATCTCGCCAGTTGGGCTTTCTTCGATTCCGAAGTTTGAACCACTCTCGTTCCTTTGTTGAACAGAATTTCCCGACGATATACTTGTGTGGCCCGAGTGCGCAGGATGATCGCGGTACCCCAGTGCGCATCGCGTACAGCCGGGAAAGGGAGGACCGCGCTAAAGCTAGGGCTGAAGGAGATTGGACATGCATGATGGTTGGTAGTATCAGTCCTCCACAACAGTCAAGATCTAACGAGCTAGTGCGCTATTGTCAACTATTCTACCCGAAATAAGTGTTTCCGATGCCAAGCACCAAGACCAGGTATGTTGCTAAAGTCTATTGATGTTCTTTCAACTAACATCATCAAGACGCCGGACCTGCCGGCCCTCCAGGTGTAGCTGCTGCGTCTCGAGTAGACAATCACGGCGACAACGATGCTGCTCCAGATAATCAACCCTCTCAGTTCCTACTTTTACGGGGGCTTGATACTTCAGTAACCGAAGAGCTCCTGGCCAAGGGTGTCGCCAAGCTCTATCGTCCAAATTCGGAAGGCACTCCGGGTAACCAGAAGAAAGGCGCCAAAGTAGCTTCGACCACCGGCGACTCTAACCTAGGAGCTCGCGATGGCTCAATACGACGTGTGCTGCTAGTACGAGACCGCAGAAGTAACGAGAGCTGGCGGTATGGGTTCGCAGAATTTGCTACGATTCAGGTATGCCGTTTTAAGTTGATGGTATTCCGAGCTAACAAGCATAGGATGCGCAAGCGGCTGTTTCACGGCTTCACTCATTTGAGAAATTTACCATCTCATCCAAACCAGTGATGGTTAGCTACATTCACGCAGGTGTTTTCGTGCCGGTCATGAACCCGACTGCGAGTACCGAAAGATTTACTTTCAGCCCTCTGAACAACCCAGCCATGAAGCTCATGTACTGGGATGAGGACGCATATGCGAATGAACTTACGGTATCAACCGACCCGCAACCCCAGCAAGGGCCGAAAAATGATAAACCGACAGGCCAGTCGGAGACTAAATCCAAAGAGGCGGCTGATAAAGCGAAGAAGCGAAAAGCCGACCCCGCATCCGGTGCCGCGGGAGCTAAAAAGACGGCAATGCCGTCTCATCTCCAGTTCTGGAGTAACCGGCATGCGGAATTACACGGCATCCAGAAGAAGGATACTGACGACCAAGTCCCTGGAGATTCAAACCTCCCTGATTCAGCCGCACCGCCGCGTCAGTCATACGCTGATTCCAACCGGAATTGTTGCTATCTCTGCATGCGACAATTCAAGACTACGGCAGAAGTCAACCGCCACGAGCGATTGAGTCAGCTCCACCGCGGTAACCTGCAGAAAGAGGAGCTTGTCAACAAAGCCACAAACAAGCTCATAAAGCACGGTATCATCCCACAACCACCTGAATACCGGGACCGCGCGCGCGAGCGTCGCAAGGCTTTCGGCCGCTCCAAGAACACCGCAACGGCAAAATCGGCTCCGGCGGTAGAACGCGAGCCATCACCGCCGGCGGAAACCACATCAAAGGGCGCGTCGCTGCTCAGCAAAATGGGCTGGTCTGCGGGTACCGGACTAGGCGCACAAGGTACAGGAATGACAGCCCCGATCACAACAGAAGTCTACGCGCAGGGTGTCGGGTTGGGAGCGCAAGGTGGCAAACTCGGCGAAGCCAGCGAGGAGGCCGGCCGCAACACTCGCGGCCGATATGACGAGTTTCTGGAGAAGACAAGACAGACCGCGCGAAACCGCTACGAGCAAATGGGCAAGTGATAGGAGAGTGTGTATGTATAATAACCGGCCAAATATCATGGTAACAAACCCAAACCAATATCATACAGTTCTGGTTTTAACGTCCACCTCATTTTTCGCGAATATATGCATCCGTCTAAATTCTTCTCAAAAGAAAATGCCCTTCACGTAGACTTCTCCCCTTCAGCGCCGGGCGTATCATTCAAATCCTTCAACTTTCCCCCCTCAATCTTCTTCCCCAAGTACCGCATCACCCAAGCCTCAACCTCTTTCTCCATTTCCTCGTCCGTCTTACTAGACTCCCTATCCCCCTGCGCCATGCTCTTCTTTACATAAGCCCTCATATCCTCAATCCCATTAATCCCCATCGCCCAAAGAACCCCGCCACTAGCCATCATACCAAAACTCAACACATTCACCGTGGCCAGATGCAGGGCCTCGAATGCCTCCATTCCGCCATTGACTTCGGGCTTGTGGTATACCGAGGTCGTGTAGAAAGGCGGGATTGAGGCCTTGAAGCGACGGTTTAGGGCGCGGCGGGTCGTGAGGAGGGACAAGGCGAAGAAGAGCGCGCCACCAAAGAAGAGCTTTGTATTTGTCTGGGGCGTCCAGAGTTTGGGGAGATCGTCGGCGTCTGTCTTGGTTTTGTTCTGTGGGGGTTGTTGTTGTTGTTGTTGGGACACTTGGGCTTCTGGTGGTGTCAGCGTTGTTGAGGTTGGTTGTAATGGTGGTGTGGATGCTGCATCGGAGGGGTCGGATTTCGGCCTTGAGCGGAACCAGGAGAATATGTCGACCATTTTGCTTGGATTTTGTCTAGGAGTATCTTTTTAATTTTTGGTGGTTGTTGGTGTTGGAATCGCAGCTATTTGCACTCTCTCCCGCCGTTGGAGTACGAGGAGTGGAGGCGGAAATAGGACGAGGATAGGTGGATAGCGGACAAGGAAGTAGACAGGTTAGACAGGCATACGATTCGCGAAATCAATTCTGCGCAATTGAACAACGAAAACGTGGGCTTGATTCAGGAACAGATTGAGAAGCTGACAAGAGGTACTTTGGGATGCGGAGATTTAGGTCACGTGCGCTGGCCCGGTGATAACGCACTCGACCGGAGTTAAGCATGTTCCGACGTAGATACTTACAGATTGGAATAAATCTGTATATTCTGATTAGATACTATTAAATATATGTAGTGAAGTATATGTCTGTCCATGTTCAATGTTGCATAAGTCCCGTCGTATATATGTGATGAATCCGCAGCACCTGTCCCTTAACCCAGTCTACCATATCCTCCGGGAGGTTTTCCATTGAGCAAAGGCTCTCCAAAGACGGCCTGATAAACCAGCCTCCTACAAAGGGTGCCATGTGTTGAGGCGATTGTTTCGCTTCCCCAGACGCTGAAGGATATTCGACCCGCTTGTCGGTAATCTGCATGGATCCTGTTTGGCTGCCCAGGTAAAACGGCACGCTTGCACAGATGTCCGTCGCAAGGGTACGAATGGTCGCTATAGTGGATTCCATATCCTCCACGCGACTAGGCAATAGGCATAAGCAGCGGAATATGATGTTTAGCACCGTGAGTCTAAAGGTGCGATAGTTGTCCCATGTCTCTGCAACCCAGAGGTCAACGTAGCAGTCACACCGGCCCTCGTAGGCGCCCGCTTCCCGGACAGACTGAGGCAAGAATGTGGCCGGGGACGGCTCCCAGTGTTTGGGTAAGGAGTGAGTCCAAGATATGAACTGGTCATCAATATTGCGAGCGTCAGAGAGAATAGCCTCGACCTCGTCCAGGTCCGTTACAACTGAGCAAGCAGAGAACCTCATCCAGCGCTCTCGCAAATTTACCAACGCCGTAGAGATCATCATCAGTCGTGAAGATGCCAACTCCGGAATGCAAGGTGAAAATGGCCAGACTTCGGGCGTTCGAAGCAATGGCAAAGATCCATCGATGGCAGAAAATACCTAGCGGGTCAGTTCACTTAGATGCAAAGGCACCTAGCAAGGAATGGGACTTACGATCTCTCCTTGGATTGCATTGGTCAGCGTGTCCGATAAAGCTGAGGATCGCCGTTCAGGTCTACAGCTATTTATCAGAGCAATCGCGCCTCGCAAATGGTGTTTAGGCGAGGGCTTGTTCTCTTTGATAGAGACAAATTCCTAGGCCGTTAGTCCATACGTCCCTCGACAATCTATTTGAATACTCACTTCGTAAATAAAAAGCAACATCAACGTCATTAGAATATCATCATAGTTTTGTTCAATATTTCCCTGCAGCGCAAGGCGAGTACGAGATAGCGCCTTTCCAAAGCATTGCTGCGCGGACCGGAGCAAGCTCTCCTGTCGAGTCCACGCAGCAACTCCAAAATAAGCTACTGCCAGGGAGCTCATGCGCAAGGCCGAGCCAAACGGAGCAGCCCCATATAATTGGGGAAGAAATTCCATCGAACCCGCTCGTATTAACGGGTCCCTAGGTGTGTAAATGTACGAATTGAAGAACAAAGCGGTTACTGTCTCTTCCATGGGCAAGTACAGACCACCAGGAACCTGAGGAGGGATGATCGGGCCCGATGTCACGGGGTAAAATGGTTGAGTTGAAAGCTCGGAACTAGGTGAGTTCGAACTTGAACTTGAGTCTGTCTTCACATCAACCTCGTCACGTTTGGGGAGGGATTGCGCTATTGAAGCAGTCGCTGTGTTTCCACTCCTGCGGTTGAATGCTTTCTGTGGCCGCAACACCACATCTAGTGGGTGGGGATACCCCGGGCACGCTCGGCCTGCGCGAGTGCAGGCATTGCAGTGGGGGCGCGTCTCATCGCACTGGTAGGCAAAATTAGCCATGGCCAAGGACAAGAAAATGGATGGGGTTTGGTTGGTTACTTTGATGCGTCTGGAGCGGCATGTCTGACAGCCAGTACTAGGCCTTCCGGGGTACACCATTCTAGTCCGAAACGTTGAGTAACGTATGACAAAAGTGATCAATTAATCGACCCAGTCCATCATTGAAGGGCTTCATATGGACTACGGGTCTTTGCTCAGCTGAAGGGGGATGAATCGATGACTCGCCATCCTCCATTAAAAGCAGCCTAAACCACGTGGTTTCACGTGGTGTAAGACAAACAACGTGACTCCAGCAGCCCTAACAGCTTGTAACAGGACCATCCCGTCGAAGGGGGGCACAAACTATAGAGGCAGTGCATACATGAAAGTGGGGTATGAACAAAAAGGCAGAATGGAAATTCTCTTTTGCAAATTCGGATAACGCCATGCTATGCTAAGTACAGGATAATGCGACTTATAAGCCGCAACTAGAAAAAGAGAAGAAAAGAAAACCATCATGAAACATGAAAACATCATCACCATACATCATTATCATTACGCTTGTCAACGTAGAATAAATTCATGCGTCGTAAAACCTCACCATAAACCCATATCTCATACAGCACAAAATAAATGCATTATTTCATCGATCCGGTAGTAATGAGCATATCAGCACGGCCCGGTCGACTATACCGATCAATGCCCAGGTGCTCCCTACCATCACGCCCCACGTAAATCCCAAAGCCATACTTTGGATAATGCTTGTCGCCTGGCGGAGTAATAACTAACCTCGTGACAAGGTCCGTTTTGCTCCGCGGCTCCCGCAATAACTTATCCGAAAGCAGAGGGCTCTGGTAGAGGAAGCTCATCTGATCAGCAAGAGTGCTGATGTCGTGCGGCAGGTAGCGACAACGTCCAGGCCAAGTAGCCAGAAAAGAAGCCATGTAAACGGCACAGAACCCAACGATAGCGTAGAAAGCAGGCATTACAGATGCAATCTTGATCTCATTTCCTGGGTAGGTAAGCGCGATGAAGACGCCGCCGGCCAGGATTGGAATGGCTCCAGAGACAATGCTCATCAGGGAGACCCAAGCTACCTTGTAATGTTTGTTGATGAGGGCCGTGATAGTGACTTGGAAAGGCAGGAGAGAAGAATATGACAGTAATAAGCTCTGCTCTGCCGAGGCTCCTTCCGGGGAAGACAGCATGGCGTATGGCTGTAACGCACGAAAATAGAAATCGATATGCTGCCATGCAAGAAATAGGAAGTTCCCAATCAGTGCCGGGATGAAGCTGTACAGAAAATTGGAGGAAGAAAAGGCGTTTATTGATGGTCGAGTTGGCAAGTGTGGTTTAAACCCCCCTTCAACACCGTTGCGCACGAAGCTGACGACAACAAATGCAATAAACAGCGCACAGATTATAATTGTCCAAACAACAACGGCGGTCTTTCGGAGGAACCATGGGGTCCATCGGTAACGGATATTCGGCGAATATAGCTCCTCAGAGTCTTCACTACCGGATGCGTTTTGCTTCTCGGCATCGAAAGAAACTTTTGAGAGATGTTCCCGACGGTGTTTCGGCACAAGATGCAAGGAAGGATTCCCAACCGTTCCACCAACTTCTCCAATTCCGTAGAAAACCTCTGGATGGCGTCCCTGGGATAGCTTCCAATAACCAAGTCGAAGCTTTCTGGGCTTCAATGCTTCGCCAACACCGGTATCAGTCTCCGTACCTTCAAATTCAGGTAGAACATTCGAACGCTGGATAATGGTGATCAAGTCGGCAAGGCAGACAGGGTCCCACATCAACCCTGACCATGTCCATAAAAATCGGGTCATCAGCAAAATTAGTCCTATTGCGAGCAACCCGTAGACTGCTATCAATGTCCAGCCGACTGCTGTCACTGCAGCCCATCGCCATGAGCCTTCACCGTCTATAACAAACCACTTCACTTGGTAGAGACAACCAAGCAGAGGCACCGCAATGAAGTTGGAAAGCCATATAGTTAATAACGAAAACCCCACCAACGCCTCGCCATGAATGAAATGCGACAGATCCGGAAGTAAGAAATTTTTTGGCACAATCGATAGACCCTGTAGGACCTTTCTGTAAGGCCGCTCAGATCCCATTATCGCGAAAGGCATTATGCGGTAAACCGCAGCTTGGATGACGAACGACAAATTGGAAATGAAAATGCCCAGAATTTGAGGGAGAAATTCGACTACAAAATACCGCGAAGTGCCTCGTCCATCGTATCCCCAGAAGCCCTGGTGATCTTGAGACCAGACATTGCTAAAGGCAATACCAGCAATCATCAGCAGGACACAAACGGTTGCTATGCCCAATGCCCATGGTCGAAGTAGAACAGGTACAAAATCCAGCGGTGGGTATATTAAGTTCCCTTCCGGCGTGTCAACTGCAACAAACGCCTCCGGGTCAACAGAAGTCTGAGGGTCCCTTTCTGGTGGCAATTGCTGCTGCTGCGGCTGCTGCAGTGCAGGCGTCGGGGCACGGACAAAATGACCCAATCCGCCATCCCAGACCAAGCGCTCAGTTGGAGTTGACTCAAATTCACTTTCGGTCGACTTTCTTGCTTCCTCCTCTTCTCCTTCTCTGGTAAGCTGATTGATAGCGAAGCGAATGTACGGCGAGTCATCGTTCCCAGGAGTCGGTCCTCGCCCCGCATAACTGTCCGTCGAATGCTCCCCGCCAGCCCCGTCCAAGAACAAATTGGGGTGTGGACTTTCATTCCTGTTCTCAGTCGACTGCGTTGCGCTATCAATCTGGGTTACATGGGTTTCCCGCTGCTCTGCTGGTATATCCTGATTCTGTTCTGCTCTCGGGACAGGAACCGGAGGAGCTAACAGCGTCCGAGACACAGTGGGCGATGAGGTTCGCGACACAGGATGCGAATTTGGTGTTGCATATCGCACCACGGTCGCTCGACTTCTGCTGCTGGTGCCACTAGCACCACTCGTTGACCGTGTAGTTGGTGTGTGGTTGGAGAGCGAGTAGTAGTCGTCCGAAGCGGCCGCAGACTGTTGCGACTCGGAGCGAAATAGTTGCGGTCTGCTTGCTGCGGAGTGTAAGTTAGAGACCCATATTGATTTGAATATACTTCAATAAACAAGATAGGAAGTATAATTGAGTTACTCACAGCTGACTGTTCTCAAGCTCACGTTCCCAGCTCCCGGGGCAAGCATGGCGGCGGGGTTGGCCGAGGAATGTACTCCGGAGTATGCAGCAAGCTTCACTTGCAGTAATCGAGATACATTCCCAGGGTGCAGGGTATGGTCCTGATGACGACGAGCCAAATAGATGAAAACTCAATTGGAAATAACCGGGAAAATGCGAAAAGAGGACGAAGCTCGTGTTGCTGGGCTCGAAAGCGAGAGGGCTGGCTTATGGGTGCGTTTGCCAGCCCCCTCCAAGCCCAGCCACCCACCAACGAGCCCGACATGGAAACGAGGCGAATAGGACTGAAAGCCACCGATGATTAACATGGTCCCCGATGATTGGAGATTAAGCTGAGACGGTTCTGACGTGGTTGGATCGTTAAAGCTTAACTGTTGGGTTTTGTCTTTGGGTGTTGAGTTGGCAGAAGTTGGCCGAGGCAAGGAGACGAAGCTCGTCATTGCGGCCCAAGATGCAGCAGCGTCACTGCACCACATTTCGAGGCTGAACCGTATTTTCTAGCATTGGCTCTAATGTTCAAATATCGAAGCAGTGTAAATTAAGCTATGAAATAAATTATCCTCCTCGTCGTATGTACTGCCCTTCCGATCCATGGTGAGGTCCAATAACGAACAGTAACTCTATGCTAGGTTCTTCCCCAATGCGAATGCTGTTGGATTCTCGTATTAATGATAATGAAAAGGGAAAAACAAATCATGCAATGTCCACCGCTTTTTAGTGTCGGCCATTATGCGGCGTAGAGGTACGCGGCAACGACACCTCCCCAGCCACCGGTATTTTCATCTTCTGTCGCGATCGCGCGGTGGCCGTCGAGCATCATGTTAATTGTACTCTTGGTGTTCGTGCCATAAAGATAGACTGCTGAAGAGTCCTGGATCTGGATGGCATTCTTCTGGCACTTCCCATTGCTCGATTGGCAGTCGCCGCCGTTGTTGAAAAACACCCAGTTGCAGCCTCCATAGAGGAAGAGGTTCGACGAAGCATGGATCCGCTCAAACAGCCCCATCCGACATAGAGCGTCCCCCTCAGCACACTGCGAGAAGTCCGGGTCGCTGTTCACAAGGTCATCCTGCCAGGGAGCAGGGGCCAGCACATTGCCTGGGCCTTGCCAGTATGCTGATTCGCTCTGCTGCATGGTGGAAAACACATTGTGCGCATATTGAAAGTTGTACTGGTAGAGCGTATGGTGCTCGAATCCAGTTCCAACGAGCCAGGTGGCGGCTGTCGCTTCCACCAGGAGACCGCGCCCAGTAGCAATGACTTGACCGTTGTCACCGTCAAGGTCGTGGTCCGCGGTCCACCCCCACATGTTCTCGATATAGGCAGAGGACGTACTGGTGAGATGGAGATTGGCCCAGGCTGCCTTGCATTTAGCTGGGCCTCCTGCACATTGGCTCTCGACTTTGCTCCCGACTGCACCACCAACTCGGATATGGGTGTTCCAGAATCCGACATCGCCAGGGTTTGCGCCGGCGATGTTCACTTCGACCTGAGTCATGTAACGTCAGTATAGAAATGGGACGGTGTCTAATGATACTAACCATTTTACAGCCGGGAAGAATATCTCCAACTGTGAACATCATGTCAGTCACTTGGGCGACACCAACATCCCCAGGGTATCCGAATTTGACCATAGGCCGAACAGCAGCGGGGTTCTGGAATTTAACACCAACAGCACTGATGACTGAAGCAAACGAGTCACCGACAATACGTCTCCCGGCCGGGACAAAGATGGTGTCCGTCACCATGTATGTTCCAGCGGGGAAATAGATTACGCTACAGCCGGCGCTGTCCGCTAAGATATCGTTGATATTCTGCGTGTCATCAGTTGTTCCATCTCCGTAAACCGGTCTGCCCTCGACGTTCTTAATATTCAACACTTGGCTGGCAGAATATTCCTGGAATGTCGGTGGCGATTTAGTGAAGTATTTGCCCCTAGACACCAGCGCTGACGATCGCGGCGTGGTAACTGTTTGGCCGTTGACCCGCTGCATTTCGGGGTCTCCGGGTTTATACTACCCTCACAGTCAGCCTGGCATCATCGGCCATATCCAAAGCGGGAGTCTCTTACCAAGGACCCACGAACCCAAGTGTTGGCTATGCTGCCACTCACGAGGGGCTTCCCATCCACAGTCACTGTAGCCCCAGTATTCTGAACGTTTTCCAGAATAAGCGAATTTCCAGCGCCATCCGACTGACCGGCAATGACAAAATGTTCCAGCCCCGAGGCGCTAGAGTCGACAACGGTCAGAGATCCGGACGTGCCAGTCGCGTCAATACCGGTATGGCCGTTGTTGAATTGGCA
This sequence comes from Aspergillus sydowii CBS 593.65, assembly GCF_001890705.1. NCBI lineage: Eukaryota > Fungi > Ascomycota > Eurotiomycetes > Eurotiales > Aspergillaceae > Aspergillus > Aspergillus sydowii. Next base: position 2,359,003 of record NW_024467861.1, on the reverse strand, counting down.
ACCTAGGAAGATGATATCCGTTCCGCCTGCAATTACGCCAGTGTTTGTGCCGCTGAAGACGATGTTCTTGAATACCCATTGTTGTCCGTTGAGCTTCATACCGACGTTTCCACCATTGAACCGTAGGTCATTCTTATTAATTGTGAGCGTTTGACTCTCCATGCTATGAACACTGTCTTCACTTACCACAATGATATTACTGTTGTAATCGTACTGGGTTGACAGGCCGATGTGAGATGTGGGGTTTGGGGCCATATTGAACTGGACGTTGGCCAACTGGGTCGCCTGACTGACGGTCCAGTCAAGGAGCGTAATACTCGTGGCTGGGTCAAGGCCTGTCGAGTCAAGCACGATGTTCTTGATGCCAATATAAAAGTTGATGGTCCCGCCATAGTTGGGGTCCTTTGCATATATCATATGGTCACCGGAGAACCCGGATGCTGCTTTCAATACAGGGGGGTTGGTTGGGTCTCCCACCAGGACAGTTCCGACGTAGAGCTGAAGCGCGTGCTTTAGTAGGTATGTGCCTCCCGGTAAGTAGACAATCGCTGGTTGACCAGTTGTCCCCATTTTATGGGCGTCTCGCGCCGGCCCTCCAGCAGAACCACCTAGCAACCCACTTTGTCAGCTTATATTGAATTTCTGCGTTCGACTTTTCACCCTCACTTTTGATCGCATTCTGTATAGCTCCCGAAGCATCGGATTTGCCGGTATTGTCGGCGTGGTGGTCGGCGACGACATTTCGGAATACCTTGTAGCTCTTCTTGTGCTCTGGCGCCAGGAAGGACGACTCGTCGTTATGCTCGATTTCCTCATACCAGAACTTTGATGAACCCGACGACGGGCAGCTGAGCTGCTTCCGGTTTGGCGAGTGAGTTACGTTAAGCAACTCTTCCCATGGTTGCATAGTAGTGTCCTGGATGTCGAAAGGGATACCTCGTCTTCTAGGGTTAATCATCGGGATCTTTTTCTAATTGAGTGGACGAAGATGCAGGTACTTACAGCATGCGCTCTGGAGTATACGCTTCTTTAAGCATCGTATCAAGACCAGGGATTAACTTGAACCTGTCTTCCTGGGCGATAGCACGGGCATTAAAGCAGAGCAACAGCCCCAGGATCTGAAATAGAGAAGAGAATGCCATACTTGCAGTAGGGCAACGGTTCTCGATCCAAAATCAAGCATAAGAGCCGACAACGACGACCAGTTCGGGGTGGAAAAGCTGTCTGGGACCCCGAAATGGTCAGGATATCGAGACAGAGAGAGAAAGGACGCGTCAATACATCGGGCCTGTACCTTTCTTTATTTATAAAGCCTGGGCCAAGTCTACAAGATTCCTGCATGCCTCAGCTGGGGCCAGCATGACAATCTGAGTCGAGATCGTCCTTGCGACGGGCCCATCCCGAAGAATTCATCTGCTAATATCTGTTACCAGTATCAATTTACTAACAAGGAAGGATAGCCCGTGATGAATTGATGATGTACTCTCTGAGCATCCATAGTCTCGGCCTTTATCAGCCTGCAGTCTTAACAAGCCGAAGCTTCAATAGACGACCTCGAATATCCCAGAAGCAAGGGCACACGGGAAAGTGGCGCCAGATGCTCAGATACGTTGGGGTGTTCAGAAGCAGCGACAACTTATCCCCAGGCTATATGTTCATGAAGTCCAACTAATACAGAAAGCAGGAAGGTTTCCAGCTTGGCTTTGCAAAGCACGGTGGTGGAGCTTTGATGGTGGTGAAGGAATGGGTTGCGCGCCAGCATTCCAACGAAAGTAAAAATGAGCAGCGCAATTTCCTCCCCGAATTCTCGCTTCGAATCGAGGGCCGAGGCTGGTCTCCCAATTTTATTTTCAAATATTCCATCTTTGCTCCATTTTTTTCAGCCCAAGACATTCCAAGTTCAATGATCTTTCGCGTCCTGGCCAGTGCCGCGCGGTTTCTGTTTCACCCTGGTTCAGAGCCAAGCCCTATACAGCGAGGGGTCAATTGAAAGGAGGTCAAACTTGCGAATATTCCCAGCGATCCCCATGCCAAACCCAAGGTAGCGCTTGCTCTCGGGTGTTAGCAGCCTATGGTGAACTCTCTTTTGCTAGCAACTGGTCGACATCCCGTTTCTCAGGAAGTAGTTGATTGCGCTGGTCGTCGCCGAGCCTGTTTTTGGTATTTGCCCAGGGAATTTCCAGAAGGCACGCATTCTAATGTAGTTCGAGATCTCCTTGGCGTAATTTGATCAAATGTGAATTGCAATCAGTCCATCCGACACTTGATGCACATTCACTCATCATGGATCAGCGTCGAGCCTTTATAGACGTGGAACAGGAGGAGCCCATAGGATGAAAAGGTCATGAGCAAAGAAAAGAAGAAAAGAAGAAAAGAAAGAAAAAAACGCATTGAGGGTGTAATGTTGCTCATTAAACTTTCCCTTCCCAGGTCTCATCTCCATAATGCTGCACTAACGACAAGGTCTTTCAATATCGTGCATGACGAGAACTGTCGGCGTACTCCGTAGACGAGCATACGAGGCAAAACTTCCATTTTAATGGTCAACGGCTTCAGACCGTAGTAGGATATATACGGTTTAACCGTGCGACCAAGTACAGGCAAAAAAAAAAAAAAAAGGCCGACTAACGAATGAACTGCCTCACACCAGCCTGGTATTTTTTTTTTTTTTTTTAAAGGCTTGCGAAAAGCTTGAGAGTGGTTTTGGATCGTGCGATCATGATATGTCCCAAACTAGAACACTTTGATTTGCCTGTAGCAGATCCTGGCAAGTCTAGCAAATACTAGTTGGAATAATGTCCACCACAGCTGGACGGCTTCAATAAATCACCTTACCTATAAACGTAAGCCCAGCTTTTACCAACACCAAATTAGGAATCCTTAAGACTTGTCACTTAGTTTCAATTGACTGTCGCAATACGTAGTAGAGGCAGCGCTGCCTCCGTCTTATTGAGTACACTGTACTTTGCTTGTTTGTTGTCTCCGGAATAGGCACTCCGGAGTACCTCCGCATGTGTGCCGAAAAAGCATCATCTCGTCTATGCTTAGATCACGGTTTGCATCGGTTGTACTCCTAGTATCGCTCATAAAAAGTCCAAGCAGGGAGGGCTACCAAGCGAAAGGAACCGAATTATACTTCCTCCTGGCCAGACTTCAACGATTGACCCCACAGTCGTGTCCTGTCAACGGAGGTGGAGCCTCTCGAAGCACGGGCTTGAGTTGTGGACAAATTGGAAATTGAAGTCGACCGGTTGACTTTGTGTTCCACTATTCTAAAACAAGCTGGTCCAAGACTTGCACCAAAAGAAGTTTAAAAACGAGTTGCATCAAGTCTCATCGTCGAGACGATTTGTCTCAAAGAGAAGATTAGCAACTTCCGCCGTGGGGACGCCTCGCGTCATCACTTTCGCAAGAGCGCCCGATCGTACGGCCGATCTTTCTCGTGTCTGTCCTGGGCTCAAACGCATCTGGCCCTCTGCGGGAAAAGCAATTAGAGCTCGCTGCTCGGCACGATATTAAGGGGTGCATTTTCACTGTGTTACCGGCGGGGAATCAGATGACTGGCTGCTGGCTGGATCATAGTCGCAGCGCGGCACGGCCTCGCCAATGTCGCCATGTTCCATTTCAGGTTCCATGGGCATTTTGCAGTGAGACTCAATCCAATTGACGGAGACAGTCCTGAGTAGTGGGACTCAACCGCAAGGTCACTGCCGCTGGGCAGCGAATCACGATGAGGCATTTAAGTGCAAGTCACTTTAGCTAGGCATCGCTTGTTCTAATCCGGCTGGCCTCAGCCACCATGGAAGAACCAAGTCGAGGAGGAATCGAGGGTCTTTGGGAGGAGAGACAAGTCATCAACCTCGTAAGGAGCAAAAAAGGCCATTGAGAAAGGTAGAAGTGCAGAACACCTACCTCGTAGAGATATACTCCGTAATAACGCAGATTGCAGAGCAAAGAAGTGTGGAGGCGGGAGGTGATTAAGTCATCAGCAATTCCCCGTCCTCGAGCCCTTCGCCTTCTCTCCATCTCCGTCTTTCAACCAGTCTAGTCGCCAGACATGGCTGTGCCTTCTTCCATCCGTTAACTTAGTCGCTAGCCAGATATTGCCTGCATTAGTATTATTCTTTCGCTCTTTTTCAATCTCTTCTTCTCTTATCTTCTCTTGTCTGGACAAGAGCTATTATTCGTTTCAGCCTCCCCGCTACGACTATCCTCCCCTCCGACCACGGTCTCTTCCTGGCATCCTCGTCTCCTTGTCGCCCCCTCAGTTTCCTTCCCGGAGAAGCGCTGCTGCAGGCTAATGTCACGCTCAATGTTGTAATTTCAGAGGTCGCGTTGAATCATCCCGTCTACGTGTGCCGCTGTAATCAGGGTCCGTTCGCTGACCTGACATTCCTTCTGTTCTCTTTACCTGACAGCCAAGCAGCCTTCGCGGCTGTTTCGCGCTCCTCACAATGTTACTCAAGCCCGCGACCCCGTTAACCGTGCTTCTGCTGATCGCCTTTGTTCTCCTCCTTCTCTCTGTGATATCGACGCCTATCGTCAAGAATATTCCGCTGGCAACATTTGATAATGTCGAATATGGTGTCTTCGGTTACTGCAAGTCGGGCGAATGCACCGCGATCCATGTTGGATATACCACAGGTTTGTTGCACCTATGAGACCGCCGTTCGATTTTTAGTCGCTAACATGATCGCAGAGGAAATTAAGAACACCGGGAGCACCGACGGCGACTTCAATCTCCCTTCGGACGCTCGGAAATCCCTTTCTTCCATCCTTATTGTGCACCCGATCGCTGCCTTTCTCACCTTGATATGCCTCTGCCTCGCTGCAGCAGCTCATTTCCACGGCCCGTCGCATTCTCCACGTTATCTTCTCGCCTTGTTAATTTTACTCCTCCCGACTCTTCTTGTTTCGTTGCTTGCTTTCCTGGTCGATATACTGTTGTTTGTACCGCATTTGTCATGGGGTGGTTGGATCGTTCTCGCCGCGACAATTATCTTGGTCACATGTGGTGTCGTTACCTGCGCAATGCGCCGAACGCTGGTTAGTCGCAAGGCTCGAAAGAGGCGCATCGCGGAGAATGCCGAAATGAGTGGGCAGAACTACTACAATCGTCAAAACACAGCTGCAGCCGCTCTGAATGATCCCAAGCCGATGGTACCGGAAACCAAAGAGACTTTCGTCACCGCGGCCCAGAGTCCAGATTCTTCTGGCCCTACGTTTGCCACCTTCCGCACCAACACACGGGAAAGTGACGATGATCGTACGCCTTTGAACAGTCAAAATGACCGTATCGTTCAGGACAGCGCGTACCCGTCGCGAGCCCCAGGAGATCCAGTGCGTTATAATACCCCTCGAGATGATTTTGGCAATCCTCAACCGCCAGTACCATACAATCCCGCGTCTAGAATGCGCACACCTGGCCCCCCAGACCCTAGAATGCGTGATCCATATTCAGATCCTCGGAGATTTCCACCTCCAGGCTTTCCCTCACGTGGCCGTGGTGGGTATCCGCCCCGCGGAGGGTATGGACGCGGTGGTCCGTATGGAGGTGCCTACGGGCCTAATTCCCGTGGCGCCCCTCCTGGACGTGGTGGTCCTATGGGCCGCGGAGGTCCTCCAATACCGATGGGACGTGGAGGGTACCGACCACCACCCCCAGCAGGCGGGTATGGTCCTGGTGCACAGCCAATAGTTGAGGATGAATACAGCTATCGCGGACCGTCGCCTCGCCAACAATCCCCAGGACCACCCGGCCAGGCGATTGAAATGATGCCTCAGCCGCGGCGTGAGTCGGAGCCTCTGGAAGACATGCCTGATTCCAATCAACTACATGCCATCTCGACCGACAATCAGGAAGAACCTAACAGCCCCTCGATTTACAGCCGGACAGCGTAAGCCCCAGTTAATTCGATATCACGCTTATGGTCTACTAATCACGTTCAAACTAGGTCGTACGTTCCGCCTCGCGCAAACTGGACACCACACGCGTACCAAGCCGAGCCAACCCTACCATTTCGAGCCAATCCGCCGATTCAGCCACGCCATATCCGTTCTAATTCAGGTAGTATGTATTACGAAGATGAAGACCCCGTGTATACGAGTCAAAACGAGTCGGCAGTTGGCAATCCACGGCTGCCTTCTGCGTTGACACCAGGCAATACTGGTGAGCAAAAGTCGAAGGAAAATGAGGTGGAACGTCCCAGCTCACCTGCTGCTAGCGAAGTAAGCCATTTCACATCAATCTCCGAACGGCCAATCAACCCAAAGTGGCGACCACCGCCTATGCCGGCGCAAGCTGTCCAGCAGAAACGCGACGTCTTGCTCGAGAACAACCCCGATTTTGATCTCCGAGCCGGCATGGGAGCAGGCGGCCGCATGCCACCACTACCGGGCGCAAACAATTCGAGATACCCAATTCCTTGAATAACTCGGTTTTTCTTTCTTATTTCCCTGTGCTTATAATTGGGAATTGGCGTCTGGTGTTTATAAGGGATGGCAGGCCGTCCATGGACTGTTCATTTCCCCGTTTTTGTACATTTACGTGGCGTCACATTCCATCTTAGTTCCGTGTCTGATGCTGGAAGGCTAGGATATCTATTGAATGGAGCAAGTGCTTTGGTGGCTCCCTGGTGGATTGCACATGCCTGAGGTTCCAAGGCGTGAATGGCAACATGGCTAAATCTAATTCAGTCTTTGAAGCCGATTTACATTCATGGAGCAGTCCGTCACTTAAACTTGTCTCAAAATCAAATATATCTTAGTCGCTCAAAAGCCTCCGTAGAGCTATAAAATGCCAGCTCTATCAAATAGGTATAATTAAACCCCATCCCTAATCCGCGCGTTGTGGTATCAAACTGATAAAACTAGTCAACTTTGGGAAGCCCAATATCCATCCCGAAACCTATACACGCCGAAAACAAAAAGTCAAGTCACTCATTAATCATTGAGCCCATGGTATAACAAAAAATGCGTAACGCTGTAAAGGAAATAAAGTTACTTTAAAATTTCGTGGGCAGGAATCCCTTTGAATCATCCTCCTGCTGGCTGAACGACTGTGGGAACGCTGCAATGCCAGCAACGATTGCGATGGCAATGAAGATAAGAGAAACCAGAGACCAGAGGAGACCCCAGCATCGCGAGGAACCGCCGTAGCGCTGGGCGAAGACGCTTGCGTCAGAGGAGTTCACTTTTCGGAGTATTAGGTCGTCGCACTGTATATCGAGCAATTGAGTTAGCCTAGTCATGTGGCATGTTCAGTAGGGGGAAAGGACTCACGATATCCCAGACACTGTAAAGCGCCGACATGACACCGATAAAGAGCTGCGCAACAAAACAAATTAGCATCCATAGACATCGACACTTTCTTGCTCTCTCTCTCCCTCCCCTTCATAGGTAAGGCAAACTCACCACAACCCATCTAAGTGCCTGCCCGTGCGCAATAAACCAGCAAGCAACCAACAATCCGACAGCTAACAGTACCGTGATGATGGTCAACCAATCCCTGCGCGCCCACCAAAGCGTCAACAGAAAGCACACGCCGAGAATGATACTCGCGACTTTACTCGCGGTGATATTGAACCCGGCGAAGATCAGCAGTGCCCCGATAATCGACGACCCCAGGTACCCCGCCGGCAGTGTGATTGCGGTCATGCCACCCTGCATGTGGGTGACGCCGCCCTCGTGGGGGTCGAGAGAGATGGATTTCACGCGCCCGCCTGTGCAGCAGGCTGTTATTGCGTGGCCGAATTCGTGAAAGGCGATCACGAGCATCTGTGGAGAGCGAGGGGAGCGGGGTTAGTGGTGTTTGCTTGTTTACATTTGGGGGAAGGGGTAGTAGGGGCAAATTCGTATATCGCACCTTGAAGGGCCATAGAGAATATCGCAGAACTGGCACGTTCCAGAGAATAGCGATCACGACGACATAGGCGCCCATAACACCGAGTGTAACGGCTTGGGTGTGATTGACGGTGAGGTCGCGCTTGTAGAGATGAGACTCCGTCGCCTCGACGGCGCGTTGAGCGAGGACTTCATTATAAGGCGCCATTGCTTTAGCTTAGCCTGTCCTCTTTTTCTTTATTTGAAGTTTTTCTTGTTAATGAGCGCGTTTGGAGACATTCACGAACATTTGATCAATTTATTGCAGATAAATTGGCGCCTAGTCCTGGTTTTAGTCTACGCGTCTGATGATGATTCTTTCCCCAGAAGGGATTAGCGTGTGGCTGGACATAACGGCCTAGTGGGTTATTTTTGGAATAGCGCGCGTGGCTGGGGCGGGTCGTTCTCTTTGTCCAATCAAACAATGAGGAGAAGGTATACAGGGCTGAAAGCTCATGCGTGTCGTTTATTTGGCTGAGCATTCTTCGCGCTCCTCCAAAGCGAATTCAAGTCGGCTATTTGCTCTTCTGCCGCCTCTCAAAGAACTCAGATAACATTCGCTGCCCCTCTCCGCCGCTCTCAAACGACTCCGCAAAAGCAGGAATCCCAGCTTCAATGGCACTGTCTATACCAAGTTGTTCCCACTGCCGAATGAGCTTCTTTTGCTGGCGAACGGCGCGCGGCCCACTCCTCTCCAGCAGCTGAGCCCACTCATCCACCGCGTGGTCGAGATGGTCCGGCTCGACGACCTTCTCCACGAGACCCCACTGAAGAGCCGCGGCGGCGGCGATGTTTTCACCGAGCATCAGTAGTCGACGTGTCCGTCCCCATCCGATTAACCCAGGCAGAAGGGCCGCTTCCATAACGCTGGGGATTCCAACGTTTACCTTGATATCTCAGCTTTGTTTTTCTGAGACTAAAACGTGGACAGGATAAGCATCTAGGTAAACATACTTCAGGCATACCAAACACTGCGTTTCGGCTGGCAACACGGAAATCGCAGCTCGCGGCGATCTCCAGGCCAGCACCCAACGCATATCCATTTATACGTCCTATTACTGGCACCGGACAGTCTCGGATGCTCTTACATGCCGTGTGGACTTTCGTGATGAATTCCCGGGCGGCCGCTGGCGAAGCCAGGGTGGCCATTTCCCCGATGTCTGCACCACCAACAAATGACTTTGTGCCATGTCCCGTTAAAATCACGGCGAGTAGATCGGGATGGCTTTGCGGGATACTGCGTATTTCCTGGGCAAGAAGGTTGAGGAGATGCGAGTTGAGACTGTTTAGCTTGGATGGTCGAGAAATAGTCACTGTTGCAATGGGTCTGCTGCCGCTTGTTCGGCGGATAGTGTTCGTGATGATATTCGCTGCTGTCATATTGGCGTGGGCGTCACTATTCGCAAAAGAAAGATGGATAAGAGAGATACCTTTCCCTGTCGTTCATACTGGCTTCTGCTAGAAGGATGGTTACCCCGCAAAACTCTAATCCCAACCGAGGGTGAGGACACAGTAGAGCCAGCATATCCGATATCCGCTTCCGAATACCGACGCTACAGCTCAAGCAGATGTAATATAGAGCCATCTTCGGCGGCGAAACACAACAAGTAGACCGTTCAGCTGCATTCGTTTCTGTAGGCTTTTTTGGACAACTTACACGCGATCAGCAAGGAAAATCCAGGTCAAGATTCCGGTCCAAGATAGAGTGCGTGTGGTGTATTTTCTCCGACACTCCATTTTGTCTTTTCCATTGGGATTATGGTAGGACAATTGTTGCCTTGTGAAGGTGGAAAGGCATGGAAACAATCTACCGGAGATATTCCGAAGATTTGGACGAGGACAACCAAATCATCTCGTGTGCCGGCCTCTCAGGAATGGCCTGCAAGCCAACTTCAGTCACAAATCCTACATCTGCTACTTCATTGGGATAAATAAGTGCTTGGCTTGGATACTCGTCTGCTCACACGGGAACAAGCGTGCGGTCGACTGGTGGTAGCTTCGTCATCTGGGGTGGTTGTGACTCTTTCCCGTGTCCGTGGAGAATACATCCTTGTCTGTGGCTTGGACATCTTCAACCTGAGAATCGGAACATCGTCAGAACCCTCCGTGTCTCCAATCTCCCCCACCAAAGCAGGCCTGGCAGGAAAGAAAGCCGGGGTAAAGATGAAGACCCTACCATTTCCTGGATGTCTCATTGGTCGGGACACTTTCCCACCGGTAAGGGGGACGTGAACAATTACTCGGCATAATTATGTTATGTCAATTCCTTATCAAGCTGACAAGCAACGTTTTGAGTTAGGGTTTCTTGCGCCGATGATATGCATCTCAATTCAGAAATAGGCCCTGGGTCCGCCGCCCCGCTGCCGACCGCGATTGGTTTCAGGAAGTGAACTCAAGATCCAAAAGGGTAAAAGCATCGCATCTCACTGATAAGCCCAGAAATGATGACGTGCAAGTATGAAGCTGCAAGAGCGAAGCACCGAAGGACTGCGCCAATGGCACTGGTCGGTGATCACTGACAAGAAAAGTCGGGGAGAACAATCTCCCAGGAGATCGGGAAGATTCGGTGCAAGGATGCAACCAGTACGCATCAACAAGCATGAAGAAAACAAAGTTGCCTTGATCAAGATGATAAGTCCGCTTGGTCTATTTGCAGGTCAACGCCGCAATCGACTAAGATTCCACTCAGATTCAGGACAATGAAGCCCGCCAAGATTGTTCGCGCCCAATGTGGATTCGAAGTATGAGAAATCGCGTCAGCCTCGACTCGCTCATACGATGGTTGTCAGCCACCGAGAATGGCTTGAACATTCTCCATACCGGAAAATCCAATGACAGGGTCATCAGGCGTGGGAGCAGCATGGAGCGTGATAACTCCGGACTGCACATCTCATACCGAGCAGTGTTTCCTTCCTTGGCGCGGTTTGATACTCGTTGGGAGCCAGAGCACTGCTTGGCATCGACATGTCGTCGCCAGAATCAAATCACACACAATTTTCCTTTTTTTGCGTTGACGGTGTGGATTGCCTGTGATCTGGGGTCCGGGCCCCTGAAGCCTAAAGGTTCCGGGAGGTCGGCCCGCCGATCATAGATAAAGATATAACGGCCATTAATAATGGATAAAGGACGAGAAGCCTATCCAATGGTGAATCTCCCGATGGCCGAGTTTACCCCTCCGACCCCTGAATTCCGCCTCGCTGGAATTTGCATCTTGTGGTCTCGTTGCCCAAGAGATTTGCCAAGCCACATTCGACTTCATACCCGGCCACGATTGGTTCAGCTCCTCAGCGCAAAGCCAGGCGCAGACGCGGCTGACCAGCCGAATAGGGCACATGGCAACTGGGGCTGTGTCTGACGAAGGTTGACAAGAGTCTCGGCAGAGAACGATAGTTTAGAGTCATAGATCCGGCATCTTGCCAAGCACCCCGGGAGCCACCAGGCTTGTCTCGCAAGTGGGCGACTTGAATTGTGGTTCACGCTGCTAAAGGGACTAGTGGACGCGCCGGTCCCCAAGCTGACGATCCTCTTGGCAGCTTATACCAGAGAAGGCCAGAAGGGGCGGTGCAGGATCCTCAAGCACGGCAGAGCAGGAAAAGACAACGAGAAAAAGGCGAGGAAGAGGTTGATAGCTGGTGTCATATGGATTGATGCCGAGTGCAGATGATAAGAAAGGTCTGTGTTGTTGTTGGCGGCTGAGGCTGGCGTCGGGCTCACTGTTTCACCGGGACGCCTTTGAGTAACCTCGCTTCCTTGCTTCCGTCCTCAGCTCCTTTCTCTTGGTCTTGCAGACCCAGCAGACTTTCGCCTCTTCTCCAGACGCTCAGGTCCGGAACCGTCCGCCCCCTCCCGTCAACACGAGGTATCATCATTCGCGCCAAGCGCTCCACCATCGCGGAAGTCCAGCTTCGAACCGCCGAATGTCCTGTTTTTGGACAGAGAATAACGCTGCCTGAATCACCAGTCACCACTACCTACTTTAGACGTCTCTGCCTTGGCATTCTCCACCGATCGACCCCGAGATAAGGAGTAATTTGGATGGCCAATGGCTGTTTGCTTGACTTCTGTCAAGGTTGGCGTCGGGGTTAACCGCCCCGCTGTCTGTCTGTTGTGACTCGATAAGCGGAAACAAGCCAGAGCATGATGCCTTGGAACAATGTGCCAAGGGACATGCCAAGAGAACCTCCATGGGACACGGAAATCGAGATGTGCCCATGCGTCGGGGAGCCTCGAAAGGCGTCAACCAGTGGAGGGGGAAGGTTATCCAGTCTGGCATCACCGTTCAACAAGCTGCCTGAATGTAAGGTTATGCAGTCTCGACTCACACGGCCGCTTTGAAACGCAGCTGTGTAACATCAAGCACGCGGCACTGTATGTATGAATATATCCGGGTATGCTCCGGATACCTGACAGATCGGCGAGAACGCATCTGGGCGTTTTGTCTGAATCCGAGTTGGGCTGACGACATTAAGAATATGTTCTTGGCATCTTTGCTATTGCTTTCTATGCGGAACCCCAGTCAGACATGGACCCATTTGAAGGGGGAGAGAAAATTGTCTTGAGCCTAGCCAGGTGAGGCCACAATCATCATATATTGAGTGCCGCTTGCGCCCCAACAGTCTGGATCTTTCCCCGATTCTGTCATATCTCGATTCATCTATCTCAGATCCATAAGCCTTGTGGTTTGCTTGTTCAAACAGCCTTATCTGTACTTTTTCCCACCTTACAATTCAGTCTTAAGAGTCCACTAAGGGCAATATCATAACATTTCCATCCCCCTCTGCAACGCACAGCATGCAACGCCCTCCCAGGTCCTCGACGGAGATCGAGCCCGCTACAACAGCCCCCGATCTCAGCAACAACCGCCTCACATACTGGGATACTACTACAGGGTCTCAACCACCCCAGTATGATTCCAAAGAAACCGGGGGGCTATGGTCCGTAGGGGGCAGTACGAATGTCTCCCTTGCGGGTAACCTAACTACTCTCTCTGATGAAGAGCCTACTACATGGCAGTCAAGCCTTTCTAGACATATGAGGTGCAACATCGACCCCCACTACGCTGATATCTTCCTCATCATGTGCGGCTTCGTTAGCGGTCTTGTGGACGGGCTGTCTTTCAATGCATGGGGCAGTTTCAGCAGTATGCAAACAGGTAAGTCAGCAAACCCTGGTCGATATCAGCCCACAACACTGTTCTCTAACCGTACGTACCTAGGGAACACTGTCTTCATAGCCCTAGGGGTATCCGGACAACCAGCTTACCCTGCCTACCTCTGGGCCAAATCCCTAATCGCTGTTACCGTTTTCATCATGTCAAACGTCCTCTTTATCCAGGTAGGCCGCGCTCTGGGTTCCCGCCGTCGATCAACCTTGATAATATCCTTCGCGGTGCAGACCGCTGCCATCCTTGCAGCCGCTCTTCTGGTTCAGCTTGATGTTGTAGACCCGAAGCCAGAAGATCCCCGAGCCCCGATTCAGTGGATGCAGGTGCTACCAATATCCCTATTAGCCTTTCAGGCTGGGGGTCAGATCGTTGCATCCAGGGTTTTAGAATTTGATGAGCTTCCTACCGTCGTACTTACTACCCTGCTCTGCGACCTGCTCGTGGATCCAAACCTGGGTGCTGCTCTAAAGGCCAATCCCAAACGTAACCGACGGGTTGGAGGGTTTCTTGCTCTCTTTCTCGGCGCGGTGACAGCAGGAGGGCTGTCAAAGGTGACTGAGATGGCAGCAAGTCTCTGGTTGGCTATGGGAGTTAAGCTGATAATCACCGTCAGTTGGTTTATATGGAAAGGAGAGCGTACCAAGAGGACCGAAGTCACCGGGTCTGTATGATGTCTTCTTTATTCTGCTTGTCTTTACTTTACTTCACTGCACATGTTTTTCTTCTGCTATTCTTTTCCTCTTTACTATTCGCTTCTGTCTCCCTTACCTTCCAGTTCCCGCGATGTTCTTCACACAGGCTCATGTTCCTGCTTAGCTTACGACTTAATGATCGATAGAGTAAACCAGTAGGGTCACGGGCCAGTGGGTGGTCATTCAGACTAGTTGCGGCGTTAGTGGTTCTCTTTCAATACATCAATCATCTGAGTACTCTTGGTCATGTGTAATTATTCGCCAGTACGAAGTAGCTCGATTCCTCAAAGTCGGTACTATCAGTATACGCTGGGTAGTAGGAGATATTGGGCCGGTGCTGAATACGAAGAGGCGCTCGGAAGCTTCGTCCTCCCAAATTAGCCCACCTAGCCTTAATATGTAACTCTTTGGCATCCCGACACTATCGTACCAACCTACCATCGGTCAGGAATTTACAACAAAAGTGTCTTCTTTCTCAGTCTGTGGTTATTATTCTAGTGATTGTTGCATCATTGGTATATATGAAAGCTTTCCTATCAGGTATTTGAAAGATATGTCGCTGGATTGAGGCATTCAAAATCGATTTCAATCTATAATGCTACCACAGGTATGCACCAGGGATGAATTGAACAAAGGAAAAGTTGAATACACTGCTCAGAGAAAGTAAATCCGCATCCAGATCTAGCTGCGCCAATCGCAACACAAGCCAAAAACGAAGAGAGGGAAAGAGAGAGAGGTAAAGAAAATGAATAAAAAAGCATCAGCCAATCCTAAACGGATATGCGTCATTCATTGAAAAGGGCAGAGGCGGAATGGAGCCCCATAGTAATACATTATTAAAACAAGTAGTATGTGCCTGCGTCTATCCAGATATCAACACCCAAAGAAGAAAGAAAATCTACAAGTATTCGTTAGCATCATACAATTTACACGCACAGATGGGGCGAGTAATTGCTTACCATTAGAACTCCAAACATCTTAGCGATTAGCCACCGGTTCCCTGAGACCCGTGTCCAGTATTTCATGAGTTCGCGCTGTGCGCCTTGAACGTTATCCACAACATCTTCAGTGTTGGCATCTATCCGTTGAATCATTTCGGATTGTTCGCTGACCATTTGTGCCAGCTGACCGAAAATGCCGCCTAATTCATTGATCGTCCTCTCAATCGCGTCAATAGCCTCGCCACGGGACTGAATATACGAGTTACTTGACTCTGCCTCTTCCATCATCAAAAGTTGCTGGTCAGACTGCATGGATGGGCGACCTAGAGGGGATGGATTCGATGGTTCTAAAGTCAAAAGATCCGATGCGCCGCCTGGTTGTGGCGTTCTTCGTCCGGACGGATAGAGAGGAGAGTCTGACCGCTGGGTGTCCAGCGCAGCTTGTGACTTGGACGAAACAGAGGAGACAAAATTTTCTGTCCGTGAACGAGAAGCTTGGATGTTCTTGGTGCGGACCTCGAGGACGTCCTTAAAATTGGCACCCACGTCTGCCAGTTTGCCTTGTAGCATGACCACAACCTAATGAAATGTTAGCAAACACTACACTACATTACGACCACGCTCCACGTACATTATCATTATGCTCTCCTTCTTGATCCGTTTTTGATCGGTTGGATTTTGGATGTTGCGAAAGTGTAAGTGCTTGTAGCGAGGCAATGTGCTGGTTCAGCGACGCGAGATCCTGCTTGATGACATACGTCAACTCGGAAATTTCGACCGGCCTGTCATCGAAAAGCGTCTTTCGTTTCGCAACTGGCACCAGATTAGAATCTGCATCTGATACCGCCCTGCCTCAACTTAGATACTCACGCTCTGCTAATCTTCGGAGCTTCGCCGTTGTCGCCGTGATTCCCCGCCCAATTTCCGCCGCGCGTCGAGCGAATTCCGACCTGGTCCTCTTGCCATTTTCTGCACTATCCAAAGAGCCATTTGCCTGTCGTCTCTGGGAGTCTGATAATAACGCTTGTCGCTGTGATCCAACCTTCGAGGACGCTGCACGTTTCTGGGCTTGTCCAAGGATGGCCTGGAATTCGCCCGTGCGATCTTGTATCGATGGGCCGGTCATATCGCAGTTCGTAGGGAGAACAGTCAAATGATAAGAAATCTGATTCCTTTAACAACTCGGCAGTCGGTGCGCAATTGTCAAGCGTCCGGTGGACTGCGACGGGGGGGCTTAGGAAAAGGGTGACCTAATCGATAAGGAGACAACAATAGGGGGACGTATTTGTCCGCCGGGGTATTAGCGACTTCGAGATGGTGCAAACGAAGGAATGAAAGCCGATGGAGAAGAAAGTTTAAAATGTGAGCAAAGATTCCATAATAAATGAATCAGGCAAGGTTGTGAGCATTGGCAGCGATGAGACAGTCTACTTGTCCCGTCGCAGACTCGCCGCAGTCGTCCTTCCCGATCGGACAGTGGCAATCACGTGGATCTAACCTCCGAAAATGGAAAAGCGTAAAGATTAACCACATGAAAGCACAGCCACCCTTAAAACCAGCCACAGACCCGCCACCGAGGGTAAACGGCCCCAGGCGTTCAGGCAGTGACAATATGCCCGCCTTACGCCTCAGGGGGATGCAATTATTATCTACCGGCACTGGGCAGTGCCTGACTACGACGTCAGCTTCGCTTGGACACATTTGCTTCTTCCCGACCTTTCTCAGACGCCTTCCCTTTTATTTCCAATCGACATTTTCACCTAATAATCCTACCCCTCCGCAGCATCCTCATCAGAATACTTGTTTGACACTTTGACCATTCTTTAATCTTCTCCCTCACGTCATAGCCGCCCGAAATTTGTTGTTGTTGCCTGAGCGAGCTCTGCTTTCTATTTTGTGACACAGCACACGACTGGCGTCAAGTTTTGCAATTGCAGCGCTTGGGCATGCCGATCGCCAGTTTAAACCGATCTAATTGTGAAAGTTGATGAGCTGTTCTAAAACAGCCAACTATAAACATGTCGGGCCCATTTCAGCGTCCGTAAGTTGCGGCACCTTGCCAGTATTGCGTTGCATGATACTGACTAATACACTTTTCCTCCTAGTCCTCTTCACTCGTCCAACTCTAGCACGAGCAGTCCACTATCTCCCGGGGGCGGCGATACTCCTGTATCTTTCAGAACGAATGTGAATCGTGCGAAAACGAAGCGCTGGGTCGAGGCGAAAAAGTACACCTACGACGGCGATGACTGGGGCGAAGATGAGTACGGGGAATATGAATACGATGATGAGCCGCCAGTCCCACAGCTTCAGCAGCCTGGTGCGAATCGAAGCAATCCAGATATCTCGAGCATCTCAAAAGGATCTTCACATCCTCCATTACCCAGTATGGATCGTTCGCGTTCGATGGAACACACTCAAACAGAGTCAGCCGGAAATCCGGCGTCGCCCAGCAGTCCTGAAACACCAATTGTTCGTCCAGCGGAGATATATAAGCGGATGCGTGAAGAACAGAAAGCCACGTCTGCGACCGAGCCGCCCACGAGTAGTGTAGGTGCCGAGCCCTCCGAGACCACTGCACCTCTTTCCGTTCAAGCAGACGCCGATACTTCAGTTATTCCCCCGGCAACAGCAAACGAGCCTCCGACCCTCTCGCTGCCGGATGTGAAGCGCTTGTCAGGGTTTGGTTCTAATCTTCTTACGGATTCCGATTCAAATCCTCAAATCAATCAAGATGTGCCAAACCAACAACACCAGCTCCAACACAATCCTTCTCTTGGCTTCCGCTCGGCTGTCAACCAAGCATTCGATGTGCCTGAGACCCCAAGTACGATTGCTGATAGTGTAGCTCGCTCCAATAGTGATAGCACTACGGGGATCAGTCCTATTATCGCCCGCCAGGGTACTACCGATGATAAGACACCAACTATTCACGAAGAGCCCAACGAAAATGCAGAGACACCAACCGAAGCCGGCATTGTCTTTAAACCTGGGCATCGCCGGGATTTGAGCATTCCTAGCCCTGGTAATAGTCCGTCTCGCAGACCACAACTTGTAGGTCCTGATACTAGTGTTTCTTCTGAATTGGCTCAGCTTTCTGGTGCAACACCCGCAGAATCCCCTCTGGATCATCCGCAATCCGCACGGCAGGAACTTCCTCATCCAGACACGGCCCTGCCCTCTCGAGAAACACCAGTGCGGGATCTACCACCACCTCTTAATGTTCAAACTAGTATAGCGCCTGGACCAGGAGTATCCACAGAGAACATCCCTGTGATCATCCCGTCCATGAGCTCGGAAAATTCTCCCGAGGACACGGAGAATGACCGGCTACGGAAGGAAATCATTCGTTCATTAAGCAGAGAGAACACTCCCTCTGATCACCAGGACAACGATACTCCTCCTCAGACGAGCGGGCAGGACACCCTCTTTCCACATAAAGGCGGGCTATCAACAGTTGCCCCGCAGGCGGAGCCCGCTAGTTCCATGTCCAATGCTGTTCCGGCAACTTCAGGACCTTCAATTGAGGAGCCAACTCCTATCTCAGCGCAGAATACGCAACC